>NW_004443940.1:22334713-22362975 GCF_000243295.1 Trichechus manatus latirostris | reverse complement strand
CGAACACCAGGAACTCCTGTGTGAGCTGGTCCGAACACCAGGAACTCCTGTGTGAGCTGGTCCGAACACCAGGAACTCCTGTGTGAGCTGGTCCGAACACCAGGAACACCCGTGTGAGCTGGACCTACAGAAGCTGCCGGGCTGGAGCTGGGGCTCTGAGGGGAGGAACTGCCCAGCCAGAGCTGAATTGCTGAGAAGACACAGACAGGGATGCTGCCTGAAGGGGGTATCTTGGCTTCTCTGCTTTTCCTTTCCTGCCAGGCTCTTGCCAGGGCCTCCCATTGGCCAAACTTCACTGGAAGTCAGCTGGCAAGGGAGCTAGGAAATGTGGTCTGCAGGGGTCAGTCCCCCGTGACACAGAGCAGAGCACGGGGAGGTGGGGAGTGTATCTGACCGCAACAGACAAATAACTGGCACAGTCCACTCCTTTTTATATGAACTAAACTGTAAAATTAAGTACTATATGTGTATACATATGTATTTATACATACACACACACACATATATATATATATATGGAGCCCTGGTGGCCCAGTGGTTAAGACTTTGGCTGCTATCCAAAAGGTCAGCAGTTTGAATCCACCAGCTGCTCCTTGGAAACCCTATGGGGCAGTTCAGTTCTACTCTGTCCTATAGGGTCGCTATGTCTGAGAATTGACTTGATGGCAACGAGTATGTATATGCATATGTATGTATGTATATGTATATATACACATACATATATAATGCTATATTTAAAACAAAAATATTTATAATATTTTACTATTTAAAACTAGTAAAACTACAGTTCTCATTTCTGTAACTGTCCTGAGGTTGATATTTACCACTTTTGTTTTCACCACCTGGGTTAGTTCCCTAGAACTGCGGTAACAAAATACCACAAATTAAGTGACTTATAAGAACAGAAATTTGTGGTCTCGTGGTTCTGGAGGCTCGTATGAACTCAGGGCCTGGCAGGGCCATGCTCCCTCCAAAGGCTCCAGGGGAAGACCCTTCCTTGTCTCTCAGCTTCTGGTGGCCCCAGCTGTTCCCTGGCTTGTGGCTACAGTGGATCTCCATCAGCACACGGTCATCTTCCCTCTGTCTGACTCATCTGTGTCTTCTCTTCTCCTGTTTAAGCACACCGCTCAGATTGCTTTAGGACTCACCCCACTCCAGTGTGACCTTGTTAACTGACAACACCTTCACAGACTATTTCCAAACAGGGGCAAGTTCACAGGTACCAGGGGTTAGGACTTAAACATATCTTTTGAGGGGGACATAATTCAACCCATAATGCTACTCGTTCCTAATTCTTTTTGCCATCAACTGATTGGGAGTTCTTTATCTGGTGAGGTGACACAGACCCTTATTTCTGAGTGGTCTGAATTCTTAGTGATCCTACCCTTAATGAGTAGCTATAGTTTTCCAGTAAATTTTCCTTTTGGACATGGAATTACTAAGAAGAGCCCACTGAATCCCCTGGGTGCCAGTCCTGGTCCTCTCTGTCCTCACTGTATAGCATCCCAATGTCCTCTTGTATTACTCAGCCCGTTCAATAACCTCTTCTTCTCTATCTGCTTGTTGGTTCAGTGGTACCATAAAACCTGTGAAAGCCAGACCTGTGTGTAATGGATTGAACTGTGTCCCCCAAAAATATCTGTCAACTTGGCTGGGTCATGATTCCCAGTACTGTATGATTGAGTACCATTTTGTAATCTGATGTGATTTCCTTATGTGTTGTAAACTCTATAACTATGATGTAATATGATGGATTAGCGGCAGTTACACTGATGAGGTCTACAAGATTAGACAGTGCGAGCAGAGACGCATGGGACTTCATACCACCAAGAAAGCAGTGCCAGGAACAGAGTGTGTCCTTTGGACTTGAGGTTCCTGCACTGAGATGCTCCCAGACCAAGGGAAGACTGATGCATTACAAGGACCTTTTTCCAGAGCCGACAGAGAGAGAAAGCCTTCCTCTGGAGCTGATGCCTTGAATTGGGACTTGTAGCCTATTAGACTGTGAGAGAATAAACTTCTCTTTGTTAAAAGCCATCCACTTGTGGTATTTCTATTATAGCGGCACTAGATGACTAAGACATTGTGTAAGGCAGAAACCTGTCAGAGAAGGACAACTCAGATACTTTCCACTAAAACAAACAATAGAAAAGTGGTAAGACCGCACCCTGTCAAAGGTGGAAAACTTGCGAGACCCAGAAAAACAAGGCAGTCCCTTTGAGTTCCAGCTCTCACAGGTTTAATATATGAACCTGTTGCCAGCTGAGTCCATTCTGACTCATAGAGATCCTATAGGAAAGAGCAGAACTGTCCCATAGGGTTTCCAAAGAGCTGCTGGTGGATTTGAACTGCTGACCTTTTGGTTAGCAGCTGAACACTTAATCACATATACAAAAAGCCCCAAATAGCCAGTCCTCAGGATGAAATTCAATGGGAACATTGTTGCAACCTCCATGAAAGCATTTCCCCCTTGGGAACCAAGCCCTGGAAACCCCCGAGACAAGTTTTTGAGAATAGAAAGTGGGTTATTAGGTAATAGTGAGAGGGTTCACTACCATCTCCACTCCCTGATCTGTGAATTCTCACTGGGGAAGAAACAGCACCACAACTTGCTACCTGGCTCAAAGCATCAGTTTTGGAACCAGCTAGGAGACAGCATCTTGCAAGGTTGTTGGTGCACTGATTCTGGCACCAAAATCACTGGCAAATTCTAGGTCTAGTCAGTTTATGTTTACAAGAACTGGTGTTGCTTATGATACTGAACAAGTTTCAGAGAGAGATTAGGAAAAAAGGCCTGGCAATCTACTTCCTAAAATCAGCCAATGACAACCCTATGGCCCACACAGTCCCATCTGCAACTGATCATGGGATGGCTAAGGACCAGGCAGTGTTTTGTTCTGTTGTATATGGGGTAGCCATGAGTTGGGGGCCTGACTTGATGGTGGCATAGTGGTTAAGAGTTATGACTGCTAATCAAAAGGTTGGCAGTTTGAATCTACCAGCTGCTCGTTGGAAACTCTATGGGGCAGTTCTACTGTGTCCCATGGGGTCGCTATGAGTCGGAATTAACTCAATGACAATGGGTTTGGTTTTTCTTTAAAATGGAATTCCAAAGGAAACCCAGCTTTCATTGGTTCAGGTGCTTATCATCTGTCATCATTTCTGAAATGTATCCCATGTGATAATTCATTGGTTAGCAATAATAAAATTAATTTGCTATTTGGCGTTAATAAATGTGATGTGAGTCTTCCAATTTTCTTCAGCTAAAATTTTAGTGAATACAGAATAAGGTCTCAAGGATACAGAAAGAGACAAAGCAAAAGTCCTCTATGATTCTGCTAAGGTAACAGACAGAATTTCGAAAAAAGTAGGAAGATTCATAGAAGCAATCAAGATCCCCCAACAGAGAAGAAAAAATGCTAATGGTAAGAACGGACTAGAGAGTGGAGATGATGCGCTGACCTATTACTTCAGCAACAGGATCAAGAAAATCTTTGCTATGATTTGAAAGATGAAGTCATTTCAGGTTAGTTAGAAACTTCTAGAGTCCCTGTTTTCACAGAAGGCCCAAACCTAGACATTGTCTAACTGCTAAATGGTAAATAATCATGCTGGGGGGAGGGGAGGGCCCCCCAGTCATCCCTGCACTTCAACTGGCCAAACAGCTGTTAAACAGACCCAGGACACTCCCAACCACGTTCTCTGTATTCCCAAGGAAAAGAAAACCTAAGTGTGTTGAGTGTAGTCCAATGTGAAGTAAATATTTAAATTCGTTATAGATTTATGTCAGTAACACCTAACTATTAATAATTATTAAGAAAAGTATCTTTATGAAGGGAGAGGAAGAGGCAATACATTCGCTGAAATTTCCAGAGGCATAAATTAGTTGAATTTGCCATTAGTTACTTGATGTGGAGGGCTCACTCCAAGTTCACAACTTTGAAATTAGTCCAAATCAGAGGGTGTGGTATATAAGCCAATTCTTACTTTTTTTCCTGGATAAAATCATTTCGTTCCTAACAAACATAAATAAGGATCAAAGAGAATGTTCTCTTCTTCCTTAAACAGACCACTGTGATATAGAGTGATAAGATCCTTTCAGGACAACCTTGAGTCATGTTCAAAGGATCTTATTAAGGCTATTCAAAGATTGACAAATGGCATCATGATATCCCAAGAAGAAAATTAGATAAGAAAATCAAAGAAGCATCAAGTAACAGCACCTGGAGGCCTTGGCGCCATCCCAAAAGTGACTGTTGGCGAATTGAAATCAGAGCCTTGTCTTCTGATGGGATGGGGATGTTGGGATTCATCTGGGGCTGCTTGCTGTGCGTGTGGTCAGTGGCTGGCAGCTGGATGTGCACAGTGGGAGGGGCTGTGGGCTGGAACAGATGGCAAGTCTGGGTGGGGAGGGGAGGGCCCAGCCCCTGCAGCAGGTGCTGAAGGGAAACAGGGTTTTGTCAGGCAGACAAAGCATGAAAGCTTTGGCAGGGCAAGAGCAAAAACAGATCCCCGGTTAGAAAAGGAGTCAGCGAGGGGCTCCAGATGAGGCGGTGGGGTTCTAACATGAGGGAAGCATTGTTGTTGTTGTTGTTAGGTGCCCTCAAGTCAGTTCCAACTCATACTGACCCCATGTACCACAAAACAAAACACTGCCTGGTCCTGCCCCATGCTCACAATCATTGTCATGCTTGAGCCCATTTTTGCAGCCACTGTGTCAATCCATCTCATTGAGGATCTTCCTCTTTTTCCCTGACCCTCTACTTTACCAAGCATGATGTCCTTCTCCAGGAACTGGTGCCTCCTGACAACATGTCCAAAGTAGGAGCCAGGAAACCCGAGCAAGGAGTCTGTCTGTGGGACCCCAGTCCTCGGGCTGGGGTTCGGGAGTGGGGCTCTGAGTCGAGGAAGAGAACAACAACAAAGCAAAGTTCCAGTTTGCAGAGGGATGAAATTCTAGGCAGATTCATTGAACAGGACACTTGGGACCAGGGACCTTGCCACAGCCCAGCTATGAGAATTGGCACATAAGGTGGGGACTGAGTCGGCTAAACTGGGGCACAAAGGTGGTGCCAGAGTAGTGACAATGGTCACCTGAGGCTGAGTCACAGAATGTGCAGTGTGAACTGGTCTCTTGTCTCAGCTCAGGATTGGTTCCGGGAAACAGAGGAAGAGCTGAGCCAACAATGAGAGATCAACTAGTCCCCATAGCGAGGAGGAGGAGGGAGGAAGTCAAGGAGGAGCCAAGTCAGGCCACTGGGTGCTACTGAGAATAAATGGCCAGTGTGGGCTGAGGGAGGCTGTTGGGAGGCTGAGCAGTAGAGTTCTGCTTCTTGTTTTGCCACCAAATTAGCTTAGTCAAATCTCACTTTTCTCTTCTGAAAAAGAGTAGTAATATCACCAGTCCCTCCTCACAGTCTGGGGTAAGGTCAGGGTTTCCTTCCCTGGCTCCTTGTCATCCACCTGGTCCTTGGATGCAGAGAAGGTATTACCCTAGGGTCTGTCTGTCTTCAGCTCTCTCCTCTCATTCTATACTCTTTCGCTGGATTCCCTTGTCTCCTCCCACAGGAGGGACCAGTCCCTGGAGGACATCATGCGTGGTAAAGCAGAAGGTCAGTGAAAAAGAGGAAGACCCTCAACGAGATGGATTAACACAGTGGCAGCAACAATGGGCTCAAGCATAACAACCATTGTGAGGATGGCACAGGACCAGGCAGTGTTTTGTTCTGTTGTACTTAGGGTTGCTATGATCTGGAACTGACTTGACAGCACCTAACAACAACAACACTCCCACAGATACATCTCTAGCCTTGGTGTCTTGAACCTCAGTATACTAGTTAGGGTTACTTAGGGTTGATGATCGGCCTAAACATAATAAAAATGTATTTCTTGCTCAGTTAAACAGCCCAAGGCCAT
Organism: Trichechus manatus latirostris; assembly: GCF_000243295.1. NCBI lineage: Eukaryota > Metazoa > Chordata > Mammalia > Sirenia > Trichechidae > Trichechus > Trichechus manatus. Next base: position 22,357,059 of record NW_004443940.1, on the reverse strand, counting down.
GCTAAGTGGGTGTTATGGACTGAATTGTGCTCCCTTCCTCAAAATATGTGTTGTAAATTCTAACCCCTATACCTGTGGTTTGAGGAGTCCTGGTGGCGCAGTGGTTAAGCGCTTGGCTGCTAACCGAAAGGTGGGCAGTTTGAACCCACTAGCCGCTCCACGGGAGAAAGATGTGGCAGTCTGCTACTGTAAAGATTACAGCCTTGGAAATCCTATAGGGAAGTTCTGCTATGTACTATAGGTCACTATGAGTCAGAATCAGCTTGACAGCAACAGGTTTGTTTTGATTATACCTGTGGTTATAATCCCATTTGGGGATGAGTTTTCTCTGTTGTGTTACTGAGGCAAGCATTATTGTATGGTGTGTCTTAAGTCCATCTCTTTTGAGATACAAAAGAGCAGATAAGCAAGCAAGCAGGCAGAGATGGGGGAAGATAGATGCCATGCAGAGAAACAGAAGCTGAAAAGAGACAAGGACCTTCCCCTAGAGCTGACAGAGAGAGAGAAATTCTTCTCCTAGGGCACCCTGACTTCAGACTTGTAGCCTACTAAACTGTGAGAAAATAAATTTCTGTTTGTTAAAACCACCCACTTGTGGTATTTTTGTTATAGCAGCACTAGATAACTAAGACAGTGGGCAAACCAGTACCAGTCGCCATCGAGTCAGTCCTGACTCATGGCAACCCCATGTGTGTCAGAGTAGAACTGTGCTCCACAGGGCTCTCAGTGGCTGATTTTTCAGAAGTAGATCACTAGGCCTTTCTTCCGAGGAGCCTCTGGGTGGACTCAAACCACCAACTTTTTGGTTAGCAGCAGAGCACATTAACTGTTTGCACCACCTGGGGACCCCACTAGGTGGGCAGAAGGGCTCTATTCTGTGTAGTCGTTCAAGGATCCAGGTCGATGGGGGCTCTGCCACCTTCAACATGTAGCTTCATGGTTTCCCTGTCAATGACAATTAGTGGAAGGAGAAGGGGCATGAGGGAGTATAAGTAGGAGGTTTTAAGCTCCAGGTCTGGGAGTCATACACATCTTTGCTCATATTTCACTGGCTAGAACTCAGTCACATGGTTATACACCTAAGTGCAAGGAAGGCTGGTAAATGTAGACAGGCGTGCCCAGAAAGAAGAAGCAAGTTTAGGTGTGCAGCTAGTAGTCTCTGTCACGTTCATTCTTGAATTTCCAACTATCTTCAGGATATATCCCTTGGATGCTCTGCTGGAACCTCATGCTAAATACATCCAAAGTCAAACTCATTAATGTCCCCGATAAAACTTGTTCCTTCTATCACTTTCCTTCTTCTGTTAATGGTATTAGCATCTGGTCAGATGCCTAGCTACAAACCTCCGAGTAAATTCGACTTTTCCCTCTTCTCCCCATCCAACTTTCAGGAAGTTTTGGTGGCCATGAAAACGTGCAGCTCACATCTCCCGCTACAGAGAGCTTAACTGACTGAAGGTCCCATTTGCTGCCGTTCTGCAACCATCTCTGTGTTTATGCTGAGACTCTGCTTCCTATGGGCTGCTCCCCATCTGTGACTAAGCACATATGCAGGTCCACCCCTGTGAGCTCAGGACTGCTTTAAGGGGTGACTTAGGCACCAGGACTCCCCCTCAGGTAGAAACTTTCTTAGACCTGTGCTAAGTCTGAAACTATCCTCCCCAGTTCTCCCTCCTTCTCTACTTCACAGGGGTCAGACCCACTTTGTGGTCTGAAGGCTCACCCCAACTTCTTTGGTTCCTCTCCTTTATCCTTCACACATGTTCCCCCAAATAAATCTCTTTCACATCTAATGCAATGTTGGCATCTGCTTCTTAACCCACTCACTGCTGTCGAGTTGATTCCAACTCATAGCAACCCTATAGGACAGAGTAGAACTACCCGTAGAGTTTCCAAGACTGTAATCTTCAGAGAAGCAGACTGCCACATCTTTCTCCCATGAGTTCAAACCATCAACCTTTTGGTTAGTAGCCGAGTGCTTAACCACTGCACCACCAGGGCTCCTTCCTATTTCTTAGAAGACGCTAACTAAAACAGTTTCATGTGAACAACCTCTTAAATTTGACCTCTCTTTTCTGTTCCCACTGCCACTGCCCTAGTTTAGGTGACTATATGCCTTCCCGGTACTATTGTAATAACTTCCTAATGATCTCCCTGCTTCCAGTCTAGTTCTCAAACATAGCATCTAAACTACCACCAAAGTTAATTTTCCAAAATATATGATTAAAAACCTTTAACGGTTCCTACCTGCCGTTTATGAAATCTACCTAAATTTCTTAGAACATCATTCAAAAACCTTCACTCTCCTGCCTTACCTCTCGCCACCATCCTCCCCTCTCCCACACCCAGACAACTTCCCTTTCCCTGAACATGCAATGTCCCCCCTTTGCCTGGGTTCTTCCTTCTGCCTGAACTGGCTTCCACTCATTTCTCTATCAATATCCTATTCATTTATCATAGGCCAACTCAAAATCTTTCCTGATCCGCAAAGACCTATTTCATTTCCTCTTCTAGGTTCTCCCAACACTTTGCACATATTCTCTACCTTGCATACCTTTATTTAAGTGCATGTCTGCTCTTCCACTAGACGGATTCATTCAACAAATAGTTTCTGAGGCCCTTCCATGTGCCAGTTCCTGTTCTGGGTGCTGGGGATAATCAAAGAGCAAAACAGATAAAAATCCCTGCTCCCAAGGGCCTTCATTCTAGTATACACCAGTGTTAAGTGGTACTCTTGCTTGTAGCAAGTACCTAAATGTTTGTTAAATAACTAAAAAGGAGATCTTATCATTTTAAGTCTCCTACTGACCAAATGAAGGAGCCCTAGGTTAAGTGCTTGGCTACAAACTGAAAAGTTGACAGTTTCAACTCACCCAATAGCTCAGTGAGAGAAAAGACCTGGCGATCTGCTTCCGTAAAGATTACAACCTAGAAAACCCTATGTGGCAATTTTACTGTATCACATGGGGTAGCTGTGAGTCAGAATTAACTGGATGGCACCTAAAAACAACCAAAAACCAAAGCCAACCCTGTTGCCATCGAGTTGATTCCAACTCATAGCAACCCTATAGGACAGAGTAGAACTGCCCCATAGGGTTTCCAAGGAGATACTGGTGGATTTGAACTGCTGACCTTTTGGTTAGCAGCCATAGCTCTTAATCATTGTGCCACCAGGGCTCCTTAAACAACATTGACCAAATATGTAGCTAATAGACATGGTGGTTCTGAAAGTTGTAACTACGTTAGGATGGGAAAATGAAGTTATGGCTTGGAAAGTCTGCAGATATTGGAGAAGATCTACACAAATCAAAGTGAGATGAGCCTCAAATTTAGGGCAGAATCACTTGTGGCAAAAGGTAGGAAGGCTGATAGAACACCCAAATTGAAGAGAACAGCCTCTGTACTTGAAGCGAACAAGAATCTACATGTCAGCAAAGGGACCAGATGTGTCTAGGAATCATTTCCAGAAACAGCCCCACCTCCATTTGGCTTTGGGAAATGTTCTGATGAGAATGAGGTGCCTCCCAAGTGCTGTTGGGCAGTGGCCAACTAAAGCACAGCTATGGACTCATAGACTCATCAATTCTGAAAGCGGGAAGTTGCTCATCGGTGAAGAAATCCTCAAAGACAACGCTTCATCCTCTTTTGCTTGAGCACTTCTGAAGTGAGGAGATTACTGTTTTGTAAAGTAGACTGTTCTGTTGCTGGGCAGTCCTAATTACATTTATTACTCTTCTAATACATTTTGGTTTTAGCCTACCCTTCCCATTAAGCAAGGAGCCCTGGTGGTGCAGTGGTTAAGTGCTCGGTTGGTAACTGAAAGGTCGGCGGTTTGAACCTACCAGCCTGTTCGTGAGACAAAGATGTGGCAGTCTGCTACTGTAAAGATTATAGTCTAGGAAACCCTATGTGGCTGTTCTACTCTGTCCTATAAGGTCGCTATGAGTTGGAATCAACTTGATGGCAACGAGTTTCCCGTTAAGCCAGATCTTTTTGTTCTGTAGCAAAATGTCTTCACTGTATTTCTAAAGAAATGATGTATGCATTATAGAAATTCAAGCAATATCAAAAAATACAAAGAAAATTTCAAATTACCCCAAATTACCCATCCAGAATAAGCTTCATTAATATTTAGTGAACATCTTTATCGAGATATTTTGATGGAAATATAAACATACGGTTAGATAAAAAACATTATAAATTTTTTTATTTTAATTTTATTACACTTTTTATCAAAGTATAACATATACAAGAAAAGGGAACAAATCAAAATTGTAAACTTGATGAGCTATCACAAAGTAAACACATCTGCGTAATGCCATTCAGGTCAAGAAATAGAACATTACCAGTATCCTAGAAGCCCACTCACCCTCCAGCATAAGTCCTTCTTCTTAGGCTGGGTTCTTTAGAGAAGGAAAACCAGTGAAGCACACATATACATATATATATACATAGAGAGAGAGAGAGAGATTTACTTCAAGGAAATGGCTCATGTGGTTGTAGATGCTGCCAAGTCCCAAGTCCATGGGTCAGGCATCAAGCTGGAAGCTTCTCTTGACTCACATAGCTACAGGAGCCGATGAATACAAGATTGGCAGGCAAGAAGGCAGGCTGCTGGTTCACAGGTTGTGGACGCCAACGAATCCCAAGATCAGCAGGCAAGAAGGCAGGCCACTGGCTCAAGTTAGAAGAACCAAAGGTTAGATGATGACAAGCCAGATGCAGGATCCAGAGCAAAAGCCAGCAAGTTTTGCCAGAATGTAGATATAGATTGGATACAGGACACATCCCCAAGGAAACTCCCCTTACAACTGATTGGCTGATCACATAATTTAGGTGATTACAGCAGATCAAAAGATGGAGGATGACTACATCATTACATAACTGCCAAACTACTGAGAATCACGGCCCAGCCAAGCTGACACACAACCTTAACCATCACACCTTCCAATCAATATTCTCCTTCTTCCCCAAATATACCACTATCCTGACTTCTAACACCATAGATTAGTTTTGCCTTTTCCTCTCATATACTAGGTATTATTTTATGTCTAGCTTCTTTCAGTCAAAATTATGTTTGTAAGATTCTTTAAGATTATTGCACACATCTGTAGTTGATTTTCATTGCTGTATAATAGTCCACAATTTATTTATGCATTCCACTGTACTGGATATTTGGATTATTTTCAGTTTAGGGATATTATAAATAATGTAGCTATCAACACTCCTGTACCTGCTTGAGCCACATATGTACACATTGCTGTTAGATATTACCCAGGACTAGAATTGTTGGGTCATAGAGTACACATTTGCTCAACTTTAAGCAGAAAAGGGCAAACAGTTTTCTGTGGTAGTTTTATCAATTTACACTGTTACTAAAAGTATTTGAGTGCTCCAGGAGTCCCCAACCTTTTCTACACTTGATATTGTCCATTTATTTTTCATTTTACTGTCCTGGGAACAAAGTGGTAGCTCATTGGGGTTTTAATTCGCATTTCTCTGAAGACTAATGAGGTTGAGCACTTTTGCATATATTCATTGGCCATTTGGGACATCTGTTTTATGCCTGTTCAAATCTTTTGCCCAGTTTTTCTACTGGGTTATGTGCTGTTTTATTTTTGATTTGCTGGGGTTATTTATATATTCTAGACATGAGCCTTTTGTTAACTAAATATGTTACAAATACTTTCTCATGCTCTGTGGTATGCCCTTCACTCTCTTAATGCTGTCTTTTGATAAACAACTTGTTTTATCAGTTGTTACTTTATGGTTAGCATAAACATCCTATTTTAAATAACAAATATTGAGTGTAATTGTGCTTGGATTAACAGAAGTAAAAGTGAAGGAACGGTTAAATTTCAGAAAAATGTTTCCTCACCATAAAAAAATACTAATTTATAACATAACTTACAAAAATTAAGGAAAGGGCTTATGAAAAGCATTAATAGGTAGTTGTTATCTTAAGAGAGTCCCTGGTGGGGCAAACGGTTAATGCATTTGCTGCTAACTGAAAGGCTGCAGGCTTGAGTCCACCAGAGGCAGCTGGGGAGAAAAGCCTGGCGATCTACTTCTGAAAAAAATTAGTCATTGAAAACCCTGTGGGGAACAGTTCTACTCTGACACACATGGGACAGCCAGTATCGACTTGATGACAATCAGTAGTTATTTTCATACATGTTTTAACCTTAGACATTGTCTGTTAATTCCTTGTTGTGAAAGAGAAGAAATTAACCTTCTTATATTTCCTCCATCCTCTTCCCTCCCAACCCCCCAAGTTTGTTAGGTTTATACCGTCAAGATTTATTATTTACGTTTTATTCTGAAACCATGATTTCTATAGTAGTACAGGCTGCTAACCAAAAGGTCAGCAGTTCGCAGCCTTCTCACTTCCACCCAGGTGCCTCTGGAAGTCAAAGGTGGAAAGGAGAGTTGAGCTCCTCATTATCATCATCACCACATAAAGGGCAGCCTTTCCCAGCACCATCACCCACCACCATACTGGTTGTTCAAGCTCTGTCTCTCTCTTTCTTTTTTTTTTTTTTTTAACTTTTTTTTAATTGTACTTTAGACGAAAGTTTACAGAACAAATAGTTTCTTATTAAACGGTACACATATTGTTTTATGACATTGGTTAACTACCCCACGATATGTCAACACTCTCCCTTCAAGACTTTGGGTTCCCTATTAGCAGATTTCCTGTCCCCTCCTGCCTTCTAGTCCTTGTCCCTGGGCTGTTGTGCCCCATTAGTCTCATTTTGTTTTATGGGGCTGTCTAATCTTTGGCTGAAGAGTGAATCTCCTGAGCGACTTCATTACTGAGCTAAAAGGGTGTCCAGGGGCCATACTCTCGGGTTTCTCCAGTCTCTGTCAGGCCAGTAAGTCTGGTCTTTTTTTGTGAGTTAGAATTTTGTTCTACATTTTTCTCCAGCTCTGTCCGGGACCCTCTGTTGTGATTGCTGTCAGGTCTCTCTCTTTCTGTCTCTGTCTCTCTCTCTCCCCCTCCCCTCAGGAATTCTTCTGTACCACTCTGTGAAGTGTTCACCTAAATAAGTAACTTTGCTAAGTGCAATTTGATTAACACAGAAGCAGGAAGCCCACAGACGGGCACATGCAGACACATGTAATACACCCAGTCCCCAGGGTCTGGGCTGTTCAGTATCATCAAGAAAATTTTCTACGGATTCAGCACTGCCAGGTAAGAAAAGCTGGTCTTTCTCTGAGCTTACCTTAATCAGAAGCAAAAGCAGTAAAACCAGCGTGTTACCACAGGTTCAGGAAATTTCAGCTAAAGGAGAGATCATTAACCTCTTTATGTAAAGAAAAGTGGGTATTTTTTTCTCCCCAAAGTAAAGAGGCAAGCAAGACATTCACAACACAAATACTTTATAAATCTGACCTAGGAAGGAGAGATAACACAATTTGTTCACTTTGCATAGTTTAATCATGCTGTAAGCACTAGCACATATAATCTGAATCTGATCTCCCCCTGAGATCTGTGATTATATTCTTATACAGGCTTTCTTCTAGAGAGACTATAATGCGTTTTACTTTGGTATCTATCTGTCTATCTATCTAGCTATCATCAATCAATTATCCATCTCTGGCCATGGCAACAATTTTTTTTTCCTTCTGTTTTCTCAGGTCACTTAAGCTCTACAAAGTTATTTTAATTATCTCTCTCTCTTTTTTTATTGTGCTTTAGATGAAGGTTTACAGAGCAAATTAGTTTCTCATTAAACAATTAATACACGTATTGCTTTGTGAATTGGTCGCCAACCCCACGAAATGTCAGCACTCTCCCCTTCTCGACCTTAGGTACCCCATTTCCATTCGTCCAGCGTTCCTGTCCCCTCCTGCCTTCCCGTCCTTGCTCCTAGGCTGGGTGCCCAGTTAGTCTCATATACGTGGTTGAGCTATGTGTATTGTTGTTTGTTTTATGGGCTTATCTAATCTTTGGCTGAAGGGTGAACCTCAGGAGTGACTTCAGTACCGAGTTAAAAGGGCATCCAGGGGCCGTAATCTTGGGGTTTCTCCAGTCTCTGTCAAACCAGCAAGTCTGGCCTTTTGTGAGTTAGAATTTTGTTCTACATTTTTCTCCAGCTCTGTTCGGGACCCTCTATTGTGATCCCTGTCAGACCAGTCGGGGTGGTAGCCGGGCACCATCGAGTTGTGCTGGACTCAGTCTGGTGGAGGCTGTGGTAGTTGTGGTCCATTAGTCCTTTGGACTAATCTTTCCCTTGTGTCTTTGGTTTTCTTCATTCTCTCTTGCTTCAGAAGGGCATGGTGAAAATTTTGAAGATAGACAGGGCCATACTTATGGTGAGATTTGAATTTGAGAGAAAAAATGTACTTGTGTTTTCAGAAGATAGGATTGTCATCTCTGACTTTTCCAACTTTTCCCCACTCCTTACTAAATGGGCCACATCGCCTTATAGCAAAGTCTCTATTTTCCAAGTTTCGATATCCTGATGGGCAGATGGTCCAGGGGTCTGCTCCCTTCTATTTTGCTCCTGCCCCTTCTTATCAGCATCCCCGAAGCTCCTCCTTCTCTGGGAGTCACCTCCTCTGTGTCCCTTACCTGCCCCCCTCCCAGGAGAATCAGCAGCCCTTCCCCTCATCTCCATTACAGGACAGCCCCGGCGGTTGCTGGGGTCTCACCTCCCCTGCAGGTCTGGTGAGGACTCAGATTCCGTTACATAGTTTCTCGGACTGTGGAAGTCAGCATCCTCCCCAAGATTTCTCTGGATTTTCAGGGGAAGTGGTTTGTATTTTCAAGGACACCTGTGCACCAACTTCCAGCTTTGGCCACTTTGTTCTTTTCTTTGCAATTTATGGCTAATCCTTTGTCTCTGCCTTGGCATCAACCCAAACAAGAGTCGCAGCCCCTTCTCTTTGATCACCCCCTTAACAGTAACAGCAAACAGGAAGCTACTGGGAGCAGCAGAATGTTTGCTGAAGGTTTATGGGTCATGGGAAGTGGGTCATTAAAGTAAAGTACTTAAAATCCACATTACTCTTTAACCGTCCTCCATCTAGAATTTCTCGTAGCTAAGCTACTCTTTCTCATCTTCCCTTCTTTTTCAGGAACATTCACTCCCATGCCCAACTTTTCTCCTTGACAACATCTATACCCTCGGGGCATACCATCCGTCCTTAGAAGTTTAGCAAATAGAGACAGTTCCCTCTCTACAAGGAACTCTGGTGCCAATTGCTTAAAAAAACAAACAAACAAAAAACCCATTGCTGTTGAGTCGATTCAGACTCATAGCAACCCTATGGGACAGAGTAGAGCTGCGCCATAGGTTTCCAAAGAGCAGCTGCTGGATTCAAACCACTGACCTTTCGGTTTGCAACCAAGCTCTTAACCACTGTGCCACCAGGGCTCCATGGGTTGAACTGTGTCCCCTAAAATATGTGTTGGAATCCTAATTCCTGTACTTGTGGATGTAATCCCATTTGGAAATAGGGTTTCCTTTGTTATGTTAATGAGGCCATATCAGGGTAGGGTGTGTCCTAAATCTAATCACTTCTGAGTTATAAAAAGAGCAGATTAGACATAGAAGCAAGCACATACGGGGGAAGACAGACTGTCTGGCAATGAGGAAGGCAAATGAATCTACAAGCCCAGGAACTCCAAGGATTGCTGGCAGCCACTAGAAGCTGAAATAGACCAAGAAGGACCTCCCTGGAGAGCCACTCCCTGAATTCAGACTTCTAGCCTCCACAACTGTGAGAAAATAAATTTCTGTTCCTTAAAGCCACCCGCTTGAGGTATTTCTGTTACAGCAGCACTAGTTACTAAGACAGGCCTATCAGACAACACTCTGCACTGCCTCTGCTTCTCCGTGTGAGAGTCAGGACCGGGCAGTGGTGTTGCTAGGTGATGAGGAGCATGCTCGGTTTCGAGGAGACACGTGAAGTGTTGCTTAGCAACATTTCATCACTGCCCATCGCTCAGGATGGACGGACCAAAAAATTCTTAGAGCAAGACTAGGTCTTTTGATCTATCTCACCTAAAAATGGGTAAGATCTTTCCTTTTGCTGCTGCTCAGAATACATAGTTTTTTGTTTTTTTTTTAAAGGGCTGTAAGAGAGAAAAATGTTGAAGATCCCAAATAGGCACACTGCGAAATCCACTTTGTCAGAAGGTTAACTGTGAGTCCGAGGGACATTGGAAGGATTTGGAAGACACCACAGGCTGCCTCCTCTTCCCTGAAGGAACAAATTCAGTTAGCTTGGATGCTAACGTTCCCGGGCCTGGAGCGCATTTGTCTTTCCTACAGGCTTAGAGAGATAATTCGCTCATTTGGCACAGCAAGGATCGCAAAGCATGTCTGCTCACCAAGGACAGAAATGTTTTCTGGATGTGGTTGACATTTCCCTACCTAGCTTGGCCCAGGAAGAAAAACATTCGGATTTATTGTCCATTTACAACCTAGAAAACCTTTGTATGAACTTAAGTTCCTAGAAATATTTGCATTGAGAAAGTCTCACGAGTCAAATAATCCTAGGGAATCAGCCAGATTTCCCTCAGTTGGTGCCAGAGAATACACATGATACGTTCCGTGGCTGTCTTTCCTTTCCCTCCGCTTCCCACTAGCCTGGACAAACAGGAGGATACGCTGGTGGGAACGGGGGAGCAGGAGGAGGACTTCCCCATACATCTCTGTGGGCACAGGAGGGGACCCACGGCTGTATATTTATGGTGCTCTCTGAAACGGGTTCTCTCTGAGAGCAGTCATCACCTATGGGGTACTCAGCACATAAGAAGACCAGTTGCCATCAAGTCGATTCCAACTCATGGCAACCCTAAATGTGTCAGAACAGAACTATGCTCCGCAGTGTTTTCAATGGCTAATTTTTTCAGAAGTAGATTGCCATGTCTTTCATCCGAGGTGCCTCTGGGTGAATTCAAACCTCCAACCTTTTGGCTAGTAGTCGAGCATATAAACCGTTTGCACCACCCAGTAAGCTACTCAGCACATATCCAAAAAAAGCCAAACCTGTTGCCATGGAGTCGACTCTGACTCATAGCGACCCTATAGGACAGAATAGAATTGCCCCATAGGCAGTTTCCAAGGAGCAGCTGGTGGATTCAAACTGCTGACTTTTTGATTAGCAGCCGAGCTCTTAACCACTGCGCCACCAGGGCTCCGCTCAGCACATAAATCCATTGCCGTTGAGTTGATTCCGACCCATAGCGACACACTCAGCACTTAGTAGGGGTGAAATCAATGAATATATCTAGAGCTGTTCATTCATTCAGCATTCAGCAAACACTTTATAAGGACCTGCGATGTGTCAGGTACCATGTTAGATACTACAGCTGCAAGGGCAGAGATGAGGCACGGCCCATGCTCAGAGAGCTTGCCGATTGGCTGGGAAGACACAGGTGAGCCTGCCTCCTGCGGCCTCAAGGTCTCCCAGTGCTGTTCGCTCTACCTGCCACACTCCTTCACCTAGGTCAAATGTCACTTGCTACTTGCGATGACACCCCATGAGATTAGGTCTTTATTACTCTTGGTGCCTCCTATAATTTTTCCTTCACATAATTCAATTATCAGTTGCAATCTTATGATTTCTTGATACGAGAAATTTCTTGTCTCCTCAACCGTCGATAAACTTCAAGAGGGAGACACAGGTGCTTAACAATATTTCTTTCAAGGCTATTGGGATTAGAGATAATAAAACCCAGAGGGCATATGGCCCTGTGTTGGCACATAGTTAACACTGGATAGTGGCAGATAATCCCTACCGCTAGCTACCGTTTTGCTGTTCTGCTGAGCCCTGCAGAGGTGAGCCCACGGCTCTATGGACCAGGACTGCTTTGCATCTGAAATGAGTGCAGCTCCTCTTTCCTACCCTTGGCGGCTTTTCTAGTCAGCACTATCCCTCCATTTTGATGCACCCCTCCCTGGCTTTTCGAGGCTCCCTGCCCCAGGGAGGATGCTTGGTACTAGTGTGCTGGGCACAGGAAGGGCTGAGAACTAAATCTGAGCATCTTTTGGGTCTTTGCCAGGTAGAGGCACCGCACACGTCCACGTAAGGACTTATGGCTGGTGCTCAGCAATGTTTGGCAAAAACATCGACGTATGTTGTTGTTCTTAGGTTCCGCCGAGTCAGTTCCAACTCACAGCGACACTATGTACAACAGAGCGAAACACTGTCCAGTCCTGCGCCATCCTCACGATCGCTGTTATGCTTCAGCCCATTGTTGCTGCCACTGTGCCAATCCATCTGTTGAAGGGTCTTCCTCTTTTTCGCTGATCCTCTACCAAACCTGATGTCCTTCTCCAGGGACAGATTCCTCCCGATAACATGTCCAAGTATGTGAGACGTAGTCTCACCATCTTTGCTTCTAAGGAGCATTCTGGTTTTACTTCTATCAAGACAGATTTGTTCGTTCTTTTGGCAGTTCATGGTATATTCAATATTCTTTGCCAACACGACAATTCAAAGGCGTAAAGTCTTCTTCGGTCTTCCTTATACATGTATGTGTACATATACATGTATATATAAAATACTGTGTAGATATTTTACATATACATATGTATAACCAAAAACCAAACCAAACCTGTCGAGTTGATTGGGATTCACAGTGACCCTACAAAGACAGAGTAGTAGAACTGCCCCATAGGGTTTCCTAGGAAGCGGACTGCCACATCTTTATCCAGCGGAACTGCTGGTGGGTTTGAACCGCCAACCTTTTGGTGAGCAGCCAAGAGCTTTAACTTCTGCGCCACCAGGACTCTTTTCTCTCCCTACAATTCACTATTTTATTCAACAAATATTTGCTAGGCACCTATGACGTGCCAAGGACTGTTCCAGGACTTGTGGGATGTGACAGTGAATAAAATGGACATAGTCCTTGCTTTGTAGAGCTCCTTAGCCTACTAGAGGAAACTGTTTCTAGAACTTCGGATATAATTCCATATCAGAGACTTAACTATGCCTTTAATCCTCTCCCTATCCCCAAAAAAGGTAAGAACCACCAGTCTGGTTCTTTTCTCCCTCAAACACGTAGCTGCTTTGCCCAGCTCTGGCCCACCTGTCACCTGTGCCTTACACTGCTGTTCGATGACACCGAGCCTAGTCACTGAACTTTGTCCAGTGAAGCAAGAGGCACTGGGTCAGCCCATTCCCTGGGCGGAGTTTGCAGAGTGGAGGTCAGGGTGAAACGGTTCTGATGGAATCTGCCTAAGACCTCACAGTGGGCATCAGTCCAGGACAGAGGCCGGAAGAGAAACATGACGTGTCTGGGAGAACCTGGCCTTGGGTGAGTGGCTTGCTGTTTCCCAGGCAGGCAGATTAGGCCCATCCCTGAAGGTTTGTCCCACCTTTTCTGGTTACCTGAGACATGCATTTCAGTCTAAGCCAGGCCTTCCTGGTGGTGATCTCTTCTCACAGTTCCATCAGAAGGGAGTGTGGGAGAGTATTCTGGTAGCACAAGCAGGCAGCCTGCTGTTCCTTCTTTCCTTCACAGAACTGACAAGAAAAACATTTCATTCTTTTTTTTTTTTTGTACTTTAGATGAAGGTTTACAGAGCAAATTATTTTTGCATTAAGCAATTAATACATGTATTGTTTTGTGACATTGGTTGCCAACACCACGACATGTCAACACTCTCCCCTTCTTGACCTTGGGTTCCTCATTACCAGCTTTCCTGTCCCCTCCTGGCTTCTAGTCCTTGCCCCTGGGCTGGTGTGCCTATTTAGTCTTGTCTTGTTTTATGGGCCTGTCTTATCTTTGGCTGAAGGGTGAACCTCAGGAGTGACTTCAGTATTGAGTTAAAAGGATGTCCAGGGAAAACATTTCATTCTTCATCTGCCTTCACTATGCCTTGACCTGAGGCAGCAATTTAAGGCTGCTTGTTTTTGTTTTTTAGCATGACACATAAATATTATTATTACCAGGACCATAATTAAAGAAATTCAAATCAATCCAGTGAGATCATTTTTCACATATCAGATTGACAAGCATTTTAAAGAGTGATAATCTGCAGTGTTGGAGGTGTGGGAAGACAGATATTTTCATACACTATTGTGAGAGAATAAATTTGAACACAGTTTTTGGAGGGCAATTTGGTAATATCCATAAAAATTAAAAAATACACACACCCTTTGGCCCAGCCATTCCACTATAGAAATGAACCAGGCAGTATCACCCAAAATATTTACTGCAGTACTAGATGTAACGGTAAATTAAAAAGTTGGGAAGGACAAACCTAAATGCTATCAATAGGGGAGTAGTTAAATAAATTATGATTTCTTTGTAAAATCAAATACCAAACAACCATTAAAAAACGAGCTAGATTTGTATATACTGATGTGGAAAGATCTCCAAAATACATTTCTTCATCCGTTGCTGAAGAATTCATTCAATAAACAGTTACTGTAATTACTATGTAACCAAGCAGAAGAAGGAGAGAGGGCCTTGATCAGAGCCCGTTGTCGTAGTTGGGTGTCATCAAGTCAGTTTAGACTCATAGTGACCTTATGCACAACAGGATGAAACACTGCCTCACGATCATAGCTGTGTTTGAGCCCATTGTTGCAGCCGCTGTGTCAATCCATCTCATTGAGGGTCTTCTTCTTTTTCGCTGACCTCTACCAAGCGTGAAGTCCTTCTCCAGGCACCGGTCCCTCCTAATAACACGTCCAGTGTACGTGAGGCAAAGTCTCACCATCTTTGCTTTCAAGGAGCAATCTGGCTGTACCACTTCCAATACAGATTTGTTCATTCATCTGGCAGTCCATGGTATATTCAATATTCTTTGCCAACACCATAATTTAAAGGCATCAATTCTTCTTCAGTCTTCCATATTCATCGTCCAGCTTCCGCACGCATAGGATGCAATTGAAAATAGGAACCTCAAATACAAATGACTACCAAGAAGAGGATACAGCTTAGGAAGGCTGAGAAACAGCGGGAGAGGTGGGGGAACCAGGAGAGAGTGGAAGGGTAGAGAGTTTAGGAAGGAGGAGTGGCTATGGGCATCAAATGATGCTCGAGTCAAGTTAGATGAGGACTGCAAAGTACTCTTTGGATTTAGTGCCTGAAAGTCACTGATGACCTTAGCAATGGATGTGTCAGTGGGAACAGATGCCAGATTGGAGAGGGCTCAGTAAAGAATGAGGTGAGAAAATAGAGACTCTGAGTATGGTTAACTTGAAAAATGTGTCTATGAAAGTAAGAAGGTTATGGATTAAAGTATGTCTCCCAAAAATACGTGCTACAATCCTAACCCTTATACCGGTGGATGTAATCCTATTTGGGAATAGGATTTTCTTTGTTATGTTAGTGATGGCATATCAGCCATATCCGTGTACGGTGTTCTAAACCTAATCACTTCTGAGTTATGAAAAGAGCAGATTAAACGCAAATGCAAGCACAAACAGTGGTGGTGGGTGGATATAGACGGCAGGTAAAGATCTCCAAGGCATTGAGGAACACTAGGCCAGTAAAGGGAACCCTGGTGGTGTAGTGGTTAAGAGCTATGGCTGCTAACCAAAGGGGTGGCAGTTCAAATCCACCAGGTGCTCCTTGGAAACTATGGGGCAGTGTTACTCTGTCCTATAGGGTTGCTATGAATATGAGTCAGAATCAACTTGATGGCATTAAGTTTGCTTTTGTTTTTTTGAGGGAGGCTACAAAAGCTGAAAGAGACTAGGATCTCCCTCCAGAGCTGACAGAGAGAGATTTTCCACTAGAGCTGGTGCCCTGAAAGCGGACTTCCAGCCTCCTGAACTGTGAGAAAATAAAATCCTGTTCTTTTCAGCCACCCACTTGTGGTATTTCTGTTACAGCAGCAGTAACTAACTAAAACAGAGAGAAATAAGGTGGTAGGGGGAAGGCGATGAAGGCCGAGTGAAATTTATTTTTTTAAATGAAATAGACTCGATTATGTAAAAGTCAATGCGAAGAATTCAATTGGAAAAATTAAATTAAAAAACAAAACAAAATCCAGAAGCATATATGTGCTATAATCCCACTGGTGTAAAAACTGAAAGACCAGTCATGCTGGTATATACAGAAAACTTTTTTTCTGGAAGGACACACAAGAAATTAATGACAGTGGTCCATCTGGGGAGCTGTAGTGGAATGGAAGAGAGGCATATTTTTACTTTTTGTTTTATACTTCTCCACAACTCCCTTCTTCCTCATCCAGAACTCCCAATTTTGAGGGTAACTGATCTTGGCTAAATATTGGGCAGAAAGGTATTCTAATGAAGGAATCTAAGGAATACAAGCTACGTTGTAAATTACCAGCCCCCTTCCCCCCAGGGGTTTTACATTTTAAACAGCATTCATTTTAACCCAGATAAACTGATTCAAGGGCTTTAGGCTTGATAACAAAGAGAAGTGAAGAATTTCAGGAACGTAAGGCCATCTTTTCCCCACTTCCTGGTGTCCTGGTGTCAGTGTCTGTGCCTGGAAGCTGAACAAGGTCACCATTAACTCTTCTCAACCCTGGCTGTGTATTTGAATTACCTGGAGAGCCTCACAAGTATTGATGACTTGTTACTACACCAGATCAAAATCATTGCGGGTGGGGCTCAGGCATCAGTATTTTGAAAGCTTGATTCTCAAACGAGAATCAAGAGTAATAGTTCTCAGCCTAGCTGCACATTAGAATCACTTGGGGAGATTAAAAAAAAAAAAGTATATATATATCCCCCCCCCCAATAAAAAAACCCCATTGCTGTCTAGTGGATTTGGACTCACAGCGACCCTATAGGACAGGGTAGAACTGCCCCCTAGGGTTTCCAGGGAACGGCTGGTGGATTCGAACTGCTGACCTTTTAATTAGCAGCCAAATGCTTAACCACTGCTCTCTCTCTCTCTCTCTCTCTCTCTCTCAGAGAGACTAGGCAAGGTGACAAGTATGGAAAGGTGACTCCCAGAAGGAGTGGGCTGGGATGAGCGGCAGGCATGGCTGGCTGCATCCCCAGTGAATTCCCTCGCTTGCTGGCAGAGCCCTCTTCTGTTCATCGGGGGATGCACCTTTCTACCCTCAGCCCAGCGCTGAATCCTGGCTCACCCTGGCGGGTCCTGGAGTCTCATTCCCCTGCAGTGCTTCGCTTATGGGTGAGCATGAGAAGTAATCTTGTCAGCGACATGTGACAGAAGTTTACTGAGGGTTTCCAGGAAAATTTTTTCTCCACTGATTGAAAGAGACACAAGGGAAAGAAGGTGCCTTTTATGCCTCTGGACCTTGCTGTGTGAGGCTGTGATGGCAGAAGCTGATGGGAAGTAGCTTGAGAATGTGGCTGATGAGCTGAGGACATCTCAGCACAGAGACGGAGAGAACCCTGATCCTTGATGATGTCGTCACATCATGGGGTTAACCAACCCCTGGAATTGCTCTATCTTTGGACTTTTTGGTATATGAGGTAATAAATTCCCTTCTGTTTACACTGCTGAGCTGGGGTTTTCTGTTCCTTGTAGCCAAAAGGCCTAAACTGACATAGATAGTCCAAGGCAATGGTTCTCAACCCTGGCTACAAATTGATACCACTCAGGGAACTTAAAAAAATAAAGTAAAACAAAACACTGATTTCTGGGTCCAATATCCAAAGATTCTGATTTCACTGGTCCAAGGTAAAGGACTAAGGATTTTTAAAGCTTCCCAGGTGATTTTAACGGCAGCCCGAGTTAAGAACCAGTGCTATAATGCTAGAAGATGGGTAAGAAACGGAATATAGAAGCTGCTTCAAAGCCTCTTCAACCAAAAGCTGTATAAAATAGGGAACGGACAAGATGTCTCTTGTCCTGGGCTTTCTGACTCGGGAGGGTGTTGTAGGGGAAAAACATCATAAAGTTTGTAAAGCAAAAGAAAGGTTTATTCAGCATATATTCAAAAGGGCAGAAGTGCGAAGCAGACAAGCATGCTGCCACAGCCATGTCTGCCTGAGTCCAAGGAAATATCACAGAACAGACAAAAGTGGAAAAACAGACAAGCATGCTGCCACAGCCATGCCCTCCCGAGTCCAAAGAACAGGCAAGAATGGGAAAACTGACAAGCACAATTACAGAGCCGTCAATATACATTAACATTACAACTGGGCAAAACCATTGAAAGCTTAGCCTTTTCAGATTGGCTGGAAACTGTGATCCTACATTTTGAATTGTCTTTCTTAACAATCATTGGTACAGGTTTCAGTAACAAGAGTCAGGAGGGTCTTCATTGGTCCAACAAATTTCTATTCATTAAATGCTAATAGAAAAAGAGTGGGAAGTCTTTTGTGTTATGTTTGATCGGCTTTATGTGAAAGTTTCCCCAAAAGATTTTTTCCGAGATTGTTTTAGCTATTGTCTTTATACCTCAGGGCCCAGTTGATGTGTCCTTGTGGGTCCTTGTGAGCCCAGCTCCAGCTGGGTCACATTCTCTATGCTCAAGGAAAGGGAATAATAACTCCAATATTATTTCCTAAATCAAGGGTAAATGTGGCAGTTTGCAGGAAGCTGCTAGAGCTAGAAGGGGCTCAGTTTCTACCTAGGGCCGGCCGTGGACCTGGGATCCAGATAGCAATGACCTCATTTCCTTACAGAAAAATGATCTCACTTCCTCTTCAGTCAGAAGAGCCAGTGCGTGGGGAGGTGTGGGGGTGGGGAGATGGAAGAGTTTGCACATTAACTTAGATGTGGGTGGAAGGAAGGGTTTCCCAGGAAGAAATGCCACTGGTGACTGAAAGCTTGATTGCAGGGAGAAACTGTACGAAGCCTGATTGCACAGCGAGACTGGTCTGTGACTGTGTGTGTGGTTTGTGCTCTGGGATCTCCCCATGCGATGGTAAAATGAACTTTGCTCCCTAAATTTTAGGCACAAAAATACTGTAGGATGTGGTTTGCCAGCCTGGGGAATGTTAAAACAAAAATCATATTAAGTCAATAATAGAAATTGGTTGAAGCTTATCTGACATACAATTTGCAAATCAGGGTAACATTTCCAACTAGAAAGTCAAAAAATGTTCCAAAGAAGAAAAATCTTTTACAGATTCTTATACTCCAGCTCATCGATAGTGCTGAAAATAAAAATTTCACAATATTAAATTTGTATATGAACTCATAAGCTTTATTTTTCAGGTCATGAACCAGGGAACGCCTGGTCTGAAAGTCAGACAAGAGTTACAAAATTTGGTGGAAAGGCTTTTGTAATGGCAGACAAACAAGGACAAGGAAGATATACTGGGCAATTTTCAGATTGTCTGGTGGGTATTTTCTTTCCTTATTTGAAATTAAGGGGAAATTTTGAACCAGGTTAAACTGATTGATCAAGTACTGATTTGCTAGCTTAGGTTTCTGTTTCTGGGAGAGTCAATTGATTGCCTTTGATTTTGTCTCCTGGGAAAGCTAGGCATCACCTAAAATAGAAACTTAGGTTTCAGTTTGCTGACATGAGGCTCAGCACAAGTGACTCTATTTTGAAGCTGGTATGGTCAGGTTAATACTAGTAATTATACATTGCCATGGAGACAGGGCCAGAACAGTGTTTACATAATAACTTGTGGATATTCAACATTTTTCTGGAAGAACAAGTCAGATAATTACTGATTTACCCTAAAACATAGCTCCTAGTCTGACCTTTGGAGTGTCTATTGCTGAAACTGCACGTAGGTGTTTCTTTTAAAAGAGCACAATGCTCAAGGTGAACATTCTTCACCAACTAGGACAAATCATTGTTCAACCTAAAA
The DNA here is from genome assembly GCF_000243295.1 of Trichechus manatus latirostris. Lineage (NCBI taxonomy): Eukaryota > Metazoa > Chordata > Mammalia > Sirenia > Trichechidae > Trichechus > Trichechus manatus. The sequence continues at coordinate 22,337,364 of NW_004443940.1, read as the reverse complement.
ATGGCCCTCAGGAAATCAGTCTTCTCAAGGCTTAAGGTTCAAAGATTATCTAAGGGTGATAGCCTGAGTGGGTCATTTCAACCTCCATGGAATCTAGAAATCTGGATTCCATGAGAATTGAAAACTCTATTCCTCAGGAGGAAGGAAAGGAACACAAAGCGAGAACAGACGAACCGGCAAAACCAATATCACCAACAGAAACACAGCTTTCGGGGGCAGAGGGCGGGGGAGATCCTGATCCCCATGTGGTGCCAATAGAATTTACCCTGTCAGCCAAGACACCAGCTATTATTGTTGTTGGTGGTGATACTAACCCGTGAAACTCCTCTGCAAATTCCTACGTGCCACTCCTCTTTGGGGAAAACAGTGCCAATTCATTTTCCTTATTAGACTTGTTTATAAGGATTGTAACTAGGGACAAGCCTCCCCTCTTCTTTATTTTCCCTACAAAAATAAGAAGCAAACAACTGTTTCTTTTTAAATTTCCCTTTAAGGACTACCTAAGACTCACGTGAGGACCCCTGGTGGTTAAAGTGTTTAGCTGCTAACCAAAAGGTCAGCAGTTCGAACTCACCAGCCGCTCTGCAGGAGAAAGATGTGGCAGTCTGCTTCCTTAAAGATTTACAGCCTTGGGCACCCTAGTCAGGCAGTATTACTCTGTCCTATAGGGTCACTATGAGGCAAAATCGACTTGACAGCAGTGGGTTTTGGTTTTGAAGACTCACATGCCTAAAAATCCCAGTGGTTTCAATGAGGACAACCAACCCTGTCTTTTGGATGGTGATGACCAGAAAAGGGGGAAGAAACCATTCATTCATTTATTCTAAAAGTACTTAGTGAGAAACTAATAGGTGCTGAAGAAGACATCAGCACAGGAAAATACTTCGCCTGATCCTCGAAGAGCTTATAACTTGTTAAACCTGTTGCCGTCGAGTCAATTCTGACTCATAGCGACCGTATAGGACAGAGAACTGCTCCGTAGGGTTTCCCAGGAGCGGCTGGTTGATTCGAACTGCCAGCCTTTTGGTTGGCAGCCGAGCTCTTAACCACTGTGCCACCAGGGCTCCTATAACTTGTTTGGGAAGGAAAACTAAATTGTGTAATAGGACTAGAAAATAATTAAGGGTTAAACTGTAAAATGCTAATAATAAATACCACTGAATGGGAATTGGGTGATCTAGAGAAGGGGAAAAGGAGCCCTGGTAGTGCAGTCGTTAAGTGCTCGGCTGCTAACCGAAAGGTTCATGGTTCAAACCCACCAGTGGCTCCAAAGGAGAAAAGACCTGGCAATCTGCTTCTGTAAAGATTACAGCCTTGGAAACCCTATTGGGCGGTTCTACTCTGTCGTATAGGGTTGCTATGAGTCAGAACCTACTCGATGACATACAACAACAGAGACGAAGAAGGTAAGACTTAAGTTGGACGTTGAGAGGTGCATAGGATTTGGCCAGGTGGAGGGGGCATACGTGGATGGGGAGGAAGAGCTGGAGCAAGCTGACACAGAGAACCGAGCCTAGTGGGGTGTGGGGTGGGGAAAATAGAGGGGAGACAGTCTAAGTGAGGGAGGCAATGGGAATGAGTTGGCTGCTGAAGACTGGCCAGAATATGGAAGACATTGAAAATCCAGAACATCAGAGAGAAATAGGAACATTCAAAAATTGACTCATGCGTTCTGAGTCACAAGGGCGGGGCTATCTCATTTATGATGTTCCCCTGGCACTTGCCTTCCTCCACCCAACTACAAGAAGTGCATCATGAGTGAACAACTGGTGCAATGTGACCTGACACAGAATAAATATTCCTTCCAGAATGTAGACCAAGTCACTCCTTGTGTTCCTGTTAGGCTGTTGGCATTGAATCATTCAGTCAATGAATGACCATTCTAACAAAAATGCTTGTGCATTGAGCAATACACCCCTGGTCTCCCGCGGGGCAAAATGCATGGTTTGCTCTGGCTGGCCTTCCTCTAACACTGTCCAAAGCACTCCCAGGAGCCGGCTGCTCTCTGACCTGGCACATTCTGCTCGTCTTTCAAGGCCCCGTTCTGCCCTAGAGCCTTCCCTGATTCCTTCGGGGTACCACTGCTTGGGGATCACATTTTGCAATTTCATTGCATTTTTCACGTATTGTTTGCCAACAGTTATTTGTTCATTTTCACTCCAAATAGAGACTATCTCATGTTTTTCTTTTGTATTTCTCAAGGAATAAGCATAGTGCTAGGCCCATAAAAAAAACAAACGCTAATCCCATTGCTGTCAAGTTGATTCCAACTTATAGCTACCCTATAGGACAGAGTAGCACTGTCCCATAGAGTTTCCTGGACTGTAATCTTTACAAGAGCAGATCACCAGGTCTTCTCTCCCATGGAGTGGCTGGTGAGTTCGAACCACCAACCTTTTGGTTAGCAGCCGAGCACTTAACCACTGAGCCACCAGGGCTCCTCAACAGTGGGTTAAAATTCAGTAATACGTTTAGCTTCCCCAAAATGTTTTTAGAGACAAAAAGTATGCATATCATTTACTGGCCTAAAGGAGACTGAAGAAACCTTGAGAGTATGACCCCAGACACCCTTTTAGCTCAGTGGTGAAGTTACCTCCGAGGTTCACTGTTCAGCCTGGGAGTGGACAGCCCCGGAAAACCAAATGAGACTA
>NW_004443940.1:22267041-22334465 GCF_000243295.1 Trichechus manatus latirostris | reverse complement strand
AAAAAAAAAAAAGGTTGAGAAGTTAGAGGGTTGGTATGTTGTGGGGTTGTTAACCAATGTCATAAAACAACATCTGTACTTCTGTTTCATGAGAAACTATTTGTTCTGTAAGCCTTCAGCTGAAGTACAATAAAAAAAAAAGTATGCATATCTCTAATATTTTATTTTTTTAGGGTAGATAAATGTAAACATGAACAAAATTCTAAAGGTAGAAAAAGCCAAAGTAAGTTTTCCGGCCTCCTCTGCCTTTCAGCCACCTAATTACTTCTAAATGGAGCCCTGGTGACTCAGTGGTTCAGAGTTCGGCTACTAACCAAAAGGTCAGCAGTTTGAATCCACCAGCCACTCCTTGGAAACCCTATGGTGCAGTTCTACTCTGTCCTACAGGGTTACTATGAGTCAGAATTGACTCAATGGCAACAGGTTTAATCACTTCTACAGCAGCCACTCTTAGGTTTCCTGAGTGTCCCATGAGAGACATTATGTGCTTACGAACATTTGTGAATATATATTGCATTTTTCACATTGATGGTAATAGGCTACACTCGCCATTCGGTATGGTGCTTTTGTCATTTAACATTACACCTTGCAGAATTTTCCACATCAGCACACATAGTTCTGCCTCTTTCTTTTTTAATAGCTGCATACTATTCTATCGTGTGGATATACACAGGATTTACTTCACTAGGTCACCACTGATGAACATGGAGGACAAGCAACATTGTAATCAATATGCTTAAAAATACATAAATTTGCACATGCACCAGTATATCTGTAAGATGATTACTGAAGAACCGAATTTAAGTGTAAGGATATGTGTGTTTCAAATTTTGAAAAGTATAGGCAAATTACCTCTGGTTGTATCCATTGATATACCCACAAGCAATATATGAGAAGGCACATTTCCTGTGCCTTCAGAAACTTAGCATGTTATCAAACTTTTTGATATTGAGACAAAAGAATATTTACCAAACACTCCTTCTGTGCATAGTACCCTACTGGGTGAATCTGTAGAAAGCTGAAACAGGACAGAAGCCCTGACGCTCAAGTGTCTGTCCGTCATGCACCTTCCCTGCTGTGCCAAACAATCACACAAGATTACCAACAACATATAAGACAATGAGGTTCTCAGAGGGCTTACAGATTTGGGGTTGTTGGGTTGCTGTTATTTGAGTTTATTTTTAAATGTCCATCAGTTTGTGGGAAGGGTTACATTAGGGTTACAAGCCCGAGAGGAGGAAATGGTTCAGAGTAAGGAAGGGCCAGAGATGAAGAGTGAGGAAGATGGGAGTGACGCCTGGGGTCATCAGGTGCTAGAGGGTTGGAAGAGCAGGGAACTCCAGGAGAAGAGATAAAGGTTTGTTTGTTTGTTGTTTTTTTTTTTTTTGGGTGGGGGTAGTCCAAACTAAGCCATGAGAGGAAATTGGCACAATGGCTAAGACCTTGGCTGCTAACCAAAAAGTCGGCAGTTTGAATCCACCAGGCGCTCCCTGGAAAATCTATGGGGCAGTATATTCTGTCCTATAGGGTCGCTATGAGTCAGAATCGACTCCACGGCAACGGGTTCACCATTTTTGTTCAGTCTTGTTGGATATTAGCATTTTGAGGACCCGTTGGCAGTGTTTTGGGCAACCTGTGAGAAGGGTTTGAGAGGGCCTCGTGGGTTTACGCTGAAGCATGTCAAGCCCTGATCCAATGACCACTAGAAGTGTCAAGGAGGAAGGCTGGTCATTTTCAGGTGAAACCCAGACATCTACATTTATTTCTGAACTTTAAGCAAAGTGATTTTAGTACCTAATTTTAAATCCATTGTAGATGTGATAAATGTATATAAAGTGGTTTACATTTCTAATCCTAAACTTGCTGGTTTGAATGCTTAAGAGTTTATAGCTTAAGTATGCCTATGCAATTACAAAATTGTTCACATTCCCATACATTTTTTTGAACATTTTATTGTAATCTAGGTAAAACTTTACAGAGAAAATCAGTTTTCCAATCAACAATTTATACACAGCTTGTTTCCTGAGATTGGTTGCAAACCCCTGAAAAGTATCAGCACTCTCCCCTCTTCCTCCCTGGGTTTCCTGGGTCCATTTGCACAGCTTTTCTGCCCCTGCCTTCCTTCTGAACTTTGCTTGTGGGCAAATGCTGCCATTTAGGCCTCGTATAGGTCTTGTTCTGAGGTGTACATTCCTCACTGGTGTCATTGTTCGTTTTATAGGCCTGTCTGCTGTACGGCTATAATGTGATCTCCAGGAGTGATTTCAGTTCCAAGTATGAAGGGTGTCTAAGGGCCATAGTCTCAGGGGTTCCATCAGTTTCTACCAGACCAGTAAGTCTGGTTTTATTTATGAGTTTGAATTCTGTTCTGTATTTCCCTCCCACTCTGTCCGTGACCTACTATTGTGGTCCTGGTCAGAGTAGTCAGTAGCGGTAGCCGGGTACCATTTAGTTCTTCTGGTCTCCCCAAAAATGTTTTATAAAAGATGTTTGTCCTTTAAATGCAGCCTCCTTTTCTACATAGGGATCATTTGATTTTTTTTTTTTTAATCAGAAGTATTTTACTTGCATAGTTATCATGCACTTATAGGCCCTCATTAGAGTCCCCAGGTGGTGCAAAAGGTTAAGTGGTGGGCTACTAATCACATAGGTAGTAAATAGATAAATAAAATAAATTATTACGTGTTTTAAAAAAAAAAGGTAGCAGTTCAAACCCATCCACGGGTGCCTCGGAAGAAAGGCCTGGTGATCTGCTTCCAAAAGGTCACCACCATGAAAAGCCTATGGAGCAGTTCTACTCTGCACACATGGGTTGGCATGTGCCCTCATTAGGCTCAACACATTTAGTTTATTTATTTAATTATTCATTTATATCAGTATGAATTCAAGAATACTTATTATATTTTTCCAGTACTATCATTATCGATTTTGTTGCTCAGATTGATTCAGCTTTGGCCATTGGGAGTTCCTTCAGGGTGGCTCCTGTGTCCTTTCGGCATGCTCCCATTTTGTTTCTGGAGCTCTCCTTTACTTTCTGGCATTATAAGATTCTTGGACTTGTCTTGGATTTTTCTTGCCTCATCTCTGTAATCAACCACTTCTCCATGGAGCCCTGGTTCCTTTTATGGCAGAATGATATCTAGAAACCGAGATCTGGACACTAGGGTGCTCATTGCTACTGGGATATCACTGCTTCTAGGCCTTCTTAGTGGACAGAACTAGGAAATAAACATGTTTGAGGAATGGAATTTTTGTTTTTTCATTGTTTCTGAGAATATACGCAGCAGAACTTACACCAATTCAACAATTTCTACATGTACAATTCAGTGACATTGATCACATTTTTTAATTGTGCAACTATTCTCACCTTCCTTTTCTGAGTTGTTCCTCCCCCATTAACATAAACACACTGTCCCTTAAGTTTCTTATCTAATCTTTCAAGTTGTTGTCAATTTGATCCCATATAGATAGATCTTAAAAGAGCACAGTGCTTAAGGTAGACATTCTTTGTTTTTTTTTCTTTTCTTGGCAGAGTTTTTCTTTTTTTTTAAATTGTACTTTAGATGAAGGTTTACAGAACAAACTAGTTTCTCATTAAACAGTTATTACACATACGGTTTTATAACATTGGTTAACAACTCCATGACATGTCAACATTCTCCCTTCTTGATCTTGGGTTCCCTATTACCAGCTTTCCTGTCCCCTCCTCCCTTCTAGTCCTTGCCCCTGGCTGTTGTGCCCCTTTAGTCTTGTTTTGTTTTATGGGTCTGTCTAATCTTTGGCTGAAGGGTGAACCTTGGGAGTGTCTTCATTACTGAACTAAAAGAGTGTCCGGGGGCCATATTCTCAGGGTTTCTCCAGTCTGTGTCAGGCCAGTAAGTCTGGTGTTTTTTTTTATATTTTATTGTACTTCAGGTGAAGGCTTCCGAACAAAATAGTTTCTCATTTAACAGTTAGTACACATGTTGCCCTATGACAATGGTTAACAACCTCACAACACATCAACACTATCCTTACTCAACCTTGGGTTCCCTATCACCAGCTTCCTTGTCCCCTTCTGCCTTCTGGCCCTTGTCCCTGGACTGCTGTACCTCATTAGTCCCAAGGTAGACATTCTTTACTAGTTAAGCTAAACTGATATTTGGTTTCAAGAAGATTTCAGGGGATATTTTTGGTTTAAGGTTTAAAGATTATCTCAGGGGATAGTTTCAGATGTTCTTCCACCAACCATGGCTCCAAAAAGTCTGGATTCCATGAGAATTTGCAATTCTGAAGGAATGGAGTTTTTAATTCTCATGGAATCGAGATTTCTCAGTTTCCTGGAGGTTCAGGTGACCCACTCAGCTATCACCCTGAGATGATCTTTGAACCTTAAGCCTTGAGAAAACTGATTTCGGGCATTGTGCTCTTTTAAAGAATTATCTATATGCAGTTTCAACAACAGAAACACCACAGGTCAGACTAGAGCTATGTTTTAGGGTAAATTAGTAATTATCTAAATTGTTCTTCAAGAAAATGTTGCACGTCCAGGATGTAAACGCTAGGATTATGTAAATATTGTTCTAGCCCTGTTTCCATGGCAATGTATAATCACAAGTGATAAGATGGAATATAAAAATCTGTAAATGCCCTTCTTTGAAACATTTTTGACCCTCTAGTCAGAAATGTTGCCCTGATTTGCAAATCGTATATTAAATTAACTTCTATCAATTTCTATTATTGGCTTAATATGATTTTTGTTTTAACAGAAAGTATACAAACCCATGCATACACACACATCTACATTTATTTCTTGACTATCTCTGTGTGTGTGTATATATATAACATACTTACATTTTATATATATATAACACGATGAGTCTATATAGGTACCTCTAATCCAGTACCACAAAGTTCATTCTAGCCTCATTTGTAACTTCTTTTGCCAACAATAGGAAACCTGGCTGTCATTATCTACAGTGTATTTACTTATTTGTTCAACTCGAGTGTACTTATGGAAACCTGGGTGGTGCCGATGATTAACACACTTGGCACGGCTAACAAAAAGGTTGGAAGTTCAAGTCCACCCAGAGGCACTTTGAAGAAAGGCCTGAAGATCTACTTCCAAAAAATTAACCATTGAAAACCCTCTGACGCACCTGGGTTCACCATGAGTTGGAATCAACTCGAGGGTAACTATTTCAAAGCAGTTTCAGAATTGCTAACCCCTTCCCCTGTGAGAAGTAAATTTACCATTTACGGTACAGTATGTGCGTACTGTTTCTTCGGTCGTTAGCCTTACAGTACTCAGTCACAACACTGCTTTTCAAAATTACTGAGGTCAGGGAAATTATTTGATTTTAAAGATGATACAAATGAACTAGAAAACAGGAAAAATGTGATGAAAAAACAGTAGGCCAAGGTGGGAGAGGATGCAGGAGAAAAATAAAGCCACAGCGCTGTTCTGATTACAAATGCCACGCCAGGAAACCATTCCTAATTGGAAGCTGTTACACCATCTTGTTCTTGGCCTTGTCGGGTCTGTAGCTTTCTCTTTGGCTTTCAGCCTAAGCAGAGGAGCATGAGTTTTTATGGTGACAACAGCACAGCAAAAGATCTTCCCAAAGCCCTCAGTGCCCTGTGGGTCAGCCAATCCGGGGGCACAGCTCTAATTCTTGGCTGGGCTGCAGAGAGCCGTTGGTAACCTAGTTCCTTGGACGAGCTCAGGTTTAAACTGAGTGCCTTGCTCTGGCCACACAATGGGCTGGCGGCCGAGGAAGCTGCTGGCCCTTTGTTGGCTTCAGCACTCTTGAGGATTCTTTTGCATCAACACTAGTTCTTCTCACAGGCACCTATGGGCCCCTGGCTACCCACCCGCTGCGTTTCTTTCAGGAGTTTTTTGCAGTCCCCTGGCTGGGTCAACCTCTTTAAGTTGAAAAGAGATTCCCCTGGATAACCATTTTCCCTTGTAGAAAACAAAATATTTTTTCGTTTACTCAACACGGTGTCCGCATCTTCTTTTCCTTGACTGAGATTTTGTAGGAACCTGTTACCTCTCTCTCCAAAATCGGGTAGGCACCATTAGGAGCACCTTCACAGCTAGGGGCAGGCTTTCAGAAAGGCCCAGAGCACAATGCTTTGGAAGAAGGGAGGGCAAGCTTGCCAGGATAGGTGGCCAGCCGGTTGGGGAACATTACAGATTTCACAAGCCCCCAGCTGTGAGGTGACCCTGTGCAGTGTAAGTGGCTCTAACGTTCTCTTTTCAAATCCATTTAGCACAAAAGACAGGGTAGAACTTAAATTTAAGGCACACATCTTTATCTTGCAAACGTTTGGGGTCTCAGGCATAGCAGAAGAGAAATGTCGGCAGGAAACAATTTGTGGGGGGATTTTTTAACGAGCTGCAGCATACTTTCAGTACCTGCTTCTCATTAGGAATGACACAATCGAGCCAGGCCTTGGACTCAGCAAAGTCACTCTAGCCCCTCCTCCATTCTGGGTCAGTAAACTCTAGAATTCCTGCTGCCAAGCGCTCTCTGCCTCACACCCCTCCTCCCCACTTCCATGTCTAAAAGCAGAGTCAAACACTTGAAAGGAAATTTGATGCATATGGTTTGGATCGTTTATACGTAGCTCATGAAAACGGCTATTTTGTAAGAGTTATTCCATTGCCAGGGGTCTCTGAACAAACATAAATGCTTTTCCAAGAAAATGTGATAGCTAAACGCCAAAAATTAGAATCTGCCTTCTCTCTCTCCCCGCCCTTACCTAAAATTTCATTCAGTTCAACAAGCATTTATGAGATTTGGGAAATAGGTGGAAAGGAGCCCCAGTGGAGAAGTGGTTAAAGTGCTCGGCTGCTAACAGAAAGGTTGGCAGTTCGAACCCACCAGCTGCTCCTTGGGAGAAAGATATGACAGTCTGCTTCTGTAAAGATTACAGCCTTGGAAAGCCTATGGGGCAGTTCTACTCTGTCCTGTGGGGTCACTATGAGTCTGAATTGACTCTTCAGCAACAGGTTCCTAATATGTGCCTGGAAGGAGAAGCGCAAAGATAAAGGATGTCCGGGTCCTCGACTCCTGGAGTCTAAAGAGAAAAGTAGAAATTGGCTGATGGTGACGCTGTTAATTTCTTAGCCTGTTTCAGGCACGTGTGACAAAGGAGACCACCGACGCACAGAGGAACTTGCAGCGTCACTTGAGAGAGAGTAACTTGCTCAAGGTCACATGGTGAGTGAGTGATTGAGCCATCATTTGAAGCCCGGTTTGCTTTCAAATCAATCTACTGCTTACCGTCAATAAATCAAAGCACGGAAAAGGATAGCCAGAACGGTCAAACGACTTGAAGGATATAACCAATGTCAGTGAATTGTGCATGTAGAAATTGTTGAGATGTTGTATGTTTTGTTATGTATATTTTCATCACAATAAAATAAAAACTTGAATAAATCCATGCATAAGCGTGACAGCCTCTTTGGGTGGGGGGGTGGGGACCTTTGCCAAACCCACCCCTCCCTGATTTTGTTTTTTCCTTCGCCCCACCTTCTTCCTTCTTGCCAGATCAATAAACAGAGAATTCTGAACATTGCCCCTCTGATTATCCCCGCCAGGCCAGGCACAGCTTTGTCCTCCGCGTCTCACACCTGCGATGGGGCACTGCAGCAGGTCAGACCACATCCAGTTCTGCAGGTTTTACAATGTTCAGTCGTAAACACCAGAGCGGTCAGCTCAGTCCTGCTGCAAAGCAGGTGGTTTTCTTTACAAATGACAGCAAAGACCTTGGGTCTCTCCCCAGCACTGCAAAAGTTGGGGCTAAAAATACTTAGGAATGATGGAAAGTGTTTACAATAGCTCTCGCCAGCAGATCTGTTTAAAGAAAAACAGAACGGACTTTCAAGCAACAGAACCAGCCACAGTCAGTTGGTAGTTATTGGGTGAAAAATTTCCCTTAAATACAGGTTTTTGGTGGATCCTGCCTAACAATTGTGACTTCAGCCTGGACGTGGTGACTTGGTCAAGAGCCATCCAAAGTCACAGTCCAGTGGTCCATCACTAGCTCTCCGACTGCTGAGCTGTTTTCCGGAGGGATGGGGCCTATTAGGGGCTGGGCTCCTGGCTCCCCCAAGCCTGTTTCCAGGGCTCTGCTCTGGGCTGGCTCAAAGCAGGAACACCCAGAATGACCCGGTACTTGGCTAGGGCTCTCCAGCCTCAGGGGCCAATCTAAGTCTAGCACATACTTCAAAAAAATACTTTGCAAGTTCTCCCAAACCAAAAAAAAAGACCATTGCTGTGGAACTCTAACTTATGATGACCCCATGTGTTGTACAGCAGAACTGCTCCGTTGGCTATATTCTTCACAGGAGCAGATTGCCAGGCCTTTCTTCCACGGCACCACTGGGCGGGTTTGAACTGCCAACCTTTTGGTTAGCAGTTGAGTGCAAACCATTTGTGCTATGCAGGGACCAGAATCTAGGCTCTTGCTGCCACCTCAGATGATCTCTGGCTCCTTCTCCCTCCTTCCTGTGGCCCTCGGTGAGGGATAAGGGTGGAGATGAGAATGGACAAGTAGTCAGAATGGAAGCTTTGTGGGGGTCCTAGATGCACACAGCCCTATTTCCAGTTCCGACCTTAAGCACTGTGGCTCAGTGGTTAAGCACTCGGCTGCTAACCAAAAGGTCAGTGGTTTGAAAGCACCAGTGGCTCTGAGGAAGAAAGATGCCGCAGTCTGCTTCTGTAAGGACTACAGCCCAGGGAAACCCTGTGGGGCAGTTTTACTCTATTCTGTAAGGACACTATGCGTTGGAATCACCTCGACGGCAACGGGTTTGGTATTTTCCAGTTGAATGTTGGTGATCAGTTTGCAGTTTGTGCCTATTGAACCCAAATCCTTCTCTGGCAAGCTCACTACCTGCGTAAACTGGCACTCATGTTTAGGATCAGGCGCTAATCAAATATGACAGAAGCCAGTCACAAAAGGCCACATATTGTAATACTCCATTTATATGAAATGTCCAGAAAAGGAAATCCATCAGGACAGAAAGTAGATTAGTGGTTGCCAAGGGCTGGGAATAGGAGGGAATGAGGACTGACTGCTAAGGGGTACGGGTTTCTTTTTGGGGTGATGAAATGTTCTGAATTATATAGTGGTGATGGGAAAATAAATCTGTGAATATATTACAACCACTGAATTATATACTCTAAAAGGGTGAATTTTATGGTATGTGGATTGTGTCTCCATAAAAAATAAGTGTGACAACAGAACTGAGAGACACAAAGTCAAAGCCAAGAGGCCTCTTGCATCTCTCCTCATTGGGAAAGTCCCTGGATTTTAGTTTTTACTTTTCTTTATTAAGCTCAGCTAGAGGCTGTGGGCCATACCAGAGAACAGCCTGAAACAGATGGCCTCTCCCCTCTCCCTGCATCGGCCCTTTGTCAGTCTTTGTTTCTTTTTTCACTTCGTCTGTTTTACTATATAGTCCACGGGCTGGCATTGGTGGGCGGGGGTGGATGGAGTGGGCAGCCATTGCACTGGACAGTGTCAGATGCCCATCCCCATGGCCGGGAACCTGCCAGAGGTGGTGCCACGCTGCATCACGGTTTTCTCAGAGCCACCCATCAGCTCCTGACCCCGCATTCCCATCCTGAGACAGGAAAAGGCGCCAGAGAGTGCCCCGGCCGCCATGCCCACAACGCAGTCCACCACGAAGCCCATCTTCAAGCGGTGGAAGTAGCTTGGCGGGGACTGCCCGTAGGGACCCACAGCCACCGGCATCTTGTTCATGGCTTCAGTCGCTCAGCTCTGCGTCTCACACGGTATACCCCTTTACCATTTCTTCTTTCTCTAAGTTAGAATTTCTGGTTTCTAACAAGCGATTACAATGCTGCCAGAATTACTTCACCTCCAAAGTTGCCTAGCAGCGAGTCCATACTCAACCTCCTTTATCTACTGTCATTCAATTAACATATATTTTGTTTGTGTGTGTGCTTTAGGTAAAAGTTTACAGAGCAAATTAGTTTCTCATTAAACAGTTAATACACAAATGGTTTTGTGACATTGGTTGCCAACCCTGAGATGTGTCAACACTCTCCCCTTCTCCACCCTGGTTTCCTGTTCCTATTCGTCCAGTTTTCCTGCCCCTGCCTGTCTTCTCGTCTTTGTTTGGGGGCTGGTGTGGCCATTAGTCTCGTAGACGTGATTGAACTGCAAAGCACGTCCCTCACGTGTGTTATTGTCGGCCCTGTAGATTTATCTAATCGGTGGCTGCAGGATGACCCTAGGGAGTGACTTCAGTACTGAATTAGAAGGGTGTCTGGGGGCCATGCCCTCAGGGTTTCTCTAATCTCTGTCAGGCCAGCAAATCTGTTTGTGTGTGTGTGTGAATTTGAATTTTGTTGTACACTTCTCTTGCGATCCGTCCGGGGCCCTCTCTTGTGATCCCTGTCAGAGCAGTCGTGGTGGTAAGCCAGGTACCATCTAGTTGTTCCGGGCTCAACGTGGCAGAGATTAGGTTAGCATTTAACACATACATTTATTAAGTGCCAACTATGTGCCAGACACTGTTTTAGGCAGTTGGGGTACATCAGATCTTCCATTCATGGAGCTTACATTTTAGTAAAAGAAGACAGAAAAGTAGTAAACATAATAAGTAAATTATGTGCCATATAAGGAGGTAAAAATGCGAAGGAAGAAAGAAAAATTAAAGCAGGGTAGAGGGCCTTGGGGGAGTCCCTGAGTGGCTCAAATGGTCAAGCACTTAACTACTAACCAATAGGTTGGTAGTTTGAACCCACTCAGAAGTACCTCAGAAGAAAGGTCTGGCTATCTACTTCCAAAAGGTTACAACCTCGAAAACCCTACGGAGTGCAGTTCTACTCTACACACACGGGGTCACCATGAGTCAGAATTGACTTGACAGCAACTGGTTTTGGTTTAGAGGGGTTTAGGAGTGCAGTGTGGTGGGGTGGGGGTGGGACAGACTGTAGGTTTAAAATCAGGTGTTCAGAGCAGACCTCACTGAGAAGGTGTCATTTGAGCAACAACTTGAAGGGGTGAGGGAGTGAGCCCTGCAGTTATCCGGGGGAGGGTCCCGGGTTGAAGGCACGGGTCCTAAGGCAGCAGGATGTCAGGGTGGTTGAGCAGAGTGAGTGAGGGGAGAACAGGAAAGGCAGTCAAGAAAGGTACAGGGGCGGGGGCTGCAGACTACATAAGGCATGTTTAGGTCTTTGGCTTCTGTTCCGAGAGAGGTGGGGAACCACTAGACGGTTTTGAGCAGAGGAAGGACATGTTCTGAGTTGTTTCTGGTTACTGCGTTGAAAATAGACTAAGGGACAAAGGTGAAATCCAGGAGACCAGCTGGAAGGCTACCGCTGTCATCCTGGTAACAGACAAGGGCAACCGGGATCAGGCTAGTAGCTATGAAGGTGGTGAGAAAGGCATTTTATATATATTATGAATGTAGAATCTGACCAATCACACACGTGGTGTGAAAGGAAAAGAGTAGTCAAGATGACTCCAAGTTTTGTCCTGAGCGAAGGAAGACTGGCATTGGCATCAGCTGAGACGGAGAAAGCTGTGGGGGGAGCAGGTTTTGGGGGAGGGGCATGATTAGGATTTTAGCTTTGGATGTGTTGAGTTGGAGATGTTTATTAGATGAGCCCTGGTGGCGCAACAGTTAAGTGCTCAGCTGCTAACCAGAAGGTTGGTGGTTCAAACCCACCCAATGGCTCCATGGGAAAAAAACCTGGTGGTCTGCTCCCATAAAGATTACAGCCAAGAAAACCCTATGGGGCACTTCTACTTTGTCACAAAGGGTTGCTATGAGTCAGAATCAATTCCACAGCAACCATCAACAAGTGGCGATGTCCGATAAACTATTGGATATACAAGTTTGGGCTGAAGATAATTTGAGAGTGGCCAGCAGATGGGGGGTGGGGAGGGTATTTAGAGCCCTGAGGCCAGATGAGATTACCCCAGGAGAAGAGAAGAGGTTCCAGGATGAAGTCCTGGGGACCCCAACATTAAGAGATCAGTGAGAAGAGGAGACCAGCACCAGAGACTAAGAAGCACTGTGAGGGAGGAAGAACCCAGGAGAGCGTGTTGTCCTAGGAGCCAACGGAAGAACATGTATCAAGGAAGAGGGCATGCTCACTTGTGCCAAATGCTGCTAAAAGGTCAAGGAAGTGAGGACTGACCGTGATGTTTGCAGGTGACCTTGAGAAAAGGTCTTGTCTTGGCAAGTTCACTATCCACTGCCATCCAGTCAATTCTGACTGATAGTGACCCTATAAGACAGAGTACAACTGCCCTAGAGGGTTTCCAAGGAGCAGCTGGCGGATTCAAACTGCTGACCTTTTGGTTAGTAGCTGCAGCTCTTAACCACTGTGCCACTAGGGCTCCAAGTTCACTAGAGGAGAAGAATTCAAGGATGTGAGAGGACCAGGTATGGGAGAATCATCCTCGTGTGTACTGAAAGATTTAAGGCAGAGGTAGCACTGGAGAGAGAAACCGTAAGCCAGGAGAAATAGGGCCAATCACTCTGGATTTGGTTGAAAGCAGCAGAAACGAGGAGTAGTGGGTAATACAGTCTGAGAACATGAGGTCAAAGCTGAGGGGTTAAGGAGGAGTGAGAGAATGGCCTACGAGTGAGAAGGAAGGGCACTTACCCCATCTCCAGGTCCAGCGGTTAGAGGGAGAATAACTAGCCACCGCTTGAGCAGCCTGCAGGGGAAGTGGTGTCTTCACAGAGCAAGCAAGTGAAGTGTATGGAGACTTGTGCTGGTATTAGACTGAGGTCCAGAGAGCATGAGAAAGGCTTCAGGCGTTGAACACAATGAGATAAGGATGCAGAATAAAAGTTGTATCAAGATCGCTACCCTTACCAGAACCAAACCTGTTGCCATCGTGTCAATTCTGACTCATAGCAACCCTATAGAACAGAGCAGAACTGCCCCATAGGGTTTCCAAGGAGCGGCTGGTGGATTTGAATTGCTGACCTTTTGGTTAGCAGCGAGCTCTTAACCTCTGCACCACCAGGGCTCCATCCCTACACTTATAGGGCTTATATTCTAGTAGAGGGAGACAGAAATAATGAACGGAAGATTAAAAAAAAATTGTGAGCAGTGCAATGATGAGCATAAGATACAGTGATATAGTGAGAGAGGGAAGGAGCCCTGGTGGCACAGTGGTTAAGCACTCAGCTGCTAACCGAAAGGTTGGTGGTTTGGACCCACCAGCTGCTCCATGAGAAAAAGATGTAGTGGTTGGCTTCTGTAAAGATATACAACCTTGGAAATCCCATTGGGCAGTTCTACTCTGTCCTATAGTGTTGCTATGAGGTAAAATGCATACAGTTCTGAATTTGACTCAAGGGCAATGGGTGAGTGAGAGACGCTAGGCAGCTACTTCAGAATGAATGGGTGGTTGGAAGGACTTCTCTGAGAGATGACATTTAAGCTGAGACTTGAAAAACAAGGCAGAGCCAAGGAAGAGCATTCCAGGCAGAGGGAACAGCCATTGCAAAGGCTCTAATCTGAGACTGGGCTAGTGTATTCCAGGGACAAAAAGATCAGTTTGATTGGCACTTAGGGAGCAAGGAGGGGATTCATGGGCAAACTCATATCCATTTAAATGTGTATATTTTATTGAGTGCATTTTACCTCAATAAAGTTAATTCAAATTAAAAAAAAAAATCATCACTCTGGCACATGAGTGGAGGAGATCCTACAGCAGGGCAAGAGCAGTAGGTTACTGTGGGAATCCAGGCAGAGAAGAGGTGGCCTGGACTGAGGTGATAGAGAGCGAAGGGACAATGTGTGGGTAATTTGAAGGGGTTGGTGGATGGGATTTGCTGGCAAATTGATGGTGTGGGTAAGGAAAAGAGAGGGACCAATGATTACTCTTGGGGTTTTGGTTTGAGTAACTGAGTGAGGAAAATGGAAGAAGACTGAGTCCTTCTGCTAAGGTTAGTACAGGGTCCCTGATTTCAACGGTTGTACATTCATACAGGAGACCCACAACAGGGCCACCGCAGGAAAACACTTGGTGAGAGGTGCAAAGCTATATGCAAGTGCAGAGGAAGGAGAGGTTTGCCTCCAGCTCAGAGGGTTAATGAAGCTTCGGGGAGACAGAGCTGGTTAAGGGGTGACCAGCCAGGCAGGAGTCCCAGTTCCCCACTATCTAGTGCACTAAAATAATTCTGGAATAAATAGGAAATGTAATACAGGTTAACCTAAGTTTTCTCATGTGACTCCTTTCGTAACTAGAAAAATGTATCAACTCTGCTCTCATTAAAGTAGAAAGCATCCAGGGTGAAAGGAGATTTCTTGGCCATCCTCATGGTTTTTGGTTGAGTGCTTTTTTTCACAGTGAACGTTGGGTTTGGTGGTGTAACCAAAGGCCCTGAAACGAGCAGCTGATGGTTTCCTGAAGTCAACAGCTCAGCCAGCTGAAGTTCTAAGCCTGAGTAATGCATAGAATATGGTTCTTTACTAGAATGAGTGATTTAATTTAAAACAAAACAGTTGTACCTCCCTCCCTCCTAGACTATTGCCCTGAGATACCCTTTAAACTTTCAACCAAAACTACTACCAGTGGTCATCTTTCAGTTAAATGACAGATTGGCTCATAAAATAAAGAATATCACTCATGAGTACTGTGCTTCTTTAAAAAAAAATCCATGCGAGACCAAATGGCCAACATTTACTCAAAGCAAAGATGAGAAGGTAAGGGGAGCAGGGAAACTAGATTATTAGAAATGAAACAGCCAGAATGGAAATAATGAGAATGCTGACACATTGTGAAAAATGTAACCAATGTCACTGAACAATTTGGATAGAAATAATTAAATGGGAACCTAATTTGCTGTGCAAACATTCACCAAATGCACAATAAAATATTATTTAAAAAAAAAAAAACACACACACAGTTGCTGTCAAGTCAATTCCTACTCACGGCAACACCATGTGTTCCAGAGTAGAACCATGCTCCATAGGGTTTTCAATGGCTGTGATCTTACAGAAGCAGATTGCCAGGCCTTTCTTCCGAGGCACCACTGGGTGGGTTCAAACCACCAACCTTTTGGTTAGTAGTCAAGCACTTAACCATCTGCACCACCCAGGGATTCCTTTTTAAACCAAAACCTATTTAATATGTCTCGGTGGGAAAAGATAACTAAAGACTGAAGAATTGCAGGGACACAAGAAATCTTTTTCTATTTCTTTTGCCCTAGAATGTTGACTCTGCTTTAGCCAGTGGGGTTGATCAGTAAGTTCATCTGCTTTTTGAAAAAGACTTCTTGTGTGACAACACTGATTAACTATCTGAGTTTGAAACAGAATATAAAATAGGATTATTATTATTTTTTTACTTCCGCTGTGTTGTGAACTTAATTTCAAGACTCACTTACTGAAAGTCAATTACGAATGGATCTATTTTTGTATTTATGAAAATTCCAGTATGTGGCTATAAGTCATGTTGGATTAACGTTGTGGAAATTAATTCCAGTGATTTGGATGGGTAGCCTGTTGCACTTAATGTGATGAATTGTGATCAGAATAAATCACACAATAAATGCACAATGAGACTGTGAGATCACTTCTGAGATTTCAGCAACAGTGTTTCTCTAATTCGAGATGTTACAAAAAGCAAGTGTTAATTAAGGAGAAATCCTATTTACAAACTCGGTTTGTGGTTTCTGTAGACATAAACCCATTAAAAAGTATTCATGATTATCCATGTCAAATTCATGTCTGAATGTTCTTTGTGACTTGTCAAGTAAATGCCTGAATTATCCCTTGTGACTAATGCTATCCAGTTACGAGTAAGGAAAACTATAAAATGGAAACCATTCCAAATAAGTTATAATATTATCTTACATTCAACGCATGTGATAAATCTCTTATATTAAATATAAAAGAAACATTTCTATATTTATTTACATAGAATCACTTTCTTTCTGACTCCACAAAATAAGCACAGAATAAATATTTATAGGATATTTTTTCGAAGGCATACCTCAGGCCTCAGTACAGTTCTGCAAGGAAGAAGCGATGTGTGAACCGAGCCTTGAACATTTAAAGAAGCAGTGATGGAAAGGAAGGCATTCCAGACTGGGGATAGTGTGTGGGAAGGCGCAGAGGCAAATCGGTAATTAGTGCTGCTAGGCCCATGGAGGATCTATGTAGGGATGTGGCTGAAAACACAAGTGAGGCCCAGACTGGAAAGTCCATAGGGCTAGGCTCGGGTGCTCAACAACTGAAGGATTTTGAGCAGGAGGGTGGCACGGACAAGAGCTGAACACTAGATGATTATTCTGGCCTAAATATACCCAGGGCATTGCATTCCTACGGGTATCCTAACCAGTCACCAGTTGCCATTGAGTAGATTCTGACTCATGGTGACTCCACGCATGTCAGAGTAGATCTGTGCTCCTTAAGGTTTTCTCTCTTTTTTTTTTCCCAGCTGTAAAAAATATATATAACACATTTGCCAATTCAACGTTTGTGTGTACAATTTAGTGGCATCAATTACATCGATTGTGTTGTGCAACCATCACCAAAATCTATTGCCAAGTTTTCCGTCACCATAAACAGAAACTTAAGAGTTTCCTAAACAATGGCTCCCTTTCTCCCTCTCCCTCCCGCCCATGGCAACCACAGATAAATTTCAGTCTCTATACATTTGCCTCTTCTCAATATTTCATATGAGTGAGGTCATCCAATATTTGTCCTTTTGTGATCGACAGCTTCACTTGGCATAATGTTTTCAAGGTTCATCCATGTTGTAGGATGTATCAGGACTTTATTTCTCTTTACAACTGAATAATATTCCACTATATGTATACACCACCTTTTTTTTTTATCCATTCATCTGTTGATGGACATTCAGGTTGTTTCCCACCTTTTGACAATTGTGAGTCGTGCTGCAATCAACACTGGTGTACAGGTTTCTGTTCGTGTCACTGTTTGCAAGTCTCTTGCTCATACACCTAGGAGTGGAGTTGCGTGTCATATGGTAGTTCTACGTTTAACTTTTTGAGGAACTGCCAAACTGTTTTCCACAGCAGCTGTGCCATTTTGCATTCTCACCAGCAATGGATAATGGTCCCAGTTTCTCTACATCCTTGTTAACATTTGTTGTTTTCTGCTTCTTTGATCGTAGCCATCCTAGTGGGAATGAAGTGATATTTTATCGTGATTTTGATCTGCATCTCTCTCCATAGGGTTTTCAACGGCTGATTTTTCGGATGTAGATTGCCAGGCTTTCCTTCTGAGGCACTTGTGGGTGGGCTTGAACCTCCAACCTTTCAGTTAGCAGCCAAGTGTGTTAAATGTTTGTACCACCCAGGGACTCCAAAGGGGTGGAATTTGTGTTCTAGAATGCATCCCTATGCCTCATATTGCTTCCAACTCATAGTTGAAGTTTTTGTCTTACATGTTATTATAGGCTGACTTTGGAAAGCATCCTTGCTCCCAGGGGATTTATTTTTATATGTCACAAGCCCTGTCTTTAGAGAAATTACGTTTTACTTGGGAGATAAGACTAGAAGACATGAAATAACAGTAAACAAGATGGCACTCAGTTCAGACTAGGAGTTCTAGAAGAGTACTAGGACAGGGACATCAAGAAGGTGCTATTGGAAACTCTCGGGAAAATCCCCAATAGGGCCAGAGACCCGTGACACCACCAAGAATTGAAAACTAAGGGGATTAACAGATAACGACTTTCGTGCTTAAGCAAGGAATTGCAGATACTCTTAGTTGTCTGCCAAGCAACTTGTCTGTCCTTCTTCCTTTCTACTAGAACTCAGATTTGCAGACCATGTGATTCAGGGGAAGTTGACCCCTGTTGTTCTATGAGTGGTTCCTGATTAGTCTAAATAAATCAGTCTTGCTAATCCCACCTCCCCTTGCCAGTGATTGGTTTAGGGATCCAGGCTTAAGCCAATCAGAGCACGGCATTCTTTTGGCAGCCATTATTGGTCTAAGGATGGGCAAGTGACCTAAGCTGGCCCAATAAGACTGAAGGGAAGGACTGTTATTCCACAGTTGGAGGAGAGGCTCTCTCTCAACAAGTGGCACACGCTGTCCTGGTCACTGTTGGTGCCCATCTCATGATGATAAAGCCTGAGTACCAAGCCAGCACATGAATAAGGGCAGAGCTGAGGGAATTGCAGAGAAATGGAGAGGAAACCTTGATCATGCCATGCGTGGAGCTGCCCTACGGTGGGACTTCCTGATATGTGAGCGAATACATTACCCTATTGTTAAAGCCAGTTGAAGTTCAGCTTTTTGTTATTCACAACTGAAAACAGCTGCAGGTCTGCCCCAGATGATAGATTAGTGATAGATAAGGCGTGCCAAAATTGGCGCACCCTTTCCAGAAAGAGGCTGCATATGTACCCTGAGGAAGAATGAGTCAAACGTACAATACTATTACTAAGAAATCCAGCTTGTTGATCTTTTTTTTTGAAAACTGTTGGCATTATCTTTTTTTTTTTTTTAATATTTTATTGTGTTTTAGGTGAAAGTTTACAGAGCAAATGAGTTTCCCATTCAACAAACCATACACAGTGTTCCGTGACATTGGCTGTAATCCCCACACTGTGTCAACACTCTCCTCATTTCCGTCCTGGGTTCTTTGTTTCCTTTCGCCTGGTTTTCCTACCCTTTCCTGCCTTCTCATCTTTATTTTTGGGCAATGTTGCCATTTTGGTTTTGCATAATTGCCTGTTCTATGGAGCACATTCTTTTCGGGTGTTAGTGTTTATTTTACAGGCCTGTCTATTGCTTGGCTGGAACGTGGTTTCTGGGAATGGCTGCAGTTCCAAGTCAGAGGGGTGTCTTAGGGCCATAGTCTCGGGGGTTCCTCCAGTCTCTATTAGGCCAGTAAGTCTGGTCTTCTGTTATGAATTTGATTTTTGTTCTACATTTCTCTCCTGCTCCATCCAGGACCCTCTATGGTGATCCAGGTCAAAGCGGTTGGCTTGATCTTTTTGGTATGTGTTTCTCCACAGATAGACTAGTAAGAAAACCAAATTAGGCAAAAGGAAGTTACCATTGGATGACAGCTGGTACCCTGGGTTAGGTTATAAGAAGATGCAGAACATCCCCCAGGGTTTGGCTGTAAGACTTCAGGCAAAGCCCTTCCATCACCTGTCTCCCATTTGGAAAGTGATTTCAATGCCAGCTATGGGAGTTGGAGCAATGAGATGATTCAAACTCCCCCTCAGGCAGAGGACTTGGGGAATAAGGGATGTGTGAAGCCACCTGGCTCTAGGTGTCCTGAAGCTTTGATCTCTCTGCATTCATAGTAGTCTAATCCAGAGAAGAGGGTGTCCTTAATTTTGGCAGACCCTAGAATATGATGGCTAGAATGGGTAGCAAAATTTGAGCTGGGTATCAGTGTCTTTTATTATTTGCTGTATTTTTTAATAGAAATGCTAATTTTAAGAGTAAAATATTTAGCAATTCTCATTTCAAAAAATAGAATAACATATATTGGGTTGCTCTGATTTTGTTTTTGTTTACCTTGAGATTTTTTTGTTTTGTTTTTGTCTTTTGCTCCTCTGGATCAATGGTTTTTGACAGAAAATGGGCCTCTTATCCCATATATATCAGTAAAATCTATGTCAATAATTAGGGGACAGGAAACTTGAAAGGGAATAACCAGACCCTCCCTTGCTTAAAAACCCTTCAATGGCTCCCCACTGCTAACAGTCTGGGTCCCTAACATGGTGTTTAAAATCTTACAAAGCAGCCTGGCTTTCCCCTTCTTCATTCATGCCACTTCAACTAACCTGAATTATTTACAGTTCTCTAAATATCTGTCCACACTTCCTTAGCTCCCTGCCTTTGCCTGGAATGTTCTTTTCCCCCACTCCCTATTCTTCCCACTCCCTTCTATTTTTCGGGACTCAGCTCAGGCATCACATCCTCTGGAAATTTCCTTTGTTATCCCCCAAAGCACCCCCAGTCTGGAGTAGGTATAGTTCATCTGGGCTCACATGGATCTTAACCTTTGAGTTCTACTATAGTGCTGAGCACTCAGCAGTGTTTGGATAAATTGGAATGTTTGCCTGTTCAAGCATATCTTGTCTTATTCCTATCATTCCATCTTATATAAGGAAAGACCTTGGAGAGGTTGGATGGCTGGAGATGGAGGTAGAAGAAGGGCAATCCCTTTCTCCTAAAGTACTGGATAGAACCATAGTTCTCTGCTAGGGGCTAGGGCCGGGGCTAGGGTTGGGAGTTGGGAGTGGGGCTTTCCCTGTGTAGACACTGCAAAGGTTAGACAGGTCATGGGCAAGAGGCTGCCTCAGACACTGGAAATCAGTATCTTGCCCTGTCCTGATCATACCAGCCAGAGAACACATTGTCTGACTTCACAGACTCACCCCACCAAGGAAGCTGATGAGGGCTCTCCCTACAGCCAGAAGTCCACTGACTCTCAGGAACGGCAAAGGCATCATTCTGCCCTTGATACTCACTTTTTCCAGAGGAAAATGGGTGGGATGTCATGGAATAATGGACAAAAGCAGGAGAGCAAATATTCTGCAGTGTTTCATATAGGAAATTCCTCCTTGACTTGCAATTGTTCTTGTTAGGAAATGGAATAATTAGTTACATTCAGCAAATCTGAAGAGGGAGCGTGATACCAAGATCCCAGAACACGGAAGCAAATTAAGTGTTGGCTTGAGGCAGATGAAGTCTCCAGAGAAAGTCAGGGCAGCCTCTGTTCTTGTTCTTGGGATAACTGACGCATTGCTGGTGAGTGGTGAGGCCAAGGAAGGAGGGGGAGAATTATTCCCCAACCCAGTTATAGAATGACTCTTTTATTGGTGACTTCAGCAAATAAAAAAAAAAAAAAAAAAAGATCACCTATTACCCCACCATTCTGAGATACTTCTCGTACCATTTGGCTGCACGGTTTTTCAGGCTTTTTCTCTGCACATATACACAGACTTTTTTTATTTTTTCAACTCAGAGATAGGGTCATGTTCCACAGGCTGCTTTGTAACTTGCTTTTTTAAGTTAACAGTATAACATGAACTTCTTTGTATTTGTGTCATTATGTATAGTTCAACATAATCATTTTTTAATGATGATGTATGATATTTCACTCTAACAGATTCAATGTCAAACTAAAATAATCATTATCATAATCATAACCTAGTGTGAATACTTGACAATCTATAGGGGATATTGGACAGATTAATTATTGTTTGTACATCCTGTGAAAATAAAGCACTTCTCTACTGAAATCTAGGCATGGGTAATAAGGATACGGTGAGCAGAAAAGATAAGGAAAAGTCCAACAGAGCCAGAGGGAGTGGGCATAATCAGAGGGCACCAGGTGCTTGCTGACTCCTTTCCTTTAAGGACATGGAAACAGTGAGGCATACTCTGGCTCAGAGAAGCTCAGTGCGATGGCAGTTACATGGAGTAAGACCTAAAGGAGCAAATCAGAAGACGTTGGAGGAAAGCTGGGAGTCTAGCGAAAAGCAAGGGCAAAAGAGAATTTACGAAAAACCAAACCAGGTGCCGTCCAGTCAACCTCAACTCATGGCAACCCCACGTGTATCAGAGTAAAAACATGCTCCATAGGGTTTTCAATGCTGATTATTTGGAAGTGGATGGCCAGGCCTTTGTTTCCGAGACACCTCTGGGTGGACATGAACCTCTAACCTTCCAGGTAGCAGCCAAGTGCGTTAACCGTTTGCACCACCCAGGGACTCAGAAGCCTCAAAAACAGCAAAGGAGATAGATTCTGTCCCACACACTTTTGTGGCTGAGGGGAAACAGTGGAACCCAAAGTGTAAGAGACAAATTCTCAGGAGACTGGGGTCCTGGGCTCAGCATTGCCACTGTGATCAATCACCTTCTGCAGTGCCAGAATAAAAACAAATGAGTCCAAATCCCATGACGATCTCTAGACGGGAATAGTTTCTTTATACAAGGCAAGTTTGAAGACAAACGATTATTTTATATCCTGGGAAATTTGTCTTTGGTTTCTATAGTGAGTTGAATAACCAAAACCAAACCCATTGCTGTCGAATTGATTCCGACTCATAGTGACCCTATAGGACAAAGTAAAACTGCCCCATAGGGTTTCCAAGGAGCGGCTGGTAGGTTCGAACTGCCAACCTTTTGGTTAGCAGCCGAGCTCTTAACCACTACACCACCAGGGCTCCATTGAGTTAAATAGTGTCCCCCCAAAATTCATGTCTACCCAGAACCTTTGGATGTGATCTTACTTGGAAACAGGGTCTTTGCAGATGCAATCAAGTTAAGATGAGGCCATGCTGCATTAAGATGGCCCTAAATCCAATGACGTGTCTTTATGAGGGAAAGGAGAGGGAGGTTTGGCTACAGAGACACAGGGGAGATGCAGGGGAAAAGACCATGTGATGCTGGGGGCAGAGACTGGAGTGACGAAGCTGCCAAGGAACACCAAGGATTGCTGGGAGCCACCAGAAGCTAGAAGAGGCAATGAAGAATTCTTCCCTAGAGCCTTCAGAGGAAGCATGGAGCCGCTGACACCTTGATTTCAGACTCTGGCCTCCAGAACTGTGAGATAATATGTTTCTATTGTTTTAAGCCACTCAGTTTGTGGTATTGTTACTTTACAGCAGCCCTAAAAAACTGCTAATACAAAATACTTATTCTGGAAAATCAGTATTTTAAATCTGAACCTTTAACTTGAGTTAATCAAAAATAAGTCGATTTTTTCTTCTTAGGAAATCACAAAGGCCAGTCCATCCCTGAGCATGTATCTGATTCTTTTGTGACATTAATGACCATAATTGAGTGCTATTTCACAACATACCTTTGAACAGTCTCCTGTGGAGTTACAGTAAACAATCACTAAATGGTTTGACCTGAGGGACGCCAGGAACATCACTTGCCTGACACGGTACTTCCATACTTCTGCCACAATGCCTAAAGTCCCACCATGTCAATGCCTCCAAGAAGGAAGATCCCACAAGCTGGCTGCCCAGCAGTCCCACTTTTGTGTGACATAATGTATTAGCTTCCTTTCCTTGTGACAAATGACTAAGACTAGGTCACAGAGAAAACAGCCATTGAGTGGAGGATAAAGAAAGGAGTATAACTAGGGATGTGAAAAATTTTCTTGAGAGGACAGGCTTGGAGGGTTAGAAAACTCGGGGTTAAAGAGTATTAAAACAGGAGATGAAAAAGAGGAGGTGAAGAGACAGCAAAAACAAAACCCCACCTGTAAGCTTGCTTGGGGCAGGCCCTGGTGCCGTGATCTCATTCTTAATCACCAGTTTGCATTCACTGATCTTCAATCCAACTATGGCTCAAGGACTGAACCTGCCCATGGCCCACCTGGCACTCAAGCCAAAAGCATCCTCCCTTTGGCCACCTGCAATAAGCCAGAGCATGTCCCAAACCACCTGGCTGTGCAAACATCGTCTGGGTACATCTCAGATGCCTCTTCCAGACCCTGCCTCTTTCCCACACCCCATAAAAAGATAATACACCTCTAACCGCAGTGAGCCCTGAACTTATAACAAGAAAGAAGTCATTTCTGAGCAGTCCTTCCTCCTTGTTCTGACCTTGACGTTCCTAAATCATGTAACTTTATGTAATCTTATTAGAGTTCCTATCAGTAATAACTCAGAGGATTTATATTGTTCGGTGGCTTCTTAAGATGCTAGGCTGTGGTACATGACCCGCTCCATTGCCTAGATCCTTCCTCCTCTCAGCCAGGTTCTCTGAGTTCTGAATCAATCATTCTTTTATTATGGCCATGTCATAGATTTAGTAGCTTTTCCTGTATTATGTTGTGTGACAACAGAGGTGTGGCCAATTAGGGGATGACCTTGAGCTCCTAAAAACCTCCTCACTTCCTCAAGCCTTGTAAAGTCCTGCTCTTTCAGAGGACTTTGCCCCTGTGTGAATATGTCTCTCCACATTTCCACCCACACGCCTAACCTCGGACACAGTAGCATAATACTTACACCACAAAAAAAGCAAACAATCTTGATTGGGTTTGGGGGTGGGACTAGAAATGGAATGTATGAAAAGATTTGTCTGAGTAGAGGGCTTTTGGGGGGGGCAGTATGGATGATTAATGTGAAAATGATAAAAAGTAACCACTTGAGAGCAAAAATGATAGGAAAATAGCTACATATCAACCAAATAATTAAGTTTCAAATGTTTGTAATAGTTGGCCAGCCAAAACTGCTAAATTCCTGGACTTTTACCAAGTGTCGAGATTAGCCAGCTAATCTTGATAATTGCTGAGGTTTGAGTTTTTAGCTACTTTATATTGCATTCTGCCACTGAGCTGGTGTGTAAACTCTAATAAAATAATACTGTGTCTTTTGAGTCATGCTGGGCACCTAACGTAATATGTTCACATTCACTCAGACACCAAATAAATATTACGTGGTGGCGATTTGTTTCTGTTTTCTACATTTTAACTGGGTTGCCTTGTATTTTGTTGTGATAGTATTTTTCCAGCTGAGTCTTCCTCCTTTTTTTTTTTCTTTCCTCTTTCCATCTAAGACACACTGTCAATAATCTTCCCCAAACATCCTGTCCCCCTTCTTCTCAAAAACATGTAAAAGTTTCTAATTACTGTTGGTTAAAGTCCAAACTCAATAAAATACATCGTTTGACTTCTTGACTGCTGCTTCCATTGTTTGTGGAATGTAAAATGTAAATGTAAGATGAAATCCTTGAAAACTACAATATTTTGTCTGTTTATCATGATGTTGCTTATTGGTCCGGTTGTGAGGATTTTTGTTTTCTTTATGTTGAGGTGTAATCCATACTGAAGGCCATAGTCTTTGATCTTCATCAGTAAGTGCTTCAAGTTCTCTTTGCTTTCAGCAAGCAAGGTTGTGTCATCTGTATATCACAGATTGTTACTGAGTTGTCCTACAATCCTGATGCTGCATTCTTCATATAGTCCAGTTTCTGAGATTATTTGCTCAGCATACAGATTGAGTAAGTATGGTGAAAGGATACAGCTCCAACGCACACCTTTTCTGGCAAATTCGCTGCAAAAGACTTCTTTAAAGTGTTGAAAAGCAAAGATGTCACTTTGAGGACTAGGGTGCACTTGATCCAAGCCATGGTATTTTCAGTTGCCTCATATGCATGCAAAAACTGGACAATGAATAAGGAAGACCAAAGAAGAATTGGTGCATCTGAATCATAGTGTTGGCAAAGAATATTGAATATACCATGGACTGCCAGAAAAACAAACAATTCTGTCTTGGAAGAAGTACAACCAGAGAGCTCCTTAGAAGTGAGGATGGCAAGACTTCATCTCATGGACTTTGGACATGTTATCGGGGGGACCGGTCCCTAGAGAACGATATCATGCTAGGTAAAGTAGAGGGCCAGTGAAAAAGAGGAAGATCCTCAATGAGATGGATTGACACAGTGGCTGCAACAATGGGCTCAAACATAACAATTGTGAAGCTGGCACAGGACTAGGCAGTGTTTTGTTCTGTTGTACGTAGGGTTGCTATGAGTCGGAACCAACTGGATGGTACCTAACAACAGCAACAAAGTCCAAACCATGTAACTGGGTACTTCTGGATTAGCACTGGTGAACACTGCAAATAACAAGATAAATTTCCCTCACTGGCAATATCTGAATATATATCCTTGCTCTGAAATGTACTAGAGTTGCCAAGCATTTCTTCCACCCATCATTTTCTCACCACTTTCATACCCCTTTATGAGAGAATCTGTCCAGGCCGAGGGCAGTGAGTCAAATTAACTGACCCCTCTTGCCAGAGCTTATTGGCCCAGGGGTTGAAACATGATCCATCAGGTTTGTCAGATTTTCTCTTCCAACTTGGAAGTGGGACTTAGAAACCCCAGCTAGTCTATGTAGAGTCTTCAATGGAACTGCTAGGGTCACAGCTTCTCCAGCAGAGGCAACTGTCCTCCAGGGAGAAGAAAATAAAACCTACATCATCAAGAGCATCAAAAATCAATGAGAAGTATCAAAAAGTTATTGTAAGTCAATACTCATGTAGGATGTTCAAATCCCTCTAGGAACTGTATTGTTGGGTGCTGTCAGTGGATGCCAACTCATAGCGACCCCATGTGACAGAGTAGAACTGCACCACAGGGTTTTCTAGGCTGTAATCTTTGTGGGAGCAGATCACCATGTCTTTCTCCTGTGAAGCCAATGGGTGGGTTTACACCACCAGGGCTCCTCTAGGAATGTAGAAATGCAAAATGAAACAATGAGATATGTTCCCCCCACCCCAGTCAGATTTGCAAATTAAAAACAGAATTGAATATGTGCAGAGAGGATGGAGGGATAGGTGGAAGATAAGTAGTTAGATACCAGAGAACATGCATGCCCTATCAGCTAACTGCTGGAGGGCTTTCTTGTTGCCACACGGGGTTGCTGGTGAAGCTTGGTTCTGCATGATGCCCTGTGTATACTTGTCTGCTAGGTAGAGATTGCTGTGCTATTGCAAAATCAAACTCTGAGTTACAGCTCCTGTGGTTCACAGTCCTTGCTCAGCCATTTTTCTCCAAAGCACGGCACCCCTGGATGGGGTAGCTGGGCCTGAGCCAGGCTGCCTGCAGACCCTCAGGACATTGTGCTAAGCCTTTTCTGTGCCTTGTGCTCCCTCTGGGCCTTCATCAGAGCCACCTCAGTTCAGGCCAGCAGACACTCTTAAATTCCAAGTTTGTGGCAGGAATTAAGGCCTTTGTCCCCAAGGAGGTGTTAGGCTCTTGTACTAATGAAGCCAGTTCTGCCTACTGAGGTTTTTGGGAATCATTGTCTAATAAACATCTCAAATTCAATGTTCTAGAATGGAATTCCTAATGTCAGCCCCCTGTGAAAAATCACCCTGGCCACTGGCCACCCCAGCTCAAGAAGGGTGATTCCATTGTCTCATGCCAACAAACCAGAACCCTTGGGTCACCCCAGATTCTTCTTCTCAAACTCATACCAGTCTTTTAGGAAATTCTTCAAAATATATTAAAAATCCAACCGCTTCTCATAACTGACACCCTGGGAGAACCACTGTCATCTCTCACCTGGGCTGTGCAGTGGCCTCTTAATTGCTTCCT
This sequence comes from Trichechus manatus latirostris, assembly GCF_000243295.1. NCBI lineage: Eukaryota > Metazoa > Chordata > Mammalia > Sirenia > Trichechidae > Trichechus > Trichechus manatus. The sequence goes on along the minus strand of NW_004443940.1, from coordinate 22,307,406 downwards.
CCCTACCCCCTGGAGTCTGTTCTCAGGACAGCAGACAAAGAGTTCCTTTATAGGACGTAAATTAGATCATCCCACCCTTCTGCTCAGCCGGCATTGGCACCCTACTTCCCTCAGAGTAACAGCCAGTCTTTCCATGGAAGACAAGACCGTGTGTGACTTGGCTCCCCATTGCCTCTCTGACCTCCCCTCCTCTCCAGTTGCACTGGGCCCTTCCTGATCCTTGAACTTACCAGGCACATGTCTTGCCTCAGGGCTTTTGCACTGGCTGTTCTCTCTGTCTGGTAACCCACATGGCTAACCTCTTCCCTCCTTTAAGACTCGGCTCAAATCTCATCTTCTTATGGAGGGCCTGCCTTGACCTCCCACCCTTCCCCAACACCCCTTACCCCCCTTTACCCTCCTCTATTCCTCCCACTCCATGGTTCTTATTATCTGTTATTTATTATATGTATTGTCTGTTCCCTCCTCCCCCCGACGGATCTTTTTCTGTTTTGTTCACAAGCATTTGGCATAATGCTTGGCACATAGTAGGCACTCAACAAATATTTGTTGAGTGAACAAGTAAAGGAAAGAATGAATGGCAAATCTGATCTGTTACATCTTTAATTTCTGGCAAAGGGGTGTCAGGTTGCCTTTGACCTGAGTAACTAAGATGGACCACCCAAGGATTCTTCACAAAACAAAGACGCTCTGCTCCTAGGAGGCTCTCTGTCACCTTCCCTCCCAGAAGGACAGCCGGACACTGCATTTGATATAACTCCCTCAAAGGATATACCCAGCTTAATCTCTGCCATAATGTTGTAGTTGTATGCTGTTGAGTCAATTCTGACTCATAGAGACCCTATAGGACAGAGTAGAACTGCCCCATAGTGTTTCCAAGGAGCAGCTGGTGGATGTGAACTGCCGACCTTTTGGTTAGCAGCCTGAGCTCTTAACCACTTCACCACCAGGGCTCCAAAACCAAATGGAGGATGTGGACATCCATCCTTTTACCTCTCGCATGCTAAGCAAGCACTCTACCATTTGAGCTAATCCCCCAGCTGCCATAATAGGCATATGTATATATAGCTGCTCTTAAATGTACTGAACAAGATCTGGAATCATAACACCAAACTGCCAACAGTATAACTTCTGGGGAGAGACTGGGTTGGAAGTACAAAGAAGGGAATTTGACTTTTTATTCTATAGAGTTCTGAATTATTGAAAACTTTTTCATGTAATATAAACATTACTTTTATAATTAAATAACTTTTATTTTTTAGCGAATAATGTCGATGCACAGAGAGAAGCGGAGTCAGAGAGCCAGGAGGACTCCAGAGCAAGGAAGAGACTGGCAGAGGGTCTGCCTTGACCCGGAAGCTCCCTAGCCCCTGGTTCCAGGTCCTGTGAGGTCAGGCAGCACTTTCTGCCTGAGTTAATGAACTGCTCCAGGGAACATTCTTAGATGCAAACAACAGAAACTGGTTCTGGCTGATTAAGCAGAAAAGGAACTTATCACAAAGGTGTTCTCAGATTCAGGCCTGTAAAAAGAAGAGGAATGAACAGAAGCTAACTTGGCCAGAGCCTCAGCAGAAACACTACCACAGAACTGCTAGGTGGACCAAGCACCCTAGCGTGGGGTGCTAGGTGCTGCCTCTGGCAACTGCTACCAGTTGCCTTCGAGGTGACTCTGACTCATGGCCACCCTACACGTGTCAGAGTAGAACTGCGCTCCGTAAGGTTTTCAATGGCAGGGTTTTTCAGAAGGAGATCACCAGGCCCTTTTCCTGAGGTGCCTCTGAGTGGATTCCAACCGCCAACCTTTGGGTTAGCAGCCAAGCATTAACTGTGTACACCACCCAGGGACTCCCTGGCTGTTGCTACAACTCCGGAACCTGGATGTTGTTGCTGTTACCACCGTCACCAAGGAATTCTCCCATCCCTGCTTCTTTGCATCACTGGCTCTTGATTCAGAATCTGGGGTGGGCTCGTCTGATTGGTCTGTCCTAACTGCCTGTCCTCTAGCTGCAAGGGAAGCTGGGAAAGTGAGTATCTGATTTTTTTAGCTCCCACAGTGGGAGGAAAGCTCATATAGTGGAAGATTCTCTAAACAAAAAAGGGGGTTCATAACCTAGGCAGCCAAGGGAACCAACAGAAGGTCAGTGACAAACAGATTTCTGTCATTAAAATCAAACAATCCCTATCTGAAACTAACACGTGTTTTGGGTGATTTAAAACAGTAATCTGTTGGGGAATTAATCTTTTTTAAAAATGTCCTACTATGATGGGACGGTCCTTTGGACTCATTTTGTAGCTTGCTAATGGAATACGCCATCTCCAGAGGGGTAGCTCTGGGAGGTGGAGGGATATGTGACGGATGATTCAACCCTGCAGCGTGGCTTCCCCTAGGAGCTGTGGCGTGAGGATTCAGGGTGGGAAGGGGGTGGGGGAGGGAAGGCGGTGCTCCGGAGCCAGGAGCAGGATGGCTTACCTTAGGGATGAAAGAGAATGACAAGACCAGAGAAGGAGTTAGCGAGGGCAGGAGTGCAGAGGGGGAGGAGGAGAAGGAAGGGGCTGAGGAGAAGGGAAGGGGATATGGGTGGAAGAGGAGGACAAAGCAGGGCGTTGTGGGCCCCTCAGGGAGATCCTCGTTCAGTTCCTTGGCCCCCCAAGTGACTACATGGGGTAAAGGCCCTAGGTAGCCTGGCCCCTACCTACTTACACACCTTCTCCCCCTCACCCTGCCACAGCTGGCCTCAAGATCCTTCTGTGTTCCAGCCAAACTGGCCTGTCTACTGATTGTTCCCAGCCAGGTCCTGAGCATTCTTGTCTCTGAGCTTTGCTTCACATCACGTCCTCTACACCTGTTTCCCTGCCCCCAGCTCTTTACCTTCTTATTTCTGTCTTCCTTCAGAGTCCACCCTTCTGCTGTTTCCTCAACCACAATTTTCCAGACTGTCTCCCCTGACTAGCCCCAGTATCTGACTTTAGTTCAGTTCAGGTCCACTCTGCATTTGCTGTGTCATCCTCCCTCCCCCCCCCCCCACACTTTGTTAGGACCTTGTCACTAGGAGTCTGGAGGTGGTGGTGGTGGTGGGAGGAAATGCATGTGAACAGGTGTATTCAATTCAGCATCCTCAGCTCTGTGGTAGAGGGGCGCCCAGGGTAATCTGGGAGCACAGAGTGAGGTCCCCTCACTCAAATGGAGTAGGAAGGTGTTCAGGAAAGTGTACGTGAAAGGAGGGTCCTGAGTTGAGTACTGAAGAATGAATCCCAAGGGAGAGAGTTGTTCACAGGTTGGATATGGCCGATGAAGGACAGGGAGATGCAGGGAAGGGCTCCCCACATTCCCCACCCCAACTCCAATGCAGACTAGGTGAGGAAGGGCAGTAGTCTCATTCTTGTACCTAGGCTTGTCTCCTGGGGCTCCCCTGTGCACCCGAGTCTCTCCCCTACCCAGCAGGGTGCAGCCATACATGTTTGCTGGGGTAATGCACAACTGTGCTTATATAAACACATTTTTAACTTCAGATCTGCTGCCTAGTAATCCCTTGCAGGAAATTTTCCTAGCCAATGACATGTTCTAGAAGGCTTTCTTAAAGCTAAGATCGTGTTTTAAAGCCACAATTGTAGCACAATTTGTACAAGAGGAGCCCAACTGGTTCTTCCTTTTCCTCTTCATCCTCTATGACTTACGTCTGCTCTCACTTAGATCTGGCACATCACCATTCCTTCCCCCACACTTCTAAATAAACCTAAGGGACAGCAGTGCTAAGATTATGGACCTGCTTGATATCAGTCCACCCCAAATATATCCCTTAAACCAAAAATCAAAGCAGTTGCCACTGAGTTGATTCCAACTCATGGAAACCTCACATGTGTCAGAGTAGAATTGTGCTCCATAGGCGTTTCAATATCTGATTTTTTGGATGTAGATTGCCAGGTTGTTCTTCTGAGATGCCTCAACCATTTGCACTACCCAGGGACTCTGAATATACCCCTTAACCAAAACAAAAAACCAAACCCGTTTCCACAGTCAATTCCAACTGATAGCGACTCTATAGGATGGAGCAGAACTGCCTCATAGGGTCTCCAAGGCTGTCATCTTTACGGAAGTAGACTACCACATCTTTCTCCTGTGGGGCAGCTGATGGGTTAGAACCACAACCTTTCGGTTAGCAGCCAAGTGCTTAACCACTGCGCCACCAGAGCTCTGAATATACCCCTTAGTCGGGCTGAATTCAGCCAGTAAATACCCCTGCAGTCAAACAGGTTGTAAAATGCTGAAATAATTCTGTGCTCGTAGGTAACTTACTGAGGCTCCCCAATCCTCCAGATACTCCCCAGCCCCCCGTTTGGGACACCACTTCCCCATCTCCCCATGACTCACCCACTGAAGGGGGCTTGTCTGGCCCCACAGGCAGGTGCTAGGAGACGCTTCACCTTAAGGCCAGCATCCATTCTGATTGGTCAGCGCCCATGTTGTGCTGGTTGTTAAATATTTTGAATAGCCCCCCTGCCCTTTAGAACACCCTTTTCTTTCAAAATTCAAACCTCTTCTGTCTCATACTTTTCTCTGTCAACCACATGACTTTTAAGTGTGGAATAGATATTGAAATGCTCAGATGTGAATAGAGCAATGAACACTTCTTGGTTTGAGCTTCTCAGTTAAGCCAGACCTCAACTTAGCTCCATTATAGGGACCAGAGCCACACTGGTTTACCCTTGCAGAAACTAGCTATAGAATCCTCTGGAGAGATGGCAGAGAGTTTACAATGGGCTTCTGATACCCAGCACCTTAGCAATGGGAACGCAGTCTTGTGCTAAGCGAACCTTGGTTTGGGCTTAGAGAAACCTACTTAGTGTCTTCGTGTCAGTTCTGAGAAATCCTTCCTTTGTGTCTCCAAGGCAAGACCTCAACCTCCCTTATTTCTTGAGTGACTAGACATTCCGTTTACCTGGGACACTCGGTTTACACCTGTCCTCCTTTTCTCAAAAGCATCCCAGTTAAGATGAAAATTTTATGGTCACCCTAATTATTCCTCACTGAAAAAAAGGTGGAAGATCCTACCTCTGGAGGTCTGGAGAAGGGCCACCATTACTGACACAGTCAAGCATCTGACGATGTAGAAAGACTTTGTTACAAACCCCTGATTCAGCACACTGATGTTGAGAATGCACATGATGTCTTCAAGCGGTTTTCTGTCTAGCCTCCTTCAGAATTATAGAACATCGAACAGCTGGGGGTGAAAAGTTTGTGATGATACACGCTCACCATCTTAGCCCACTTCCAGCTCACCAGCCACTACCTTGCCCTGCACTACATGAAACGGACCCTCAAAGCCACCAAGAAACGAAATGCAAATGTTTTTTAACCTTTTGTTCTTTTCTGGGGAAAAGAATGTCCTTCTGACAATAAATTAGAAAAAAAAAGATAAAATACATTAAAAATCACCCATAGTTCACGTTCTATAAGACACCTGGCCTGAAATCTTGAGAAAGTCAGTGTTATGGGGGAAAAAAGTGGAGTGAGTGTTCCAGATTTAAAAAGACTGAAGATAACATTGCAGCCAAGTGCAATGTATAAGCCCTGATTGGATCATGGATATAAAAAAAAAAAAAAAAAAAAGCCAGAAAAGTCATTTTGGGGACAATTGAGGCAATTTGAATATGGATCGATAGCTGATATTATGGAATTATTGTTAATTTTTATTGTTAATTTTCTTAGATAAGAGAATGAAAGAAAAAACTATGTACATACACACACACACACACACACACACACACACACAAAGAAATAAATAAGGCAAAATGTTAACCAGGGACAAATCTGGTTAAAGGCTTTATGGATGTTCTTTTAACCTTTTGTGTTTACAAATTTTCAAAATAAAAATTTGGAAGTAAATCAACCCATAATCATTTCACTGAAAGGTAGCTGCCATTAACATTATTTTTATATACTTATATACATCTCAAATATATGTTTTAAATAAATTGGGCTATATGTATACATAATTTTGTGACCTCTTTTGAACAATATATACATATGTTTTATTTTAAAATAACATTTTTCATTTTTTTAAAAATAAAATTGAGTAACATACACAATTTCAAAATCTCCTTTTCTGACTCTATGTTGTGAGCATCTTCTATCATTAACTATTCGTAGAAAACATAACTGTTAATGATACCTAATACTATCACGTGACTATGATAATTTAATCATTTTCTGATTTAATGGGCTTCCACTGTTGGTTCACTGTTATGAACAACTTTACATAAGTCTTTGTCCACATTTATGATGGTTTCTTTTCTGTGTATAGTTTATACTTAACAAAATCTCTTACTACATGTGAGTAGCAGGAGCCTTTTCTCAAGTCCACAGCAGACTTGCCTTCATTGATACACATTTGACTGTTATGCCCTTGGTCAGTTAATCAAGCGTCAGTATAGGAAATAGGCGTGGGACGATTGGTTGTGTGTTTGCTGTCACATCATGGTGGAAGGCATAGGCTAATGCCACGTTCAGTGCTCCTGGCATAGACTTACTTGCTCTCTTTTAAATTTGTTAACCAGGGAAATATTAGTTCTTGCTAAAAAATGGACAGGCGACTTCTTCGTAGCAGAGCTGTAACATTAACTCATTACGTCTACCCAGAACCTCAGTGTCAAAGTTAATGTTCCCCTAGAATAACCACACTACTCCTCACACTAGCCAACTCTTTGGGGAATCTGATTTTCTATTTCTATTCTCTAACCTTTTTGGGTGTGGATGGAATAAAACTAGGCCACCTTCTGGGCAGCCTCAGCGTTGGACACAAATGGACCCACTGGAAGGAAATAACCTAACTTTAAAAAATGGAGGATAATTACATAATACTGAGAATCCTGGCCTACCCAGGTTGACACATAACATTAACTATCACATACTGCAGTTAAGATTTTATGTGTATTTTGTACGTGTGTGTGTGTGTGTGTACAAAGATTTTTCCTCTGTCCTAACAAGGTAACAATTTAAAAATTCTTAAAAGCCAATCTAAGAACAGAAAAAAAGAACCACTGCAAACAAAGTAAAACAAAATTTTAAACCCCTAGATTTAAGCAATTTCAAAAATGAAGAAAAAGAAATGAGAAAATTTAATATGTCAGGACCTAATAAACAGAAAAGATTGACATATGGGGAATTCAGAATTTTAATTCTGCTTAGTAATTGTAATTGTAGAATTCTAGTTTTTCTTTTTTTATGGTTTTGACTTTTGAGTACAAAAGGCTAATGGTTGAGTAGTGTTTCCAAGTAGAAATCAGAACACAGGTTACACATAAAATGACACTACTGCAGTACAAGCTGGATTGACACGGTGGCTGCAGTGATGGGCTCAAGCATAGCAACAATTGCGGGGATGGCGCAGGACTGGGCAGGGTTTCGTTCTATTGTACATACCGTCGCCATGAGTTGGAACCGACTTGATGGCACCTAACAACAACACAGTACCACGAAGTATTTGTTTAAATAAATCTGTTGGCCTTGATAGCTGCTCTTGGGAGGGGATGGAATTGTTGGAACATTGCTGTCTAGCGTGAAATTCAAAGACTCTGAAGTCAGAATGTGTGAATAAGAGCCTGGGCATTGGAGCCAGGCAGCCTGGGCTGCATAACCCAGCTTCACCACTTACTCACTCTATCATCTTAGACAAGTTACTTAACTTGTCTGAACTTCAGATTCCTTGTCTATCACGTAGAGGTAATAATCGTGTCTACGTTATTAGGTTATTATAAAGATGAAACAAGATAATGCATGAAACACCCTTGGCACCGTGCCAAGCACATACGAAGTGCTCAGTAAAAGTTATCAGCCAAATGTTAACACATTATTCTTTACAGATGGAAGTAATGTCTTTGATCATATTTAAAACAAACAAAAATTATAATAAGCAATGGTCAAATTGATGAAGTAAAATACTTTTAAGAATGAATGACAAAATTTGGAGAAGTTCAAAAGAAGACCTGGGCTAAACCTGGAGTCGACACAAGGAGAGGGAAGAAAGGGCTCCTTTCCGCAGGTGTGGTGCTTCTGTGCTCCCTGAAGGCAGGAAGAGCCCAGCAAGCACTTCAACAGTGGTTCTCAAGGAGTCCCTGGGTGCTGCAAATAGTAACGTGCTCAGCTACTAACCAAAAGGTTGGAGGTTCAAGTGCACCCAGAGGCACCTCAGCTGTCTACTTTTGAAAGGTAAGCCATTGAAGACCCATGGAGCACAATTCTACTCTGACACACATAGGGTCATCACGAGTCTAAATTCACTCGACGGCAACTGGTGGTTCTCAAGCTTTGATGTTCATCGGAATCACCTGGTGATAGGGTAACACATACACACACACACACACACACAAAAAAAAAAAAAAAAAAAAAACACAGGGGCCTGACCTCCTGGAGTCCAAGCTATCGAATGTTTGATAATCCCAAAGTCAACCACCATTAGAAGAAAGCATTCAATCAGGGAGAAGGGTTGGAAGTAGAGGGAGCGAAGCAGGAGCCAGAAGAACACTGGGGGAAAGACGGGCAGAATCCCCCAGACATTTCAGCTGTGTTGAAGTAACAGCCTTGGCATAAGAAGTGAGGGATTTGGTGATCATTGAGACACTAAGATGTCTTCACAATAGTAAATTTTTTTAAAAAAGCCCAATTTATTGGGAATAACTTCTCTGATTGAGGTGTGTCTAAATGTCACAGTGCCAGACATTCAAGCAGCCAACAAACACATGAAAAGATGCTCACGGTCTCTTAGCCATAAGAGGGGGGCAAATCAAAACTACAGTAAGATACCATCTCACCCTGGCTAAAATGGCACTGATAAAAATTAAAAAAAAAAAAACAGAAAACAAAAAATGTTGGTGAGGATGTGGGGAGACTGGAATCCTTATCCGTATAACCACTCTGGAAAACAGTATGGCACTTCCTCAAAAAACTAGAAATAGAAATACCTTATGATCCAGCAATCCCATTCCTAGGTATATATCCTAGAGATCTAATAAAAGAGACATGGACCGACATATGTACACCTATGTTCATTGCGGCATTATTCACGATAGCAAAAAAAAAAAAAAATGGAAACAGCCTAAGTGCCCTTCAAGGGATGAATGGATAAGCAAAGTGTGGTACATATATACAATGGAACACTATGCAACCGTAAAGAACAATGATGAGTCTGCAAAACATGACATGGATGGACCTGGAGGACATAATGCTAAGTGAAATAAGCCAATGACATAAGGACAAATATTGTATGAGCCCACTTTTATAAGAAGGCAAGAATAGATATAAATACAGAGACCAATGTTCATTGATGGTTACCAAGGATGCGTGGGAGGGGAGGGGGAATCACTCTCTAGATTCCAGATACTTGTTATTTTTAGTGGTGAGAAAAGTAGCACTGAATAGGAGTGTAATGAGCACAGCTTGGCCAAAGTCAATGATGGCACCAAGAAGCACAAACAATAAATAGATAAATGTCTTGGTACCTCTGGTAATCTGCTCCCATAATCATCACAGCCTTGGAAACCCTACAGGGCAGTTCTACTCTGTCCTAGAAGGTCGCTATGAGTCGGAATCGACTCGACAGCAACAGGTTTGTTTTGTTTTTTGGAATCTTTATGGAAGCAGACAGCCACATCTTTCTCCTGCAGAGCAGCTAGTGGGTTCACACCGCAGACCATTTGGTTAGCAGCTGAGCGTTCAACCATTGTGCCACCAGGGCTCCTTATCTTATACTGTATATGGACGGGCCCTCCCATTTGCTTTCTCTTCACATTGCTTCTATTATTAAATGAGGATAGGTCACTAAAGTGTTTGAGGCTGTAATTACTATAGGTGGTTCTCAAAAGATTCGGAGTCTTAAACGCCTTTGAGATTCTCATAAAAGTTATAGGCCAGAACCCCCTGCTGCCTTTCTTGTCCCCACTCACCCGACAGACATGCTCACATCCATATAAGACAGCGTACACAATATCCAAAGCCTACCACAGTTTCCAGATTAAGAATCCCTGGCCTAGGCAGAGAGTAAAGAGACTTTTTAGGAGAATTCTAAGAGCTGACCTGGGTGATTTCCCCAGTCCGCTGGTTTACAGGTGAAAAGCCAAAGCGAGGCCCAGCCATCATGAACTGCCCCCAGTGAGCATGTGGTACATGTGGACCTGACCTGCTTCTCCCAAATCTCAGCAAGGATCCTGGGACGGGAAGGACTTAACAGCCCTGCCATTCACTAGCTGTGAACCCTTGGTCTGTTACTTTATCTGTTTTTCAGTTTCCTTGCCTGTAAATAGGGATACAATTGTACATACTTCAAAGGAACATGGTCACGATGAAAGAACACAGAGCAGTATGAAGCACTCAGCACCGGGCTTGACTCACAGTGCCCAATAACCCCAGCTCAGGGCTCCTCCCACCACACCTCACCCACCTCATCAGTGTGCGCTCACCACAGGCGCTCCGGCTTGTTTTCCTTCCTTTTGAGGAGGCACTCTCTGTCCAATGCATTTGTTTTGCTGACATGGCTCAGACGGTAGGAATGGGCCTCCTCCTTTATACTGTCACATGGTTGTGCTGACCAACTTCTCTGAGTCATGGTCTCCTCCCTTGTGACCTGGGCATGGAGGGAATCCACTTTATACAGCCACTGTATGAAATGGCAACTGTCCTAAGTTGCTGTCCTTAAAATGTATGAGGTCACAGCTTGTCCCTGGGTAACTGAATTTCAAGGGCTAAAATTCGGATGTCTGAGGGAAGCCTACTAACCCTGAGACTACCCAGGCACCTTTAGGGAAATAACTTTAATGTGATTATAGCTTTAAATAAGCACTTCTGTAAGGAGTTGGCTGATAAAAATGCCAACAACCACACTCGCGTTGGCAGAGTGAGCCCAGCACAGAGTTGTGTCTGGGAAGTGGCCATCCAGCCACGGGCTATGTTTCCCAGGCGCCTTGCACTCAGGAGGGACCATGTGACTGGTTTTCACCAATGGAACGTGAGCATTCCACTAGGAATTCCATTAAGAGGAAGTAGAGGTGTGCCGGGGCAGTGGTGGCTCAGTGGTAGGATTCTTGCCTTCCATGAAGGAGGCCCAGCTTTGATGCCTGGCCAATGCACCTCACGCACAGTGGTCACCTGTCTGTCAGTGGAGGATTGTGTGTTGCTATGATGCTGAGGTTTCAGCGGAGCTTCCAGACCAAGACAGACTAGGAAGAAAGGCCTGGTGATCTACTTCCAAAAATCAGCCAATGAAAACCCTATGGATCACAACGTTCTGATTCCATTGTGCATGGGGTCACTGTGAGTCAGGGGCCAACTCAAGGGCAACTAACACCCTTACATCCCTCTCCATAGCACATATCTTTCTGCTCTTCCCCCTGGCCTGTGGGCTTCTGAGGGAAATGAACCATGTTGCCTTTACTTTGGGGACCCCAGCACCTAGAACAAAGTTTGGCATATAGTAGATATTCAGTAAATGTTGGCTAGATTGAAATCCCTTCCTGTCTAATATTAGGAACTGAAAAAGCAATTTGAAAAAGTGAAATTTAATAGAGTAAAAATTTTATATTTGGCAACGTTTATTTCTGAGATTAATTCTGTGCTATTGACTGTCTTTGAGTCACACCTCCGAAGGACTTCTCACTTTTAAAATACAAATGTATCCTTCACCCTTAACTGATTGTCCTCTCTAGAGGACAAATTGACTCTGATCCACCTTCCATTCCTTTTTTGGAGTAAAATACAATGCTGAGTTGTACAAAAGTAAGCACTTTATCCTCCACATCAAAAAGAAAAAAGGCATTGGCAGGGTTGGAAAGGAAAATTAAATGAAAGCGTTTTTAGAGATGTTTAGTATCCACAAGTTGGAGCCGCAAGAATGGCTTTCCACAGACAGGAAGCCCATAGGAAATGAGGATGCAGGGCAGGCTGGGAACTGAGGCCTGACGCAGGCTCGCGCTGACTCACTTGCTCTGAGGCTGGAGCTAAGCTACTCTATCTGTGCGTGTCTACCCTGGGTGGGCTGGAGGGTTAGGGATAGGGTTAGGGTTAGGGTGGGGTGGAGATGCCTTCCATTTTGGAGCCAGGATCTATGCTGCAAGTCATCCAGGAGCCTTCCTTGCCTGCACCTTCCCTCTCAGCTCAGTGGCTGATGCAACAAATCGGTTTGGAGATCATTAAGAGGACAACGCACAGCACGATGCTCCATGTTAGCTTTGAACAAATCCCTGCAGACCTCTGGGTTTTTCTTTCCTCCTCAGACAGAAGAAGACTCCAAACCCACGTAGACTGCTAAAATAACTCTCCTAGATACTTCCTCCTGGCTGACTGAGGGCTGCCCTGGCTGGGCCGAGTCAAGGAACAGGCCTGGAATGGGGAAACCTGGGCTCAATGACCACATCGGCCCCTGCTGACCCTTCCCGGCTCTGGGGCCGAGCTTTTCCAGGCTGACACCCAAACCCTTGAACTGTCCTGGGCTCAGGGTCTACGTGTCCTTCACTCTTACCCTCAGGGTCACATATGACTGTCGTGTGTCCTGGGCATTTTTGCCTTCCTGAGCCCCTTCCTCCATATCAAAATATAAAAAATTATATTTTTCAACTGCATTGGTATAAAGATGAATAGAATCCAGTCTGGATCCATTATTATGTACTCACTGTTATTATGCTGATTTTAAAAGAAATTAAAACTAGAACATTTTCATGGGTCCCTAAAACAAGTATCGTGGGCTCTAGGCACTGTGCCAGTCCCTGGGTGATGCAAACATTTAACTGCTCAGCTACAAACCAAAAAGCTTAGCGGTTTGAACCCACCCAGAGGTGCCTTGGAAGAAAGTCCTGGCGATGTGCTTCCAAATAATCAGCCATTGAAAATACTATAGCACACAGTTCTACTCTGACACACATGGGGTCACCATGAGTCAAAACTGACTCAACAGCACCTGGTTTGGTTTGGCTTCAGGTACTGTGCCAACCCTGCCTAATGGAGAAATCACCCTCCCCTGTCCATTTCCTTGACTCTATAAGGAGGAAACCCTGGTGCTGTAGTGGTTAAGGGCTACGGCTGCTAAACAGAAGGTCGGCAGTTGGAATCCACCAGGCACTTCTTGGAAACTCTCTGGGGCAGTTCTACTCTGTGCTATAGGGTTGCTACGAGTCAGAATTGACTCGACGGCAATGAGTTTGGTTTTTTTGGTTTATATGGCTGGATAAGGAACCCTGGTGGTGCAATGGTTACGTGCTGAGCTGCTAACCGAAAAAGGTCAGTGGTTCAAACATACCAGCGGCTCCGTGAGAGAATAGACCTGGCAATCGGCTCCTGTAAAGAAACCCTATGGGGCAGTTCTACTCTGTCCTAATTGCAAATGTCACTTAGGCATTGACAGAGACCCCCTCCTCAACCCCTTCAAAGGTCAGCCTTGACTTGAAGATAAGCCAGCTACCAAGCAGTCAGGCTGACCAGGGTGGTGGCATGGGATGAGAGCTGGAGTAAGTATCAGCTCCGACGGGTTATTACAAACTGTGGGACAAGGCAGGTCTTGCATCCCTATAAACTGGGAACAACAATCGCACCTACCTCACTGGGCTGAGGACCTATGGAGAATGTGAACTCGCATTTTGTAAACTGTAAGGAGAACACCAAGGGTAAGCTCTGCAGCAGTGGCCATGGTCTTGGGGTTGTTCGAGAGCCCTGAGATCGGACACTGGTGGAGAGGGGAGGTGGGGGGGGGAGTGTTCATAGCTACATCAGACTCCCCAAGGTGTCTGCTACCTAAAAAAGACCATTCCAGAACCACTGAAGCAGGTGGACCTCACCTGGGGCATCACAGATTTCAAGCCGCGGCCAGAGAGATGAGATCATTCTTTAAGCAAAAGTGCATTTGTTTCTTCTCACCTGATGGGCACCTATGTCGCTTAAAATGTGGCGACGTCAAGCCTGAAGCTGGGAGGGATGGGAGGAGCACCCAGAAGCTGCTGCTCTGCCTGAGGACTAACGACTCCTTATTCCTGGCTGGACCTCAGCCATCACCGCACTCGCTCACCAGCCAGCTCTGTTCCGTCAGCAGCTATTTGTGGTCGACATAAAATTTCCTTTGACGTTTCCACTGACTTCAGAAGATTTTAGCAGTAGAACAAGCCCTGAAGACACCGGTATAAAATACTAAACATCCTTTACACCTCCTTCCAAGACCCATTTGGTGTCCTGATCTTTATTTCTAAAAACCCCCTGCAGCAATGTGTCCGTAAGCCGGCCTGACTTCACTGTGACCATCAACACTTACCCGAGGTCCTCCGCCCTGGCTGCACCTTAGAATCACCGGAGGAGCGTATAAAAAACCGCAATGTCTGGGCCCCAACTCAGAGAAATTCAAACCAAATCTCTTTTGGAGGTAAGTTTTGGGTATTGGTAGCTTTTCAAACTCCCATCCAAAAAAACCCGTTGCCATCAAGTCGATTTCCACTCATAGTGACCCTGTAGGACAGAGTAGAACTGCCCCATAGGGTTTCCAAGGCTGTAATCTTTACGGAAGCAGACTGCCCCATCTTTTTCCCTCTGAGCAGCTGGTGGGTTCAAACTGCCGACCTTTCAGTTAGCAGCTGAGTGCTTAACCACTGCACCACCAGGTCTCCTTTAAAAAGCCCTAAAGTGACTTTAACGCAGTGTGAGGGTTGAGAATCGCTGTGACTAGGCAGTGAGAGAATGCATCTCCTCCTCTAAACTGAACATCTGTCAACAGTTGGCATCCCAAATGCTAATTCTCAGGCCAGGGATCCACGCACCAAATAACACCACCACTGTTTGCAGTACCGAGGGGACCTAATGCGTCATCTAATCCAGTCTCCTTAGTTTTCAGGTGTGTAAATGACACCAAGGTTACCTGGTTTTGCCCTTGTCCCCAGAAGAGTCGGGAGTTTCCCCAGGCTGGGAACCTGAAGCAGGGTTCTGTGCATCTGCCAACAGCCCTTCCTTTCCCTGGCTTGTCACTAGCCCAGCCCCACAGGAAGGTGGCCGTCACAGAACGATTTGGGAACGTGGCTTCCTTTCTAGCTATGCCTCTTTTTATCTGCCTCAGAGGCCTCGTTCACAGTGATACACACCCACCAGATTATAGACAGTAGCCCATGAGGCTGATATGGCTGCACTAAGATTGCACAAAATTTGCCACGATTGATCAAAATGTCAGCTGCTCGGCTACCACGACCGACTATTCCAATCAGGGACTCAGTAGATGGTCCTGGATAGAATGGGAGAAAAATGTAGAACGAAACTCAAATTCCTAAAAAAAGGCCAGACTCACTGAACCGGTAGAGACTAGATGAACCCCCAAGACTATCACCCTGAGATACTCTTTAAACTTGGAACTCAAACCACTTTCAGAGGTCACCTTTCAGCCAAATGACAGCTTGGCCCATAAAATAAATAATATCCCCGTAAATACTGTGTTCTTCAAAAATAATCGTCTAGATGAAACCAAATGGCTAACATTTACCCTAGATTAGATGAGAAGGCTAGGGGGGACAGGGAAGCTAGATTAATGAAAGTAGAACAACCTAATGGAAATAACAAGAATGCTGATATATTGCAAAGAATGTAACCAATGTCACTGAACAATAGCTACAGAACTTGTTAAATGAGAAACTCATTTCCTATGTAAACTTCCACCAAAAACATACCACAATGTTAGGGAAAAAAAGCCAGCTGCCAGAAAACAAAAGGGGGGTGATCTAAATGCTACAGTAGATCCATGAAATACTTTGATTTCACTTCTAGAGGCTTCTTCACCAAAACTTGTGAGTAGACCTTGGATATTATTAAAAAGGGTATTCAAACCCTGCGGCAGGAACTTAAACCTACTTTGTTTCCTGCTCCAGCTTTTTTTGACTTGGTGCCCCCTTTAAAGAGGCAAAGCTGGACAAGTGTGGTCAGCAGCTAAAAGCTGTCATACCAGAAATTCCACACTGGCAAGGCTTATGGAACATGAAACGTGTGATTTGTTTCCAAAGCAGCAAACTCATAAAAACGAAAGATTGTGCAGGAACATGCTGGGTATTTGTAATAAATACTAAGATGAGGGCTACCTCAGCAGGCAGGTATTAGAGCGAACATTGAATCAGAATGAGAGCAATGGAATTTGCTCAGAGGGCACCTTCTTCTAGTTCATTTAAGGCCCACGGACAAAAAACAGGATTGCCAAGGCCACACAGCTAGAGGCAGGACCAGGATGAAAACACGTGGTGGTGGTGGTTGCTGTTTCGGTCTCCTATCCAGTGTTTTCCTCACAAAACTCAATCCACCTTGCCTTTCATTTCAATTTTTTCACTATGAACTTTATACGTAAAATAGATTCCAGTCAGCAGTATGTGCTGAATGCCCACTGCTGTCGCCCAGTCATACAGAATTTAACAGTCTTATATTGGTACGGCTGCTAACCAAAAGGTCGGCAGTTCGAATCCACCAGCCGCTCCTTGGAAACCCTATGGGGCAGTTCTACTCCATCCTATAGGGTCGCTATGAGTCAGAATCAACTTGACGGTAATGGGTTTGGCTTGTTTTTTGGGGGTATATGCAGAAAACATGGTTTACCCTTAGTAAAAAAAGCCCCCTGATCCTGGCCAAAGACAGCTGAGAACCAGCACATCCAAACGCAATGGGGCTTCATTTCCCACCACATAATCAACTCAACATCAAGAATCCTGGACAGCCAGTTCACCCATGTAATGAGCTAGGCTTATATTTTGCAACCCGTTGACTTTAGAGGGAATGCAAAGAAGTTCTGCTGCTCCAGGTTAAATGCTCCACGGCTGCTTTCTTGTTAGTTCCCACCTAGTCGATTCTGACTCATGGTGGCCCCACATGTGCAGAGTAGAACTGCTCCGTAGGGTTTCAAGGCTGTGACCTTTTGGAAGCAGATCACCAGACCTGTCTTCCAAGGCACCTCTGGGTAAGTTTGAACTGCCAACCTTCCAGCTAGTAGTGGAGCACTTAACTGCACCACCCAGGGATCCTTCCACAGCTGCTGTGGTGAGAGTTATTATTTCTTTGGTGCGGGGTTTGAAATGAGGTAGAGAGGAGATGTCAAAGAAGCCATTTTGTTAAACCTGATTTTAAAATGGTGTGAGCTGAGCTGATAGCAGTCATGGTCATGCCGTAAGGAACAGAATCCGGGAAACCTAAGAGTTCTTTCATCTGTATCCTGGAGCATGCCTCAGGTACTAATGAAGAGAATCTTGGTCCTGCTTGCTGGACACCTCATCTTTTGGAAGAGAGTTAATCTTCTGATTAACTAGCCAGACATTGCTGGGCTAGAGCCTGGAACTCCTGCCCACCTCAATACTTCTTAGAAGTTTGAATGCAGAGATTACCTTCTGGGGTGATGGCCTGAAGGGTGTATGCTCTATCCATCCCGCTAGCTACCCGTGTCCACGCTGTGCCCAAGTGCAGCACATCCCTGTGGGTTCTTTTCTTCCTGAGGACACTGTTGGAATCTGGGGCAGGCCCTGCCTGCTTTTATAAAAGCCATGCCCCAGGGGCAAGTCCTGTCCCCCATCACTGATCTAAACCTGGGCCCCGGATTGAGCCTGCGGTGCACCTGGCACAAGATAAGGTCTTGAAACATTAGTCACCTGTTTTGCTCCCCAGCACTCACTGACCCTTCTAGAACCTCTGAGGCAGCCAGAATCGGGGTTACTGCAGCAGGATTACAAAGTGAAGGAAGAGTTACTGTTGTGTTTTTTTACTTCTGAGATTCCAAAAGGAAGCAGGACATTGAGCTGTGTTATACAAGAGGCAGACGGCTCTGGGGACTCCACCCCCAAAGAGTTCCATGACTGGGGCAGGAGGAAAGAGGGTGAGGTATGACCTTGGTGGAGGTGAGGAGGTGAGGGGAGCCAGGTAGGGACGAGGCAAAAGGATGAAACGAGGCTGAGAACATCTTGGTGGCCTGCACTAGGGAGCCAGGCAGCTCTGGAGACCAACCACTCCGTCAGTCAATCCTTAGTGCTTGCCTACTGGATAAGTGTACCAGGCACTGTTCTAGGCACTGGGGATTCAGTAGTGAACAAAACAGACAAGATTCCCTGTTCTCGTGAGGCTCACATTCTAGTGGGGGGAACCGACAATATACACAGACACAATTAAGCCATTCCCCATCCCCTTCGTTGGTGGAAAGCCTTCCAAGGGAGGTTTCCTGATTCCCATTCACCTAAAGGAGGTCCTTCTACCTGAGCCCAGAGACCACACTGGGCCCATGTGCGCCCTCTTGTCACTGCCCAGGATACCTGTGAGCACCCCTTCCACCCCACTACTTCAAATATAGGTAAAGGCTTGATGCCCAGAAAGTGGGGATGGGGTGGAAGAGAAAATGCCAGCTCCCTGTCTTGGCAAGGCCTGGACAGGAGAGAAACCCATTTTCCTTGGATACGATTTGTCCCTTGTCCCCTTGCCCACCCCCAAGAACTACTTTATCTAAACCACTTCGGTGTTATGCCATCAGCTTTCATTCAGGGAGAACACTCTCCCTGCGGGCTGGCATTTCCTGCAGCTTCTGTGCCTCCCTGGGCCTGTATGAAAAGCACTGTAGTATTTTTAGGAGGGACAAAGTAAAGGACCTTGATCACCTCATTATGTAAGTCCTCTGCCTGAGGACTCTCAAAAGAAATGTCACTGTTCTCAGTGCCAGGAGTGGCTGCGCTTCTTCTGAGCACTGCTTTGGGTTTTATGCATGGACAGTGTGAATCACAAAATGAGGGCCGAGCTTTATGCTGGCTGCTAGAAGGCTCCGAGCTAACTCGTGGCCTCCAGCAAGGGCACGGGACGCCCAGCAGGCATCCTGTGAGCCAGCTTCACTGCTGGCTCATCTTCTCTCTTCTCACGCTTTTTTTTTTGGTCCAGTTTTCCTCATCCACCCATTTTTTAACTTTAGTTTATTGTATTGGATTGAATTTTGTCTGTCTTCGTGGGCAGAGTGCTGTGTTGCATGCTCGGGGCACACAGTATAAAACAGACCAGCCCCAGCGCTGCGCGCAGCATTCCACAGTAGACAAAGAACAAACTTTGACTGGTTAACAGTGTTCCGCCACTACTAACCTGATCGTGTGTAAATCATCCTCTCCGAGTCTTAGCATCCATAGCTATTAAGTGAGAATTCCACAGAGCTGTGGAGAGGATTGAAAGGGCTAGGATAAGCAGCGGGTCTCGTACAATAGTGGACATTCTATCCAGACACAGGATGAAATGGGAATACCAGTGAGGGTGGATTCTACCCAAGGGAAGGAAGGTAGAGTTCCAGTCCAAGCTCTTTTCTAGGAAATGCCTTGGGACTGAAAGCATTTGAGACTCTCTTGATCCTGCGGGGGAAAGGCCCAAGCACTTTTATTATTTCCTCTCAACTATCGGCCAAGTGGGGCCCTGGTGGTGCAGTGTTTAAGAGCTCGGCTGCTAACGAAAGGTCGACAGTTTGAATCCACCAGCCGCTCCTTGGAAACCCTATGGAGCAGTTCTACTCTGTCCTATAGGGTCGCTCTGAGTCGGAATCGACTCAACAGCAATGGGTTTGGTTTTTTCTGATTTATCTGCCAAGTAAAGGCCCACACGAAGCCCTCTGGCAGACTCAGCTCGAGCATCATCTTCTCTAAGAAGCCTTTTCTGACTCTCCTGTCCTCTGCAGAACTGACCTCTCCCTGCTCAGGGTCCCTACAGAGCCCTGTACAAAGTCTTCTCCAACAGACGGTCAGCTCCTTGAAAGTGAAGCTGCGTGGACCCCATTTGTAACCACATCCAACAGCAGATCCTGACCCTAGAAATGTGTCAGACGAGTGTGTGGATGAACACACTTCTACCTGACTGATGAAGACAGGATACGGAAGTCATCACTCTAGATGTGCACTTCACGATTAAGTATAGTAATACGATAATTCCCAGAGAGGAGGGAGATGGGTGCCTGGAGGGGAAGGAGGGGCTCAGGCGCTGTACCAGCAGCTGGAGTTCATTAATTACAGCTAAAATTTATCACATGCCAACCCCGTGCTAAATGCCTGACATGTGTTCTCTCATTTGATTTACATAACATTCCCCATTAAGTAGATCCCCTGTTTTACAGATGGAAAATTTGTTGAAAGGTATAAATACCTTGGGTTGTGGCTGGACAAGAAGAGGGGTTCAGTTCAGTGGGCAGAAGAGACAAGCTGTTTTAGACTTATATTTATAGACTGTCTGCTACTGGTAACACACAAAAAAAATATTTCAGGGAGAAGTTCAGAACCACAAGAGGAAGACCACATGGGGATTCACCGGGAAGTAAGCAGACCTAGCAAGGTAGACAGGGGACTTCCCACGCGTGTGTTGGGACGGGCAGATGAAAGGGACTGAAAGCAAAAGCAAACCCATTGCCGTCAAGTTGATTCTAATTCACAGCAACTCTATAGGACAGAGTAAAACTGCCCCATAGGGTTTCCAAGGAGCAGCTGATGGATTTGAACTGCTGACCTTTTGGTTAGCAGCTGAGCTCTTAACCACTGGGCCACCAGGGCTCCAATGAAATGGACAGGACTCTTGAAAAACTAATATCAAAGGTTGGCGTCAGAATCATTGGCCCTGGGAGAACCAGTAAATTAGTTGCCATCAAGTCCATTCTGACTTATGGTGACCCCACGTGTGTCAGAGTAGAACAGTGCTCCACAGGGTTTTCTATGGCAGATTTTTTGGAAGTAGATCACCAGGCCTTTCTTCCGAGGCATCTGTGGGTGGATTCAAACTTCCAACCTTTCAGTTAGCATTCCAGTGTGCTAACCACCCAGGGACTCTGGGAGAAACCAGTAGAAAACTACGAATAGTAAATGGCATAAACTTGAGAAAATGATGTTGAAATGGGTGCTTCTGAGGGTGAAGGAGAGCGGAGTACAAGGTTTATAACTGTCTGAGCGTGAAATGGCCGGAGGAATAAAGGTGATTACAGTTTCTCAGTGTGACATGGTGAGCCCTACAGGCCGTTAGGCAGAAGGGACAGGGAGGGAAGTCCGGTGTGAGGGAAGTGTCCAAGAAGGTAGCTTGACCTGTTACCCCACCACAGATTCAGATGTCAGCGCCGTTTCCTGAGGCCTGCCTCGCGCCAGGCACTTTCAGTTAAATACTTTGTTTTTTCCCAGTGGGAAACTGAGAGCCCTGCCCGAAAGTCCCTCACTAAGTGCACCAGGCACACTGACAAACACAAACAGTAATAAATAAAATAACTTGTTCCTGTCAGGTCAAGATAAGATTGGGGATGGCAAGTTGCAGTCCTGGGGGCTCTGCCAGCCTGGGGGGCAGCTGGAAGGTGCCAAGCATGAAAGGTAACGAGGAGCTGTGTCTCACCTTGTCCAGGTACTTTCTGAGCCTGTGACGCACAGTCGTCCTGGCTTGCCCAGGCCAGCCAGAGTCCCAGGGAGGACCCTGCGGCAGCCTGAGGCTTGAGTCCAGTGCCCCCTGGTGGTGAAACGCAGCCTGCCACAGGGGCCGGGACTGCATTCATGCTTAACAGGAAATCATGGGTGCCGCTGGACCTCTCTTTTTGGCTAGGTCACGCCTGTGTTTGCACTTTGTGTTAACACAGCAACCCTCTGTACTGAGCAGTGTAAGCCACATGAGCTGGCATTTCCTGCCACCTCTGTGCCGTCCCGGGGGCTGACTTTTCGAGACCAACTGAGAAGAAAGCAGCGTTGTGCAGGGGTCGGCATCACACCGGGATTCATGTTATTATTGAGGCCTAACCCTGGTGGTGTAGTGGTTAGGTGCTAGGGCTGCTAACCAAAAGGTCAGCAGTTGGAATCCACCAAGCGCTCCTTGGAAACTCTATGGGGCAGTTCTTCTCTGTCCTGTAGGGTCACTATGAGTTGGAATCGACTCCACGGCAACGAGTTTGGTTTGCTGTCTTGTTTTGTTTTTTTAAGAGGAGAGACCACAAATTATCCAACTTCCAGTGAGGGAACGGATTTTGGATCTAGAGACATTGATTACATTTGCAACGGACTCACTTTGTTTTAGGGGATTCACTTGGATGGTCTCTGCTTCCGAAGCTAAAAAGAGGAGGGGGATAGATAGATAGATAGATAGATAGATAATCTACTGCTTTTGGAGGAAACCAAGTCACCATAAATGTAAATGCAGTTGCTGCAGTCAGATGCGATCTACTTAGTTATGTGAATTGGATGTCTTTTTTTTTTTCTAGTGAAAATATACACAGAAAAACATACACCAATTCAACAATTTCTACATGTACAATTCAGTGAGATTGGTTATATCCTTCAAGTTGTTGAACCGTCCTGGCTATCCTTTTCCAAATTATTTTACCACCATTAACACAAACACTGCTCAACTGGATGTCTCTTTAGTAAGCAGAACATATGCTTGAAGAAAAATGGAGCCCTGGTGGCACAGTGGTTGAGTTCAGTTTGCTAACCAAAAGGTCAGCTGTTCGAATCCAGCAGCCACTCCTTGGAAACCCTATGGGGCAGTTCTACTCTGTCCTACAGGGTCTCTATGAATTAGAATAGACTTGAAGATGATGGGTTTGGGGTTTTTTTTGACCCTTGAAGAATTAGCAAATGTTCTTCCTAAATATGGATTTCTATGGGACTGTCAGTGTGTGCACGTGCACACACGCACACACATACAGGCACTAAGATTACGGTAGAATACATACACCCCACACACACATACACACACACTGGCACTAAGATTACAGTAGAATACATAAGCACCACACACACACACACACACACACACACACAGGCACTAAGATTATAGTAGAATACGTACGCCCCCCCCACACACACACATACACACAGGCACTAAGATTATAGTAGAATACGTAAGCACCATACGCACACACACACACAGGCACTAAGATTATAGTAGAATACATACGTACCACACACACACACACACACACACACACACACACAGGCACTAAGATTACAGTAGAATACATACGTACCACACACACACACACACAGGCACTAAGATTACAGTAGAATACATAAGCACCATACACACACACACACACACACACACACACACACAGGCACTAAGATTACAGTAGAATACATAAGCACCATACGCGCACACACACACACACACAGGCACTAAGAGTACAGTAGAATACATAAGCACCATACGCGCACACACACACACACACACAGGCACTAAGAGTACAGTAGAATACATAAGCACCATACGCACACACACACACACACACACACACACACACAGGCACTAAGATTACAGTAGAATACATAAGCACCACACACACACACACACACACAGGCACTAAGATTACAGTAGAATACATAAGCACCATACGCACGCACACACACACACACACACAGGCACTAAGATTACAGTAGAATACATAAGCACCACCCACACACACACACACACAGGCACTAAGATTACAGTAGAATACATAAGCACCACCCACACACACACACACACAGGCACTAAGATTACAGTAGAATACATAAGCACCGTACACACACACACACACACACACACACACACACACAGGCACTAAGATTATAGTAGAATACGTACGCCCCACACACACACACACACACATACACACAGGCACTAAGATTATAGTAGAATACATAAGCACCATACGCACGCACACACACACACACACACACACACAGGCACTAAGATTACAGTAGAATACATACGTACCACACACACACACACACACACACACAGGCACTAAGATTATAGTAGAATACATAAGCAGACTGCAAGAAATGTATTGATGACTGTTGGGATCCCACCTCTGGCTCCACCTGCTGGGTTTCCCGAAAAGGCACATGTGTCCCTGCTCTCAGTTATGTTGGGGAGACAACAAAAGGTCCTGGCCTGGAGGGAGGGATCCCTCTGGGTGAGGACTGGAGACTTCTGGAGTCTGAGAGAGCCAAGCCTGGTGGAAGCTGGCCTCCGGCCTTTGGAGGTGGCCGAGATGTAGGCAGGGACCCTGAGGTTACATTTATGGCCTGTGAGCCAGAGAGTCAACGCTGCCAATGGCAGGGGAAGTTTTTCTCAGCTCTGTGCTTCCATCAGCTCGGCCTTGGCCCTGGCTGGGGCGCGTGAAAGGAGAGCCCTATGCCCAAGCTTGGGGCAGGTAGGTACAATCTGGAGAGCAAACAGCCTGAAGAAACAGGCTTCGAACTTCACAGGGTGACGTGAAGAGCCACAAAGGTGACGTGAAGACCCACAGGGTGACGTGAAGAGCCTGGAGGGGAGCAGTGAGGAAAAACGACCATGGGGACAGGTTTGTAAAACCTCCAGAGGTGCTTTCCTTGGCAAAGCCAGATGTTACCTGGGGGAGAGACACCCCTGGGAAAGCCAGGACTTCCTGCCTAGCTGGAAAGGCGTGGCCTCTCAGTAGTTCCAGCCTGATCATTAAAAGAAATCTAACCTTATATTGTGGCCCAGCTGGAGAAGAAACACACCGGTAATAGTAGTTATACTAGTAGTTACAACACAGTAAAGCTTCCGTTTCTGTGACACACAGCAGTTTACACAGCAGTCTTACACAGTCTGCATCTCATTTCGCTGCTGTTCTTACTGCCCTCGAGTTGGCCCCCGACTCATGACGACTCCAAGCACAATGGAAAGAAATGCTGCCCGGTCCTGTGTGGATCAGACAGCTGTGATCCATAGGTTCTCATTCGCTGATTTTTGGAAGTAAATCACCAGGCTTTTCTTGCTAGTTCATCTCAGTCTAGAAGTTCCTCTGAAACCTGTTCAGCATCATAGCAACACATGAGCCTCCACTGACAGACAGTTGGTGGCTGTGCATGAGGTGTATTGACTGGGAATCGAACCTGGGTCACCTGCTCAGAAGGCAAGAATTCTATCACTAAACCACCAAATGCCCAATTTTAGAAATAAAAGACCTCTTTATCTAGTATGATGGTAATAAACATAGCTGACCAGGCTTGCCTATTCAGAAATCCCAGCATTCTTTTCCCTGGTATTTCCATATTCAATACAGCATATAAAAATTCAGTGGGAATAGAGGTCACACCTCTTGCTCTCCTCTGGATTGGACTTGCTGATAGCTAGCCAGTGATTCACACATGGAAATCCTTTTGGTACAGCAATGTTGCAATGTGATTTTATTTATCGTTTAGTCCTTTAAAAAATGGGGTCAGGGGAGGGGAGGGCAGAGTAATGTAACGACTCTGGGCAGGTAACGTCATCTTTCTGAGGCTGTTTTTTCTCTTCTGCAGAATGGGGTGATGACAGCCACCTTCAGGACCCTTGTGAACTGTGGAGATTAGAGAGGTAGAATCCATGACACAGTTTGCCCTTTCTGAGGTAGCCGTGTGATCTTAGTCGCTTGGTTACTAGGCTCCTAACAAGCTATATGACCATGGTGAGGCTATTTAACTTCACTGATCCTACTAGACAAGCAGTCTTAACATTTTATTATCATTATTTTAATTTTCCAAAAGAAGGCCAGAAAGGGGGATGAATGTGCAAGCTGCTCTTGATGGTGGGGGGCCACTCATTCCCTTCTCCAACCTGGGGAATCCATCTCTGAAAGAGGAACGTGGCTGTAACATCGAGTTCCTGGATATACTTGGGAAAGCACTGAGATCCCCCAGGGGCTCTGATTGGACAAGAGGCAAGGATGAGCCCTCATATTCGCTGTGTACCTGCTGCATGTCACTTTCTGTGGATAAGGTGGGTGCTAAGCACTGAGACAATAATGATAACAGGGCTGATGGAGTCCTGCCCTCAGGGAGCTTACAGTCCAGTGGGAGCAAAGGGTATACATTACACCAGTGTTTCCCAAACTTCTATCACTGTGTACCACCTTCACAGTTTCTGCCCTGTCTGCCTGACACCTAAATTATTATTCTCCTAATAAAACACCCGTTGCTGTTGAGTCCGTTCTCCTAATATTTTCCTTAAAATCAACTCACTTTTGGGCAGGGCCAAGATAGCAGAGTAGCCAGAAGCTTCGGGAGGACCGTCTTACAACAAAGACCCGAAAAAACAAGTGATTCAATTATATATGGCAATCTAGGAGCCCTGAACATCAAAGGCAGAGTTGAGGAACCGGACTGAGTGGCAGGGGGAGGGAGAGATGGTTCGGAAGCAGCAAAGAGTTGCCAGACCTGACCCGGCGAGAGCCTGAGGCCTTCAGGCCTGAGCAGCTCGGAGTTGAGCGGTGAGGCAGGCAAGCGGCAGTGCTTGGGAGGCACGTTTTCCACACCGGGAGAGACCCAAAGCCAGAAAGTCTACATGGTCTCCCAGAACCAGTGAGAAGCAGCCCTCGATCTGGCAAAAGATGAGTAATTGCATATGGCCTAACGTGAGGATCAAAAACAACCCCCTTAGGGAAAAACCTCTCTCCCATTTACCTCCCTGCTCCCTGCTCTGCACTGCATCCCAGACTGGCTTCAGCAATTGCCAAGTCCCCTGGGCCAGAAGTAGGATCCATCACACGCCCGGAGCCATTCTCCCTACCTTGGAGAGTGAACAAATTAACAAATGGGAAAAAATAAAATGCCGGCTCCCCTAAGCCAGGAACCCAGGGTAGGCACAGCTGCTTTGCCTAGGCACAGGCATAAGGGATCCACAGACTCTGAGGGACTTTCCCCCTGCATAGACTTGTGTGGGCCCATCTCAACAGCGTAGGCCCTCATTACTGCAGTACAACAGGGTATATACCCAAACTCTAACTTCAACTGTTTCAGCTGTGAAGTGGCAGGTTCTTGATATTTGACACTGCTCTGCCCATTAAGCAGGGTCTTCACCTACCCACATCAAGGGCCTGAGGACTGGTGGCTCCACCCATGCCACCTAGCCACCTGCAATAGGGGCCCAAGAATAAGAGGTGACCCCCAGTCCTTACAGCCAACAGCATTAGGTGCTCATAGTCTGGCTGCAAAACTCACCCACCTACACGCTCTAGGGAATAGGGACACGCCTTCTTCTTGGACACTCAGGCACGGCTGTCAGCCCCCTGCCTTGCTCAGAGTTGTCCCCCGGCTGCAGCCAGATGCCTGTGCCTACACCAATCACCCACGCCTGTCTAGGACTGTAAGTGAGAGCCTACACCACACACTTGGTGGCTATCTAGCTGGGCACCTGAGCTGAATCCATACAGGAGGAGTGGGATGACTCCTGAGCTCACACACCTAGTAACAGATCTAACCACCTGGTGACAGGATATTAGAGCTTCAAAGGTGCCAATAATCAAACTAGCTCATATGAGCAGCCTATTTGGGCATATCAAAACAAAACAAGAAGCTAGGACACAGTAAGCAAACATAAAATAGATAAATATAATAACTTACTGATGGCTTGGAGACAACAGTCAATATCAAATCACATAAAGAGGCAATCCATGATGGCTTCAGCAAGCTCCCAGAATAAAGAATCTAGAAATTTTCCAGAGGAAGAAAACTTCTTGGAATTACCAGAGGCAGAATTAATATACAGAACTCTTCAAGAGATTAGGAAGGAAATTAAGCAAAAAGCAGAACACACAATAGAGGAAATTAAAAAGATTAGAGAAGACCATAATGACAAATTTAACAGGTTGCAAGAATCCATAGAGAGATAGCAATCAGAAATCCAGAAGATTAACAATAAGATTTCAGAATTAGACAACTCAATACAAAGTTATAGGAGCAGAATTGAGGCATTGGAAGTCAGAATTCGTGAGATTGAAGATAAAGCACTTGACATCAACTTATTTGAGGAAAAATCAGATAAAAGGATTTAAAACAATGAAGAAACTCTAAGAATTATGTGGGACTCTATCAAGAGGAATAATCTACTAGTGATTGGAGTACCAGAACGGGGGGATAACAGAAAATACAGAGAGAATTGTTGAAGATTTGTTGGCAGAAAACTTCCCTGATACCATGAAAGATGACAAGCTATCTATTCAAGATGCTCATTGAACCCCACATAAGGTAGATCCCAAAAGAAAGTCACCAAGACATATTATAATCAAACTTGCCAAAGCCAAAGATAAAGAGATAATTTTAAGAGCAGCTAGGGATAAACAAAAAGTTATCTACAAAGGACAGTCAATAAGAATAAGCTCAGACTACTCAGCAGAAACCATGCAGGCAAGAACGCAATGGGATGACATATATATAAAGCCTTGAAGGAAAAAAAACTACCAGCCAAGAATTATATATCCAGCAAAACTGTCTCTTAAATATGATGGTGAAATTAGGGCATTTCCAGATAAACAGAAGTTTAGGGAATTTGCAAAAACCAAACCAAAATTACAAGAAATACTAAAGGGAGTCCTCTGGTTAGAAAATCAGTAACATCAGATAACAAACCAAGTCTAGAACACAGGACAGAGCAACCAGATATCAACCAAGATAGGGAAGACACAAAAGTAAATCAAAGCTAAAACACTGAAAATAGGGAAACAGATGTCAATATGTAAAATATGACAACATTAAAACAAAAAAGAGGGACTTAAAAAATGTAGACATAGATTTTTCATATGGAGAGGAAGTCAAGGCGATATAAAGACATAAAAGACTGGTATAAACTTAGAAAAATAGGGGTAAATGTTAAGGTAACCACAAAGGAAACTAACAATCCTACAAGTCAAAATAAAAAAATTGAAAAATATGAAGACTCAGCAAACACAAAATCAACAACAATGAAAAAGATGAAAAGAAAACACATAAAGAAAAACGACTCAGCACAGAAAATTAAGTGGAACAAAGAAACTGTGAACAACACACAAAAAAGACATAAAAATGACAGCACTAAACTCATACCTATCGATAATTACACTGAATGTAAATGGACTAAATGCACCAATAAAGAGACAGAGAGTGGCAGATTGGATAAAAAAACACTATCCGTCTATATGCTGCCTACAAGAGACACACCTTAGACTTAAAGACACAAATAAACTAAAACAACTCACTCTTTTTTTTTTTCTGAAGTACATTTATTTTAAAAGGACACTTAATCTTTACTATAAATGGAAAACCAGCATTTTTCTAATATATATTAAAATAAATGCTTTTAAATTGTTAAATATTAAAATAAAAATGTCCATCAGAGGTCTACACCATAACTTATTTGATGAACATCACAGACTTCAATAGCCTTTGGGAAACAATAAACTTTGTAATGTAAGGCTCGCTACAGTTCTGTGAGATAAGCTTTCTCGTTCTCATTTTACAGATGGGAACATAAAGGCCAAGGCTAAGGTCTAGCTTCAGGTCACCAGCTGCTAAGTGACAGAGCTGCGATTCACACGAAGCAATGTGACTCTGGAGCCTGTGCCCTTTGCATGACACCTGCTTGTTCAACAGTCCCTTCTGCTCTCGTACTCTGATTCACGGAGCACACCGTGCACAAGGGGTGGGACGAGTGATTCACTGTTTCACCAACGCTCAGCATAGCCAGAGGCCCAGGTCCAGTGACCCCTCTTCGGAGAGCATCTCTGTCAAGGCCCTGGTGCCCACAGTGCAGTTCGCGGTCCTGGCACTAACTTAGGTTTGCATCCTTAATATCGCTGGCCTCTCCAAGGCAGAACAATTAGTAAAATGTCATTTGGGCTTCCCCTTGGCTCCAAGCACTGAGCATTGTCTCAATGCTCTGTAAGAGGAAATGTGCTCCCAGAAGAATAATGATGACAGGTCTCGGTGACAGGAAGAAGAAGCAAAGCCAGATGTGTGAAGACCTTGGGCTTTTACACAGGGGTCCGGCACTTGGGGTTTCCAAGTCACATTTTTCAGGTTCCATGTACATCTATGACAAGCCTGCTGTGTGTACTATACCTGCTCTCATTTAATGCTCAAAACAGCTCTGTAAAGTAGGTACTATCTTCGTTTAGAAATAAGGAGACTAAGGCTCTAAGAGAGCCCTGGTGGCACAGTGGTTAAGAGCTCGGCTGCTAACCAAAAGGTCGGCAGTTCAAATTCCACCAGCCGCTCCTTGGAAACCCTATGAGGCAGTCAGAATTGACTCGACGGCAACGGGTTAGGCTCTACATAGTTAGCAACTTGCTCAGTGTTCCATCGCTAGTGATCGAGGCTGGTTGCTAGGCATGTTGTTTGTTTATTACCCAGGAAGCTCTGAATCTGAATTTTCATAAAGATGTCCCATAAGCCTCTAAAGTACTGCCTTATTATTGTGGTAATTCCAAGATTCCTTTTTTGATAGGAAATTCTTTCAGTTTCTCTTTGTCAAAAAATATATTTATATCACCCTTGGTCTTGAAGTCAGCTGATTAGCAACCTTAATTCTACCTGCAATCTTAATCCCCCCGTTGCCGTGTAACATGGGGGAGGGGGAGAATTAAGGTTGCAGATGGAATTA
Source organism: Trichechus manatus latirostris (assembly GCF_000243295.1). NCBI lineage: Eukaryota > Metazoa > Chordata > Mammalia > Sirenia > Trichechidae > Trichechus > Trichechus manatus. Next base: position 22,277,060 of record NW_004443940.1, on the reverse strand, counting down.
AGGTTGCTAATCAGCTGACCGCAAAATAAGGCAATTAATCCCCTTCTTACCGTGTAACATGAGGCACCCTGGTGATGCAATGGTTAAGCGCTCAACTGCTAACAGAAAGGTCGACGGTTCAAACCCATTAGCTGCTCCGTGGGAGAAAGATGTGGCAGTCTACCTCTGTAAAGATTACAGCCTTGGAAACCCTATGGGGCAGTTCTACTCTGTCCTACAGGGTTGCTATGGGTAATTGACTGGACAGCAATAGGTTTATCTCCCTTATAGTATGTAGACCTCCTTCTACATTAATACTCCGCCTCTAAAAATTTGGTTGTAAATTTCCCAGAGCTAAGTCAAACGTACAATACTGGGTTAAATAGATTCCCAAGTTAATTACTTATCCTCTCTCAGGGCTGTGTAGGTTCTTTTAAGTTCAATTTATTCCTTTCAAAAAAGCTGGGGTGGGGACAGGGGGATGGAAGTCGACGGCGTTAGGAATGTAATTATGGGTAAGAGCTTAAGAACTCTTCTCTTTGGGTCAGTGATAGCAGAGAATGCACCTGGGGAGGGCGTGGTGTAACCAATGAGCCCTGGGGAAATTTCCCTGCTTCCACTGGAGAGGCTCATGCTTGCTGTCCTGCAACACTAGGGTCGTTGCAATAGCACCAGGGAAGACCAGAGCTCGCCTGCCATATGCAATTAACCACTATTTGCAAGGAACACTGTTGAACATAAACCACTGAGGTATGTAATAGATGGCTGTATGGTGGAAAGAGCACCTTCATCTTTCTGAACTAGTAATTGGCTAACTTTTTCATAAAACAATTTTACTTGATGGCTCTAACAACTAACTCCACCCACCAAGGCTCCATGATACATTTTCACATGGGGAAGTCCTGATGGTGATTGTCTCCTCCACTATACCACCAGTTGCTATCAAGTCGACTCCAATTTATGGCAACACCATATGTGTCAGAGTAGAACTGTGCTCCATAGGGTTTTTAATGGCTGATTTTTCAGAAGTAGATTGCTAGGCCTTTCTTCTGAGGCATTTCTGGGTGAACTTGAAACTTGAATCTTTCAGTTAACAACTGAGCACTTTAACCATTTGCACCACCCAGGAAATCATCCTCCCACTATATCAAAAACAAAAACTCTTTGCCAGTCAGGTCGATTCTGACTCATAGCAACCTTATAGGATAGAGGAGAACTGCTGCACAGGGTTTCCAAGGCTGTAATCTTTACGGAAGCAGACTGCCACATCTTTCTCCCGTGGAGCCACTGGTGGGTTCAAACCACCAACCTTTCGATTAGCAGCCAAGTACTTAACCACTACACTACCAAGGTTCCTTCCTTCCATTATAGTAGATCTTAAAGAGAAGAAATCAAGAGAAAGAAAGTAGATAAGTGCCTTTTTAAAGGAGTCAGCTCACCCATTAATATCATTCACTGCCACCCCCTCCCTGCCATTGCTTTGTGACAGGGATGATTTACAAACTATCAATAATAAAAAACAAACCTCGATCAACCATGATAAAAATAAGACTGAATTATCTTCCTATTCTCTATGGAATAAACCATTACAAAATCACTGCACATGAAGAGTCTATCCAAGAGTATATCTTCAAATAATGTAAAGAAAAAAGTATTACAGAGGTGCAGCAGATAGTTAACATGTATACAAATGTTATTTTTCCAGATTTTTTATATTTGTGATATTTTTCAGCTTTTAGTTGTTATATATTTTCTTATTCTTGATATTCACATTTGTACTTTATTTTGTAGTGGTACTTTTGTATTCGCTTTATTAGAGGGACACCAAAATTACATAAGGCTCAGGCCTTATAAAACCTGGAGCTACCCTGGGTAAGTGCTATTCTTTTGCTCATTTTACAGATGAGGAAAAGGAGGCACAAGGAAATTAGATAACTTGCCCATGGTCACACAGCTAGTAAGTAGTAGAGCTGAGATTTTAACGCCAGCAGTCTGGCTCCAGACTTCTTGGGTTTAAACCACCATACTATATCGCTTCCTCTATAAGACAAGGTAGACATGAAAAGGCCATAAGAGTTAAATGAAGCAGATGAGGCATATGTGACTTCTGGATTAATGGATAGGAAAGTTTCCTGATGGAATGGCACTTGAATCATGTATAGAAAACCCTAAGGAATATACACATATAACACACACACACATACACACACACACACACACACACACAACTATTAGAGCTAATAAACAAGTTCAGCCATGGTGCAATACACCCTTAGGAGTATATACTTAGGAGTAATTTTTTAAAATGGAGTTCAAGACTTATACACAGAAAACTACAAAACACCATTTAAAGTAATTAAAGAAGATCTAAATAAATGGGAAGACATTCCATGTTCATGGATTGGAAGACTCAATGTTGTTAAGATGGAAATACTCCCCAAATTGATCTGCAGATACAATGCAATCCCTATCAAAATCCCAGCTTCCTTTTTTGCAGAAATTGACAAGCTAGTTGTAAAAGTCACATGGAAATGCAATGGTCCCAGGACAGTCAAAACAATCTTGAAAAATAGGAACAAAGTTGGAGGGCTCACCCATCCTAATTTCAAAATTTACTACAGAGCTGTAATAAACAAGACAGTATGTTACTAGCATAACGACGGATACATAGATCAATGGAATAGAATTGAGAGTCTAGAAATAAACCCTTACACTTATGGCCAATTGATTTTTGACAAGAATATCAAGACAATTCAATGGGGGAAGAAATAGTCTTTTCAACAAATGGTGCTGGGACAGCTGGATATTCACATTCAAAAGAACGAAGTTGGATCCCTACCTCATACTATATACAAAATTAACTTAAAATAGATTAATGACCTTAACATAAGAGCTAAAATTATAACTCCCTTAGAAAAAAACAGACATAAATCTTCATGGCCTTGGATTAGTCAATGGTTTCTTAGATATGATACCAAAAGGACAAGCAACAAAAGGAAAAATAGATAAATTAGATTTCATAAAAATTTAAAAATTTGTTCTTCAAAGGACACTAATACGAAAATGAGACAACCTCCAGAATGTGAGAAAATATTGCAAATTATATACCTAATAAGGGACTAGTATCCAGAATATATAAAACCTAACTCCATGCCGTCCAGTTGATTCCGACTCATAGCAACCCCACAGGACAGAGTAGAACTGTCCCATAGGGTTTCCAAGGAGCAGCTGGTGGATTTGAACTGCTGATCTTTCGGTTAGCAGCCAAGTTTGTAACCACTGCACCACTAGGGCTCCAGAACATATAAAGAACTCTTAAATCTCAACAATAAAAGACTAATAACCCAATTTTAAGATGGGCAAATGATCTAAACAGGCATTTCTCCAGAGATACACAAATGGCCAATAAGCACGGGAAAAGATGCTCAACATCTTCAGTCATCAGGGAGATGCAAATCAAAAGCACAGTGAGATACCACGTCACACCCACTAGGGTGGCTATAATAAAACAAAAAGGACAAAAACAAGTGTTGGTGAGGATATGGAGAAATTAGAACATTGCTGGTGGGTATATAAAATGGTACAGCCACTGTAGAAAACAGTTTGGCAGTTTCTCATAAAACTGTACATGCACGTACCTCACAACCCTGCAACTGCACTCTTGGACATTATCACGGAGAAATGAAAACTTATGTTTACACGAAAACCTGTATACAAGTGTTTATGGAAGCTTTATTCATAATAGTAAAAAAATGGAAACCTTCAATGAGTAACTGGTTAAACAAACTCTGGTACATTCATACCATGAAATACTACTCAGCAGTAGAAAGGAATGCAGTATTGATATCCTGGCTCAGTGAAAAAGAGGAAGACCCTCAACCAGATGGACTGACACAGTGGCTGCAACAATGGGCTCAAGCATAGCAACGATTGCGAGGCTGGCACAGGACAGGGCAGTGTTTCGTTCTGTAGTACGTACGGTCGCTATGAGTCAGAACTGACTCGACAGCACCTAACAACAAGAACAACATTGATCCATTCAACAACTTGGGTGGGTTTTAAGGCCACTATGCTGAATAGAAAAAAGCCAGCCTCAGAAGGTTATGTACTGTATGATTCCATTTATATAATATTTTTGAAATGACAAAATTGTAGAGATGAAAAACAGATAAGGGCTAGTGATGGCAGAGAGTTGGTTGTGGCTATAAAGGGGTAGCAAGAGGGATCCTTGGTGTGATGGAATAGTTCTATGTCTTGATTGTGGTGGTGATGCTTATACAAATCTACACAGGTGATAAAACTGCAGAGAACTAAATACACATACACGTGTGCATGTAAAACTGGTGACATCCGAGTAAGGTCTGTGAATTGTACCATTGTCAATTTCCTGGCTTTGGTATTGTACTATAGTGATGAAAGGTATTATTATTGGAGGAAACTGGGGGAAGAGTACACGGGACCTCCCTGTATTTTTTTTTTTGGGTGCAAATTTCTATGAACCTATCATTATTTCAAAATAAAAAGTAGGAGGAAAAAAGCACAGACTTGAATCAGACAAACTCTCATGCAATTTCTATTCTGAGACTTACTTGCTGTATGGCTTTGAACAAATTAATTAACTTCTCTAAACTTCAGAGTCTCACCTTTAAAATAAAGATAGTATCTGCTCCTAGGAACTTAAGCCCCATAGAGTATAAGCTTGTGTAGGATAAGAGCTCCAAGAGAGTAGCAAATTTATTTATTTATTTATTTCTGAGTATTCTAATACCTAGAATAGTCTTAGACACCTAATAAGCACTTAAATATCTGTTGAATGAATGAATGAGTGTTGTGACAGTTAATGAGGAAGCATATATATAGCACCCAGTACAGTGTCCGCCTGTAGTAGGCTCTGAACAAGAGCTCAGCTGCTAACTAAAAGATCAGCAACTTGAATCCACCAGCTGCTCCTTGGAAACCCTATGGGGGTAGTTCTGCTCTGTCTTATAGGGTCACTATGAGTCACAATCGACTCAACAGAACTGGGTTTCGTTTTGTTTGTTTTTTTTTTTTTAGCACCATGCCCATGACTAGGGTGGGATGCTCAACTTGAATTTTCCATTGTTGGATGTCTGTAATTGCTTTACAATCCTTTTGAACAGTTTTAGTCTATATAACCAACCAACCAAACCAACCCCTCGCTGTCAAGTCAATTCTGCCTCATAGCAACCCTGAAGGACAGAATAGAACTGCCCCATAGAGTTTCCAAGGAGCAGCTGGTGGATTCGAACTGCCAACTTTTGGTTAGGAGCCAAATGCTTAACCACTGCGCCACCAGGGCCCCCTTAGCCTGTATACAAAGCCTATATTCTTTATACAAAGACTATTCGTTGAAGCGGTCCTCTAAGCCTGAAGACCATAAGGCCCTGTGTCCAGCCATCAAAGGAGAATTTTATTGTTCAACGCCTAGAAAAAGATTAGCTTGAATCCTGCAGCCAGACCATTGTTACAGCTGCCTCTATTGCATCTTTCATACAAGGTACTTGTTGAAGTGCCTAAAGCTCAGAGTTGGAACTTCCCTGAGCTCAGAGAACAGTCTGTATCAATGTTTCAGGGTGTGCTTGTTAAAAAATGTTTGTCTCTGGAAGACCTCTGATGATGACGTTGTTGGGGAGAAGACCTTAGCCTTCACCTACCTCTAACCAGCGGAGATGTAGTAGTCAGCCATTGCTGCAATAATGCTGCATAACAAAGCACTTCAAACTCAGTGGCTTACAACAAAAACTCATTCACAACTCTGAGAGTTGGCTGGGCTTGGCTCCAGGCTTGGAGATGAGTTCAGATCTGCTCCGTGTGTGTCATTCTCAGGCCTCGGCTAAAGGGGCGGCGACTACCTTTTCACGGTAAATCACAGGGTACAAGATACAAGCCAAATAATACGGGCATATTTAAAGTCTCTACTCACATCAAGTGTGTTCTCATTCATTAGCTAAATTAAGTACATGGCCAAACCCAAAGTCTGGGTCGCAGGGAGCTATTCACTGCCCCAAGACCACTGATATCTGCACTTTGAATGGCCAAAGTGACTTAGTTCAGTTCAAATCTGGCCACTATTCCTGAAGACAGTGCCTAATACTGTATACTCTTCTCAGCTGTCCTAACTTCACCTTGCTTTGTCCTCACTTCTAGTAACCTGATCCCACCAAATGAGGGCATAAGTCTTTGAAGGACAAGATGAATTGCTGACCACTGGAAACATGTCAGCTCATGCCAGAGCGAGCCTGAGAGAGCATCTCTGGGGAGCGTGCTCTATTGAACCAGCAGTAGTGGAGAGCGGTACAAATGATTGCCCCAGCTGGAGGATGCATAACCTTTATCCCCAGTACAGAGGGACAGCAGCAGCATCGTTGCCAGAAGACAGTGGCAGCACAGTCTTGGGACTGGCAAAACCTTAGAGATAGATAATGTTCTGGTGCAACACCAGGAAGCTGATGAAGCCTATTTTTGGCATAAGATATTCTTAGCTGAGTTGTCTGGGAATACATTAAAGCTACTCCTCCTGGGTTTGTTGAAAAGAGACTTATTGAAATGCTAGTTGTTTCTGATTGCTAAGCCAAGATTTGCAGGAAATAGTTGTAAAAATTATAACAATTTGAAGGGAAAAAGTGTCACAGCCTTTTTGAAAAGTAATCTGGCAATGTTTTATTAAAATTATTATATATATATTATACATACACACATATATATGTATATATATATTCATTTCTACCTAGCAATCCAGTCATGAGAGTTTATCCCATAGAAATAAGTGTACAAGTATGTAAGGATATATGTACCAGGATGTTTATTGAAGGACCATTTGTAGCGCATGGGCGTGTGCATGCACACACACACACAGAGGAAACAAACTGGATGTCTATAGCAGAGGAATGGCTGGTAAACTGTGGTACGTCCATACCATGGAGGGTGATGCAACCACCAAAAGACTGAATCAGAGTTATAATAATTGATTTGGAGAGATTTCCACAAGCTAACGTTGAGTGAGAAAAGCAAGAAGCAGAAATGTGTGTACAATATGATCCACATTTTGTAAAACAAGCAACAAAAGATGATGCATACATATGTTTAGGTATGTTTACGTATGTCTATATGTCTGTAGAGGAAGATGAGAACGAGTTGGAAGGCACACACATTAGGTTGTTAATGTGAGTCATCTTGCAGGGTAGAGGGCTAGGAGGTGGCATGGTGGAGGAAAAAGCAGAAAGAAAGAGGAACCCAAGCCAAAAAGGGAAAGAAGGAAAAGGATAGTACTAAGAAAATACATAACCTTGAAAACATTACGCTGAGTGAAATAAGTCAGTCACAAAGGACAAATATTGTGTGATCCCACTTATATGAAATATCTAAAATAGGCAAGTGTATGGAGATCAAAGTTTACTAGTGGTTACTGTGGTGGACAGGGGGAAAGGAAGACACTTTCGGGACACTGAGCTTCTGTTTAAGGGTGATGGAAAAATTCCGGAATGGTTAATGGGGATGGTTGAGCATGATGAACATATTTAATGTCACCGTACCGTCGAAATGGCAAATATTTTGTTACCTACATATTTATCACAATGTTTTAAGAGCATAAAAATGTACATGATCATATTAATGTAACTCTATGAAGAATAAAGGTTTGGAGGGGCCTAGGAATTAGTATATTACCAATCAATGGATTCAGTGGTAGACTTGTCCACTCTGCTAAATGCCCAGTAATCAACCAGCAACCATGTTTCCATAGAAGGAAGGGAGAAAGGAAAGGAGGGAGGAGGAAGGTGAGAGAAGAAGGAAGGACAGGCATGGAAGCAAGTAGACAAGTAAATGTGGCTGAAGCATCTTTATCATACAATCTTGCAAAATTGTCTTCCTTTTGTCTTGCCCTAATAGAAAAAAATCTCAGAAATTCAGGTAGCTTAATCTCAAGAACTTTGACTTTGTCTGGATTACACATCAAGAGCTGAATGATATAGCTGTGTCCAAAGGCTCTATAAACAAACAAAAAAACCCATTGCCATTGAGTCAATATAGCGACCCTATAGGACAGAGTAGAACTATTCCATAGGGTTTCCAAGAAGTGCCTGGTGGATTCAAACTGCTGACCTTTTGGTTAGCAGCCGTAGCTCTTAACTACTATGCCACCAGCGTTTCCAAAGGCTCTATGAATCCTACATAAAGGCTCAGTGGATTCATTTTTTTTTTTTAATTTTTTTTTCTTCTTTTAAACGTGGCTGTCCTATCTACCAACAGAAGCCTGGCAATGGCAAACTCTCCTATCAACCACTTCTGACTCGCTTCCTGCTAGGTCTCAGCTCCATTGACGGAGAGAGAAAGATACAATATGCCTTGAATCCAACTGGATGAGCTACAGCCTGCAACCCGACTTTGGCTGACTGACAGTAGCGGGACACCCAACAATGTCCCTCCCTAAGGGCCCCTTCGGTAGGACAGAGGCTATTAATGGTCTGGGTCACACTGCCCCTGAGCAGGCAACTCTATCCTCAGCATTTCTCCTCCCTTGCCTGCCATGTGAGCTAAAGCAAATGGAATTCAGAGTATGGTGTGGACCACAAAGGAGCTTTCTGGCTTCCAGAAGGGAAAGGTCAAGGGCTCCCAGAGAGGAAGGTACAGGATAACAACACAGGATGGAATAGCTCACAAAAGAGCAATCTGGACAGGGATGCTAGCGTAATGAAACCCAGAGGGATGCTTCCCGGGCACCAGGTCACACAGAGACATCTGGCTTTATGTGAGATGCAGGGCCTAGGAGCACAGCTTCCTTCTTCCTGGAGGCGTCACCTCACTGGACAGGCTAAAGGAAACAGCAGGCAGGATTATCCAAAAATACCACAATCTTCAAAATGTGCAACGGGCATGTTAGAGTGGACAATATGGGGTACATGGTCAGGAAAATACAGCTCAGGGATTTGGTCTATATGCACAAGGAAACTGAGTAAACTACAGAATTCCTTCTGTGCAGGACTTTCAAATGTATTTACAAAAATCAGCCTAGTACAGGCAACGCAAGGAGCCCTGGTGGTGCAGTGGTTAAGCACTCAGCTGCTAACCAAAAGGTCAGCAGTTCGAACCCACCAGCTGCTCCATGGGAGAAATATGTGGCGTCGGTAAAGATCACAGCCTTGGAAACCCTATGGGGCAGTTCTATTCTGTACTATACGATCGCCGTGAGTCGGAATCGATTCGACGGCAACGGGTTTTTGGTTTACAGGCAAAGCTGGTCCAGTATGCCACGTCTCTAACAGGCCCATTGCCAGGCCCCTCCTCACCCCATCATGTCTTCTTCTAGTGCTCATTGATATGAACAATGGTTTGAACAGGGAGTTAAAGCCCTCTGTGTGCAAGTGACTCTGGAAAAGACACCTCATGGAGACAAATTCACTCAATGCTGTCCAGGATATCAAAATCTTCTGTCAGGACAGGTTTTTCTAAATGTTGAATGCCAGCCCACTAAGCTGGGACAGAGCTCCCAGACCAGAGGTTGGTCACTGGGAAAATAGAGATTACAATTTTGCTTAGGATAAACATAAAATTATCAAGCTAGAAGTTTCTCCTAAAAATAAACTTATGTCTACCTTGTTGTTGTTGTTGTTAGGTGCTGTCGAGTTGCTTCTGACTCATAGTGACCCCATGTACAACAAACGAAATGCTGCCCAGTCCTGCGCCATCTTCACAATCATTGTTATGCTTGAGCCCATTGTTGCCGCCACTGTGTCAGTCCGTCTCATTGAGGGTCTTCCTCTTTTTTGCCGACCCTCTACTTTACCCTCCTGCTAACATGTCCAAAGTATGTGAGACAACTCTTCGCCATCCTTGCTTCTAAGAAGCATTCTGACTGTACTTCTCTAAGGCTGTTCCTTCTTCTGGCACTCCATGGTATATTCAATATTCTTCGCCAACACCATAATGCAAAGGCATCAATTCTTCTTCAGTCTTCCTTATTCATTGTCCAGCTTTCACATGCATATAAGGCAATTGAAAACACCATGGGTTGGGTCAGGCGC
>NW_004443940.1:22233602-22265482 GCF_000243295.1 Trichechus manatus latirostris | reverse complement strand
TAGGTGGATGGATTTACATCTGGGTTCTCAATTCTGTTCCATTGGTCAATGTATCTGTCATTGTACCAGTACCAGGCTGTTTTGACTACCGTAGCCGTATAGTAGGTTCTGAGGTCAGGTAGTGTGAGTCCTCCAACTTTATTCTTCTTCTTCAGTGACATCTTTGCTATCCAACACTTTAAAGAGGTCTTTTGCAGCAGATCTGCCCAATGCAACACGTTGTTTGATTTCCTGACCACTGCTCCCACAGACGTTGATTATGAATTCAAGTAAAATTAAATCCTTGACAGCTTCAATCTTTTCTCCGTTTTTCAGTATGTTGCTTATTGTCTACCTTATGACCCAGTAATCCCACTCCTAGGTGTACACCCAAGAGAAAATGAGTGCAGACATACACACAAAGACTTGTGCACAAATGTTCATAGCAGCTTTATTCACGATAGCTCAGAATTGCAAACAATGCAAATGCCCATCAATAGGGGAATGGGGAAAAAGTGAGGTATGTTCATACAATGGAATACTACTCAGCAATAAAAAGAACAAAGTTTTGATACACACAACAATATGGATGACCCTTACCAATATATGGAGCAAAAGAAGCCAGATACAGAAAAGTAGATGCTATGTGATTTCATTTATATGAAGTTCAAGAACAGGCAAAATCAATCTGTGGTGATAGAATAGTGATTACTTCTGGGAGGGAGAAAGGGGTATTGACGGGGGTGGGGGGAGCACATAAGAAATCTTTCTGGGATGATAACAATATTCTGTAACTTGGTAAGGATGGTTACCTGAGCATATACATACGTAAAAACTCATTGAACTGTGCATTTGGTATTTGTATACTTAGGTATGTTAGCTGCTGTCGAGTCGGCTCTGATTCTTGGTGACCCTATGCACAAGAGAACAAAATGTCGCCTGGTCCTGCGTCATTCTCACAATCACCAGCTCTATGTATATCATACCACAATTTAAAAAAAATCATTAAGCTGAATCTGTTTGCTGTCATTTGATTAGCTTCCTGTTTTCTTTGCATTTGTTCCTGACTGGTTTTTGGGAAAAATCTAAAAATATTCTTCCTCTCCAATCTGCTGAGCAAATAGGAATTTGTTTGACACAGATCATGGAAAGAACACACATACACACACACACAAATGGATGCAGGGCCAGGCGTGGGAATGCTGAGAAGGGTGGAAAGCCGGCCAAAGGCCTGCGTAGAGCGAGCAGGTTGTCCCTAGAGAGAGGCAACAGAGTGACCACACACACCAGACCCCTCCGGTCCAGCCCTCCATCCAAGGGCCCCAGCACTCATCCTGTACTTGGTGAGTCTAGATATTTACTGATTTGCTAAGACGGGCTCTTCCTGTTGCATTTTCTTCCCTCAGTCTGGGCCATTGACAGCCGTCTAGACCTTCCTGATTGTCCAATTTTAAAAAATATTCTCTTTTAGCCTAATGCTTTCCACAGGGTAGGAGTTTAATATATACTTCTTGGTTGAATGAATAAATGGGAGGACACCAGAACATTTGGATTCTGCTGATTTACACTCTAAATTTGAGATCTTTAATAGAATGTTATTTACCCAAGAAGTAACTAGAGTGTGTGTGTTGGGAGGGAGGGGTGGGGCATTAGTAAAGTAACAGGAGAACCTCACGCGAAGTCAGCCACCTTCCTCAGTGGAGCCCCAAGGACACCAGTGCGTGGAGACTGTATCTCCATGACATTCTGTATCAGCAATTCATGAAATATCATATGGTGCTTCTTTATCCACAATGTAGGAGCACAAGTCAAGTTCCAGCTGCAGATATTAAAGATGTAGGGTCAAATGGCTAAGGGCATTGGAGATAGACAGCCCAGAGTTTGAATTCCAGCTCTGCCCCTTTCTGCTTGGGGACCTTTGGTAAATTACTTAACCTCTCTAAGCCTTATTTTCCATTTTCCTAAAATAGTGAAAACAATAGGACCTAGCTTTCTAGAGTTATTGAAAAGATTGAATGAGCTATAGCAGACAACACACCAGCACAGTGCCTGCCACACCGTGAGTGCTCCATACAGGGGGACAGTTAAGCCAACTGCCATCGCGTGGAGTTGATTCCGACTCATGGAGACCCCACGTGTGCAGAATAGAACTGCTCCACAGGGTTTTTATGGCTGTGACCTTTAGGAAGCAGATCAGCTGGCCTGTCTTCCGAGGTGCCATTGGGTGGGTTTGAACTGCCAACCTTTTGGTTGGTAGTCGAGTGCTTAACCATTTGTGCCACTCAGGGACTCCCAGGCAGCAGTCCCAGGAGCGTTAGCACCAGTCCTAAACCAGCAATGGGGGTGTGTAAGGTTTACCGAGGGCAGAGTCAAGGCTTCGTGGCTTCTACAAGCGGTGGGAAAGGAACCCAGTCCTCAGGGAGGCCAGACCGCAGCCCAGAGCGGCCAAAGCCAGCCAGCTGCTTTTAGGGCTGTTTGTTTTCTTACTTGTCAGAAAAGGTCAGTTATGAAGGGTTTACATTTACCAAAAGCTGACACGGAGACTGTAAAGCTATGATTGTTCTTTTCTAACTTTCCTCAAAGTGATGACTCTTCTTGCCCACCTGCCCCAGGCAGCAGCTCCACAGGACTCAGGAATCAGGCGCCCCGAGGGCCCTAGGAGGTGGGCTGGGGAGCTGGGAATACTTTTCCAGCCAGAACAAACCCCTGTGGGTTCACACAAACTTAACAGCAACAGCCTCAGCAGCCCAGGCAGAGCAGGGAGAAAGTTAGGGGACGAAAGCTTGGCTCCCGGCAAAAATTCCCATTCTGAGATTACCAAACCCACATGGAAGGGGTGTCACAAAATTCTTAATGTAAAACAAATTTTAACTCCCAGCAATTTAGCTAGCAGGCAGGAGGTGTAGGGGGTAGGGAAGAAGTGTTAAAGGAAAAGATGGGCTGTGAAGCTAAGTGGTGGGTCACTGTCTTAGATGCTCCTGCATTTTGTAAGGAGCTTTCCCAAATTTGGGGATAAGAGGATAATAACATGCACTATTTCAACCTTCCTATTTTTAAAAAATGCACGTGAAAGAAAGCTGGACAATGAATAAAGATGACCAAAGAAGAATTGATGCCTTTGAACTATGGCATTGGAGAAGAATACTGAATACACCATGGACTGCCAAAAGAACGAACAAATCTGTCTTGGAAGAAGTACAGCCAGAATGCTTCTTAGAAGCAAGGGTGGCAAGACTTCACCTCATGAAGTTTGGACATGTTCTCAGGAGGGACTAGCCCCTGGAGGAGGACGGCATGCTTGGTTAAGTAGAGGGTCAGTGGAAAAGAGGAAGACCCTCATTGAGATGGACTGACATAGTGGCTGCAACAATGCACTCAAGCATAACAACAATTGTGAGGATTGTGCAGGAACGGGCAGTGTTACATTCTGTTATACATAGGGGTCGCTATGAGTCGGAACTGACTCGACAGCACCTAACAAAAACAACAAAAATTTTTTTTAAATACTTTCATTCTTTGCACCCCTCTTATTTTTATATTTTTATTGTAAAAATGTAGATAATACATTTGCCAATTCAATATTTTTCACGTTTACAATTCAGTGAGGAATTCCTGGTGGCACAAGTGGACTACCAGCTGAAAGCCTGGCAGTTCGAACCCACCCAGAAGCACCTCAGAAGACAGTCTTGGTGATCTGCTTCCGAAAGTTCACAGCTCTGAGAACCCTATGGAGCAGTTCTATTCTGCACACATTGGGTTGCCATGAGCTGGAATCAACTCGATGGCAACCAACAACAACTACAACAAAAATTTAGTGACACCAATTACTCCTCTTATTTTTAAATAATTCAATTTATAAAGTGCAGATTATACACAGCATTCACAGGCATATATACTGGGTAAAGTGAGGCAAACCTATTATAGTTCAGTAACCCTCTTAGCCTAGTTCTTCCCTGGCTTTCGGGGAGGCTGGATGAGAGAGAAGGAAGGATGCGGGGTCTAGGGTAGGACAGTAAGAAGGCAGAGCCCTCAGAGGTGGGAGAGATGAGATGCCCCGGGCGCAGGCTGCCCTGATTCTCAGCCCTGAGCAGCTGGACAGTAAACATGTGGCCTGCAGCCTGGATGGTGCCCTCCTCTGTGACCGGGATGGTGGTCTGTGTAGCCTTTATCAGACTAGTGAAAGAAGGTTCACAAACACTTTGAGGGACAGAGTAGCAGGGGCAGGGGTCTGGGGACTATGGTTTCAGGGGACATCTAGGTCAATTGGCATAACAAATTTTTTAAGAAAATGTTCTGTATCCCACTTTGGTGAGTGGCGTCTGGGGTCTTAAAAGCTAGTGAGTGGCCATCTAAGATGCATCATTCGTCCCAACCCACCTGGAGCAAAGGAGAATGAAGAATACCAAAGACACAAGGAAAGCATTAGCCCAATAGACAGAAAGGGCCACATATACCAGAGACTTCATCAGCCTGAGACCAGAAGAACTAGATGGTGTCCACCAATGACCTCCTTGACAGGAAAAACAACAGACAGTCCCTGACGGAGCAGGAGAAAAGTGGGGTTCAGAACTCAAATTCTGGTAAAAACACCAGACTTAATGGTTTGATTGAGACTGGAAGGACCCCAGAAGACATGGCCCCTGACTCTCTGTTAGCCCAAAACTAAAACCATTCCTGAGGCCAACTCTTCAGACAGAGATGAGACTGGACTATAGGACATAAAATGATACTCATGAAGAGTGTGCTTCTTAGCTCAAGTAGATACATGAGACTAAATGGGCAGCTCCTGTCCAGAGGCGAGATGAAAAGGCAGAGAGGGTCAGGAGCTGGTTGAATGGACATGAGAAATCAGGGGTAGAAAGGAGGAGTGTTCTATCACAGTACAGGGAGAGCAACTAGGGTCGCATAACAATGTATGTATAAATTTTTGTATGAGAGATTAACTTGAATTGTAAACTTTCACTTAAAGCACAACAATAAAAGAAAGAAAGAAGGTTTAGTTCCCCAAGCATCTGGTGGCACTTACTCTAGGAGCCCACGTAAACAGAGTCTGTTGAAATTCTGAAACTCATTATTCCAAGTGGGATGCCACTGACAGGAAATGAAAATGCATTCTCAAAAAGCATTCTGGATTCCTAGAGGAACCACTGGCCCTCAGTGGGTTGTTTGGGGAAGCCAGGCATATCCTGAGCCATCTGAGGTTTTCAGTGTGAAAAGATGGAGTCTCCCAAGGCCTCCTCCCAACCTTGGTGCCACTTGCAGAGACAGAAGACCAAAAGGGCTGATCTGATCTGTGTTGGTACACCAATTCTATGTTCTAACTCTCAAGGATTTTGTTTTTTGAAGCACCTCTTTTACAGGTCACTGTACAATTTGCACTTCTTACCTGTCTTTGCTTGAGAAGAAACATAACTTTCTGTGATATTTTTAAAGAACACTTTTAGGTTTACAGAAAGCTTGAGAAGGCAGTACAGAGAGGTCCCATATGCCCTGTACCAGTCTCTCCTCTTATTAACATCTTACATTAGCATGGTACATTTGTTACAATTAATGGACCGACACGGATATGTTATTATTAACTAAAGCCCTCACTTTATTAGGATTTCCTTCATTTTTACCTAATGTCCTTTTTCTGTCCCAGGATCTCATCTGGTGGATCACATTGCATTTAGTCATCCTGTCCCCTTAGGCTCCTCTTGGTTGTGGCAGTTTCTCAGACTTTCCTCATTTATGATGAATTCGACAGTTCTGAGGTACTGGTCAGACTTTGCAGAATGCCCCTCTACTGCAGTTTGTCTGATGTTTTCCTCATGATTAAACTGGAGTTATGCCCAGGGGCAAAGTGGCATTTTCGTCACATCATATCAATGGTACATACTATAAACATAACTTATCACTGTTGTTAACCTTCATCCCCTGGCTGAGATAGGGTTTGTCAGGTTTCTCCGTTGTAAAGTCACTGTTTTACCCCTTTTACATACTCTTCTCTTTGGAAGGGAGTCACTACGTGGAGCCCACACCTAAAAAGCGGAGAGTTTTGCTTCACCTCCTTGAGGGGGATCGTTTCTACATGAATTATCTGGAATTCTACAAAGGAGCTCTATCTCTTCACTCATTTATTTATGTCAGTATGAACTGAAAGATATTTCTTTTGTACTTCGGGTTATAATCCAATAGTACTTTATTTTTTTACTCAAATTGTTCCATCCTTGGCCATGGGGAGCTCTTTCAGTTGGCTCCTATAGTCCTTTGGCGTATTTCCATCAGTGTAGGCATTTTACAGGGTAACAGTCCATCTTAAGGGCAATATTTTTATCCCTTAAGTTACTAGGCAATAGAACAAATGACCCGCCAGATCATCCTGATGCAGGCAAACTCTGAGAGAAAACAGACGCAAAGTGGGCTTGTTTCCCTTTGAAGAAATCTAGTGATTAAACCCCACCTTGATTGCTTGCATTGTGAGTGTCCATTGTCATTTAACCACTTTAGTATACAAAACTGTAAACACAAGAAAGCAGCTCCTTGAATTTATCTCTATAGGGGGTAGGGAAGTAGAGGGTGGGAAAGAGATTTGAAACTGCCAGAGGGCTACTTGCCTCAACATAAAAGTTACATGGTGCAGTGGTTAAGCACCATGGCTGCTAACCAAAAAGTTGGCAGTTCATATCCACCAGCTGCTCCCTGGAAGCCCTATGGGGCAGTTCTATTCTGTCCTATAGGGTTGCTGTGGGTCAGAATTGACTGGACAGCAACGGGTTTGAGTTTTTTTGTTTGTTTGTTTGTTTATTCATGACCACATTGTTTATAGTCAGAAAAGACTGAGAAAGGATTAAATGTCCATCAGTAGGGTCTAATTAAGTGAGTTATGGTCCATCCATACAATAGAATATAGACTATGATGCAAACATGGGAAGGAATGAGATGTGAAAAATATGTGTTTATACAGAAACAACTAACTCAAAGATGTGTCGTTAACTGAAAAAAGCAAGGTATAGAGCATTGTGTAAACTGTTACCTACCATTTTGTTTAAGACAATTAAAGAGGCATGTATACACTAACTAACTACTCTGACTCTCAGTATCATCATCAGTAAAATCAGGAGTAATAAAAATAATGAACCTAAGAGTTGTTGTAGAAGATTAAATGCAAGAATTCCTGAAAAGACCTTCACCCAATGCCTAGCCCATGTTGTTGGTGTGTGTCATTGAGTCGATTCCAACTCATAGCGACCCTCTAGGACAGAGAAGAACTGTTCCATAGGGTTTCCAAGGCCATAATCTTTATGGGAGAATATCATTAGGTCTTTTCTCCCGTGGAACAGCTGGTGGGTTCAAACCGCTGACACTTTGGTTAGCAGTCAAGCACTTAACCACTGCACCACCAGGGCTCCTTGCCTAGCCCATAGAAAATGATAAGTAAATGTTAGCTATTACTATTACTGCTGATTAAAACTGAAAGTGGCATGCATGTTACATGGCTTTCATTTCTCCTGACGTCTTCATTAATGATAAAACTCAAGAAGCACCATGAAGAAAATCTCTGATGAATTCAGAAAGCTGAGCCAGACCTTAAATAGTCCATACCCCACATGCCCTATTTTCTACTTCAGCTATGAAACAAAAGAAAGCCACGATCTCCATCTTTCTAAGACAGACAAACCTGGGAAGGTAATTGGGTGAGAGGCAGAGAAAAAAAAAAAAAGCTATCATTTACTGAATGATTATTTTGTCAGATGATCTTACATAGCATCTCATTTGATCCCTCTAACAACCCTGCAAGTAGGAACAGTTATTCCTACAATATTAGAAGAGAAACCAGAAGTTGAAAGACACAAAGAAACATGTCCAAGGTCACATACTGTAAGAGGCAGAGCCAGGATTCAAACTAGGTCGATTTGATTGTAAATGCCATGCTTGTTCCAACACATCTATATGTTGCTTCCTACAAATATAAATGCATCTGACTGTTTAGACACGTACACACACACACACATCTGTCCTCTTTCCCTTAAGAGAGTGATATGCACACTTACCTACTGGTAGCCAGTGCTGATTTGAGGAATTTGGTCTATTCAACAGAGTTTCCTTCCTTCCAGACTGTCCAGTTCAATTCAACAAAATGTCACTGAGCACCTACCAGGTGCAGTACTAGGTTCTCCCAGGGCTTGCCCAGCACTAAAGAGATTCTAAAGAAAAAACCATTCTTTGTTATGGATTGAATTGTGTCCCCCAAAATATGTGCTGGACTCCTAACCCCTATACCTGTGGCTGTAATGTAATACAATGTAATCACCTTCCATAATGCAATCTAATGTTACATTTATAAGGCCATACCAGTGTAGGGTGTGTCCTAAACCTAATTACTTCTGAGTTATAAAAAGAGCAGATTAGACACAGAACAAGCATAAACTGGGGAAGACAGATGCTATGTGAGGATCACTAAGGAACCAAAGAATGTCCAGGACTATCAACAAGGAAGGAATCAACTTGGCCAAGACCCTGATTTGGACTTTTAGCCTCCAGAACTGTGAGAAAATAAACTTCTATTCTTTAAAGCCACCCACTTGTGGTATTTCTGTTGCAGCAGCACTAGGAAACTAAGATATTAATATATTGATATATTAATTTTACCTAAGATATTCTTAGTTTCTGACTACAGAAAAGGGGTAGAGGTAGGCAGTGGGTGAAAGGGCA
Source organism: Trichechus manatus latirostris (assembly GCF_000243295.1). NCBI lineage: Eukaryota > Metazoa > Chordata > Mammalia > Sirenia > Trichechidae > Trichechus > Trichechus manatus. Next base: position 22,256,809 of record NW_004443940.1, on the reverse strand, counting down.
TGGAGAGATAGCAGCTATTAAGGAAGATGAAGGTGTTTCTCTTTACTGCCAGGGTTCTTTTTTAAAGTTGTTTTGGTTATTCTAGGTCTCTTGGATTTCCATATAGATTTTAGAATCAGCTTGTCAATTCCTACAAAAAAGTCTACTGGCATTTTGATTGAGATTGCATTGAATTTATATCAATTTGGGGAGAACAGCCATCTTAACAATTTTGAGTCTTCAGATCCATGAACATGGTAAATCTTTTCATTTACTTAAATCAAAAACCAAACCTGTTGCCACTGCATAGATTCCGACTCATAGTGACCCTTGGGTCTCTTTTAATTTCTCTCGGTAATATTTTGTTGTGTCCAGAGTAGAGAATTTGGATATATTTTGTTAGATTTATTTCTAAGTATTTTTTGGTGCTCCTGTAAGTGGTATAAGCGGAATTTTTTTTTTTTTAATTTCTCTTTCCAGGTTGCTGTTAATATATAAAAATACAACTGATTTTTGTATATTAACCTGCATCTGTGACCTTGCTAGAAAACATTTATTAGTTCTAGTAGTTGCTTTGTAGATTCCCTGGTATTTTCTACATAAACAGTCATATCATCTGCAAATAGGGACAGTTTTACTTCTTTCTTTCCTATCCTATGCCTTTTATTTCTTTTTCTTGCCTTAACTCAATCAATGGCTAGGATCTCCAGTATCATGATGAATACAAGTGGTAACAGTGGACATCCTTGCCTTGTTCCCAGCCTCAAAGGAAAACAATTCAGTCTTTTGCCATTAAGTATATTAGCTGCAGGTCTTTGTAGACATCCTTTATCAGTTTGAGGAAATTCCTTACTTCCTAGATAAAGTGGGAGATTTTATCATAAATAAGTGTTGGCTTTTGTCAAATGCTTTTCTGCATCTGTTGAAATGATCATATTACATTTCTCCTGTATTCTGTTAATATTGTGAATTACATTGATTGAATTTCGAATGTTTAACCAAACTTGCATTCCTGCAAGAAATCCTACTTGGTCATGCTGTATTCATTTTTTATATTATTGGATTTGAATTTGTAATATGTTAAGAATATTTCTGTCTATATTCATTAATTTTCTTTTTTATAGCATCTTTGTCAGGTTTTAGCATTGGTGTTACAGTGGACTCATAAAGTGACTTAAAACTTTCTGATTTTGATGGTTGTATTCTGGTTATATAGGAGAGTGTTCTTATTTGTAGGAAATACACACTAGAGAATTCAGAAATGATTAGCATCACTTTCAGTCACTTACTTCCAAATGGTTCAAGAGGGAAAAGTTATTCGCACTGGTATTTGCAACCTTTTTGTAAGCTTGGAATTGTTTCAATTTTTAAAAAGTATATGTATATTTATATATATGTGAATATATAAGTATTCCTACACAGCTGATAATAAAACACTGCCCACATAAGGTACATTCCCTTAGTGAACCCTTCCTCCAACCAAGGTAATTGCTATCCTGAATTTGGTGTTTCATTCCATGCACTTCTTCCAAAGCTCGTTTTCTGTCATTGTATCACTAGTTCAGATGATTATAATCATCTAAATGAGGGCACTATTAGCAATTGGGTGGGATAATTCTTCCAAATGTGGGATGGTCCTACTCAATGCAGGATGTTTGCATTCCTGCACCATAGCAGTTTTTCAGCCTCTCCACCACTGCCTGAACACACCTTATCTGACCCCATCATGTGCATGAATAATCAGTTTCATCCTCCACATTTGTTAAAATCACATCACTGAAGCTAACAACAAGGGGCTTTATTGAGTATTTATTATTTCTACTCAGCCCTAAACTATGATTAGCCCTCAGATGTAGGCGTTTTAGTCTAGCTGCAGAGATAGGTCAAATAAATGATTGATATATTAATTTTACCTAACATTTATTGAGCATTTACTATGTTCCATGTTCCAAGTACTGGTCTAAACACTTGTATTAATTTATTTAATTCTCACCATAACCCTATAAGGATATTACTAGTTATTTTCATTTAACAGATTAGGAAACTGAGGCACAAAGAGGTTAAATAATTTGCCCAGGGTTACACAGCTAGTAGAGGTACCTGGGTGACATAAGTGGTTTGCGATCGGTGACTAACGTAAAGGTTGGTGGTTCAAACCCACCCAGAGGCTCCATGGGATAAAGACCTGGTGATCTGTTCCAGTAAACATTACAGTCTAGAAAACCCTACAGAGTAGTTCTACCCTGTAGCACACGGGGTCACCGTGAGTTCGAATCAACTCAGCGGCAACGAGTAACACAGCTAATATGTAGCAGAGCCAGGATTCAAACTCCAAAGCTTGTGTTCTTTACCACTATCCTATATCATTTCTCCCATACAATTCAGCTGTATTATGTAACCAGGGAGAGTGACACAGAATATAAATGCAACAGAACAAGTGTGTCTGCCTAGAAAGGCATTAGCAAAACTCAGCAGGCAGATTTCATCTAATTCTTGCTGTTCTCAGAGTTGTTCTACACCACTGTTTCCTAGCACAGAAAGTGCCACTCGTAAGACAGTTGGTAAGATATTGTTATAATCGGCTCTGTTGATTACCAGAGGCACAGACCCACTCAAGTTATTTCAAGAAAAGGCAAATTTACTATAAAGATAAGTGCAGTCCGGAACTAGAACCGGAAAGCTGCCAAGAACCAGGCAGTTCTAGGGAACTGCTACTGTCCCAGCTTTTCTGCTATGCTGTTTATACTTTCTCCACCCACCTCTCTCTACTGGCCAGCTTCCACAGACAGCCTTCAGTTTCTCCCTGTCTTGAGTTTGCACACAGCCCTGCATGGCTCTGCGGCCACTGCTTTCTAGCTTCTGACTCCCACTTTCCATGCAATGTAGCTGTAAAATGGTTCATTATTTTCCAGTTCAAATTCCTGAATGAAGGAATCTGACTGGCCATTCATCTGTGTGAGCCAGACCACAACATAGGTTGTCAGCCTAAGGATTGGCAGCCCCTGTGAGCCAGTCACTCTGGTCCAATCAGCTTTGGTGAAACGGGGTCCTGCAGTTCAAATCATGGCTGTCTCGGCATCCTCTTCTGCTTGGGCTGGAGGCAGGGCAGTTTCCTACTTAATAGCTGTTACCTCTCCTTCATGCCCTTTCACCCACTGCCTACCCCTTTGACACTTTTCTAGAGTCAGAAGCCAACCAGAACACGCATACCCATACGCACAACCTACACACAGCCACAGAACATGGAGGGCGGCTAGTGTACAGCCACCACCACCAGCGCTAGCAGGTGCGCCTGCCGCAGTTCACCCAATCAACCAATATTTAGTGAACATCCACAAGGCATCATGTGCTGTGCCAGGCAACGAGAATAAAGCAATACACAAAACAGACCAGAAGTCCTGGCCTCATGAAGCTTGCGTCCTAACGAGGGCAGACAGATAACATCACAGCAATTCAGAAGACAGTATTTTAGAAGGTGGTATGTGCTAACCCCGGTGGCACAGTAGTTAAAGCTCTCAGCTGCTAATCGAAAGGCTGGCAGTTCAAACCTAGAATTAGATCACATAAGTACTGTATTTTGACTGAAATGAAAGGCCCACAGTCATCACTGAAGTTTGACATGACCAGGCTGAGACATCTGAAATACAACACCATTTCTATATGCCCTGACCTGTTATCATAATTCTGTAAAAGTAACTTAATATTTACCACAAGAAATTTTGATTCATTTTAAACTGAAGCAAAAACATAAAGACAAAAGACTTAAAAGCAACAAGATCCTCAGCTAAAATTTGTAATATTTTTATTAGGTTAGTCCTAAATGTACAGATTAATTAAGGGGGTTTGACATTCCACAACCATTTTTTTTCTTGTTTTGTAATTTTTTTTATTTTTAACTTTTGCTATGTTGCTTAGGTATTCTTTGCTGTTTAAGCGTTTCTAAATTTTATGCAGTCAAAATAAAATTTTCCCTGCATGTCTTCTGGGTTTTGTTTTTTACATGAAAAGAATCTCTTCGACCTAATAATTTTTTGTAAAGCTAATGGTTTTATGTAATGTTTTATGGTTTTCACTTTTGAGGCCATCAAAGACATGCATCATATACGAAAGCTTAAAAAGCCACCAAAGATTTCATACAAGACCCTGACAGAGGGAGGTTGGATGCAGTAAGTCGGGTTGGAAGTCAGCCGTTTCTGAAGAACCTCAGGAACTTTTTCCCCTATATACAATGTCAGGAAGCAATTAGATCAGCTAGAAATCTCACTTTGATGTCTGTGAACAAAGAATTCAGACAGAATGTTCTTTTTAAATGGCTTCCTGGATCTGGTCGCTGAGTTCAAGAAGCTTAAAATTTAGTAGAGAAAATAACTTACACGAACTAACTAATAATCCTTCAGGCTGACCACTCATCAGAGAGGTAGGGATGAGGGATAACTCAAGGAAGAGCTGGCCTTTGAACTGGGACTAGAGATGAATAGAATTTTGATAAATGAAGGAAGGAAGATGAGCATGAAGTTGTGTTCCAGACAGCAAAGGAGAGAGATTGGGGAGGGGATGGCATTAAGGATCAAGAGGTGAGAGTCACCGTGAAGAGTCTCAGAGGCCATGAAAAGGGCTTTGCTCTTTATGCTTTAGGTGATGGGGAGACACTGAAGAGAATCTTTGAGTAAGCGAGAAGATGGCATCTCTCCCCAGCACATTCTTCAGTCATCAAAATCAGATTTATTTTTGGCCAAAATTTGTTTTCAAAGAATAGTGCTATACTTGGATTCCTGTGTACTTAGGAAAGCATTGCTAGTTCTTGGCCAGGATTCTTTGGGCTCAGAGAGAGAGAGAAAGGAGGAGGAGGGAGAAAGGAATGGGGAGGGACACTAAGAAACCTACGGGTCTGGTCTTGGTTAATTGGAAAAACAAAAAGGTAGAGGGAAACTTTGCAAGCCACAGCTGGAAAATGTTTTTTCCTTCCTCCAAACGAGAGAGATTCATATAATTGGGGGTTGAGGAGTGTTTTGACTGACATATTGTTTATGAAAACTTTGCTGAAGACATGTACCTACATTGGAATCCCCATTCTCAGATCTCCCCATGTTCAGAATTCATTGTGATTCTTTATTATATCTGTAACTGTGTGGTTTTCTTTTAATTTTTTTTGACAAGGTAATACATGTGTGATAAAAATTTGAAAGATACAAAAGGTATTGCAGTGAAAAATATGGCTCGGCCTCTCTCTCTCTAGCATCCCTGCCTTCAAGCCCTCCATTCTCCTCCTTAGAAGTAACCATTGTCATCCATTTCTTGTGCATGCTTCCTGAAATAACCTATGCATTCTATGCATATGCAAGTATACATATATATTTACTACACAAATAAAAAAAATTTTTTGCACATTGCTTTATTTACCTCTAGGGAGCCCTGGTGGCATAGTGGTTAAGCTCTCGCTGGCTAACCAAAAGGTCAGCAGTTCAAACCTTCCAGTGGCTTCGCCGGATAAAGATGTGGCAGTCTGCTTCCATAAAGATTATAGCCTTGGAAACCCTATGGGGCAGTTCTACTCTGTCCTAAAGGATCGCTACGAGTCGGAATCAACTCGATGGCAAGGGGTTTGGTTTCTTTTTTTTTATATCCTGAAGATTGTTCCCTACTAATATGTAGAGATGGAGTTCCTCGATGCTATAAATGGTTAAGTGCTCAGCTACTAGCTGAAAGGTTGGTGGTTTGAATCCACCCAAAGGCACCTTAGAAGACAGTCCTGGTGATCTGTTTCTGAAAGGTCACAGACTTGAAAACCCTATGGTGTGCAGTTCTACTCTGCACAGAAGGGGTCACCATGAATCAGAATCGACTTGACAGCAACAGCAGTATGGAGAGACACTGCTCATTTTCTTTAACAGATGCATAGTGTTTCATTGAATGACATGATTTATTTAACAGTCCCTAGTGATGGACAAGGAGTCCTGGTGGCACAGTGGTTAAAGCGCTTGACTACCAACCAAAAGGTTGGTGGTTCGAACCCACCAGCTGCTCCATGGAAGAAAGATGTGGCAGTCTGCTTCCATAAAGATGACAGCCTTAGAAACCTTATTGGGCAGTTTTACTCTGTCCTATAGGGCCACTATGAGTCAGAGTCAACTCAAAGTCAGTGAGTTCAGTTTTGGTTTGGAGTGATGGACATTTGGATTGCTTTCAGCCTTTTGCTTTCAGATATACAGTTGCTTTATAATGGGCTGTGTATAACTTGTTTCCACATATATAGTAACAGGCCATAGATTGCATTACTATTTATTGGTTTTTATACAGGAATACACTCTCAATGTAAAGAAAAAAATATATCTGGTACAGATATATATAGAAAAATCAAAGATCCCATTTTGAACACCCTTTGCTTGACCCTAAAGCCACCGCCCTCCTGAGAGTAACCACTGTAAGGTTTGGTGTATATTCTCTAGCTGTCTTAGTCATCTAATGCCGCTATAACAGAACTACCACAAGTGAATGGCTTTAACAAACAGAAGTATATTCTTTCACAGTCTAGGAGGCTAGAAGTCTGAATTCAGGGTGCCCGCTCAAGGGGAAGGCATTCTCTCTCTGTTGGCTCTGGTGGAAGGTCCTTGTCATCAATATGCCCCTGGTCTAGGAGCTTCTAAGCACAGGGACCCCAGGTCCAAAGGACACAGTATTCTCCTGGCTGTTGTTTCCTGGTGGTATGAGGTCTCCCTTTCTCTCTGCTCACTTCTCTTGAAAGAGATTGACTTAAGATACAACCTAACTTTGTAGACTGAGTCCTGCCTCATTAACATAACTGCTGCTAACCCCACCTCATTAACATCATAGAGTTAGGATTTACAACACATGGGAAAATCACATCAGATGACAAAATGGTGGACAATCACACAATACTGGGAATCATGGCCTAGCCAAATTGATACACATTTTTGGGGGACACAATTCAATCCGTAACAGTAGCCTATCAGTTCTACCTCCCAAACATGTCCCTAACCTGCCCACTTTTATCCCCACTGGCCCCACTACCATTTCTCACCTGGATTTCTGCAATAGGTTACCCTCTCATCACTTGCTTCCTCTCTTGCCATCTACAATCCGTTCTCTACACAGTAGCCTAAATGATCATTTTAAGCAATGACTCTGATCACCTCTCTCCTCAGCTTCCCATTGCACTTAGAATCAAATACAACTTCTCTTGTGGCCTGTATGCCTGATCTTGGCCCTTCACTTTCTCCCCAGTCACTACAGTTCAGTCACTCTATCCTTCTTTCTGTTCCTCCAGCACCCAAACCCATTCCTGTCTCAGCTGTGCTTGGCACTTGCAGTGCCCTCTGCTGGAATGACCTTCTCCTGCTCATATGGTCTTCCTTCAGGGCCTTCTTCTAGATATTTAGGTCTCAGCTCAGCTCCCCACCCCCCCAGAGGAGCCTCCTGGCCACCCTATCTAACATTGTGCCACTTCCTCCCAACCCATACTTTCTCCATGATGTAGCTCTGTTTTGACTTCTTAATATATCTTTTTGCATTTGAAATTTTTCCATTGATTTGTTTACTTGTCTCAGGTCTGTTTCCCACACCAGAATACATGCTCTATGAGAGCAGGAACCAGGCACCCCCATGCCAAGACAGTGTTTGGCACAAAATAGGTGATCAATGCATATTGGTTGAATGGACCCATGTATTAATATCTTATAATTTGTTTCCTCCATAATCCCCAGTGAAAAACAATAGATATAGTTGGATTTTTTCACCACAAAGTAGGCTTTAAAATTTGTTTTAATTGTAGTAAAAAAAAGTTTTTTTAATTGTAGTATGCACCAAAATATTTGTCATTTCAACAATCTTCACATGGACAGTTCAGTGACATTGTGTGCACCACGTTGTTCAACCATTACCCTTATCCATTCCCCAATTTTTCCATCAACGTAGTAAGTTTTTAATCGTTATCGGATGAATGGATGGTGGGAAGACTAAATTTTTTTTAAATCTTTGTAGCGATTAATTTTATCAAAGTGACAAGTTAAAAAACTCAAGAAATAAAATTTATATATGTAGTGTGGTTTCAATAGGGTTAAGAATACACACACACAAACTCATATACACTCACACATACCCACACACACAAATGTATATAAAATATAAAAACTTAAAGGAAATATAACAAAATGTTATCACCAGTTTTCTGCGAATATTGGAACTAAAGAGTAATTTCTATTTTCTTCACACTTCTATTTTCTAAATTCACTGCAAACAACAGATACTATTTCTACAATCAGGAAAAAAAAAACTATTTAAAAACATGTTTAGGGGGCCAAGCAATATTAGGAGCTCACGTAGCAGAGTGGTCGTTAGCAACAACCCCCAAGCCAAACAAGATAGAAGCTCCGTTTTCTGTTCATAAATTTAGCAGATGAAATTCACTTTGTCTTCATGTTTCTTCTTGTATAGACAAGGGCTGTGGGCAGGGGCCGTTTTTATAGTTTATGGCCCCCTTTTCACCTCTTGGAGCACCAGTTCCCTACTCTGCCTGGGCCCACAGCAGCAGGGCAGAGATTGGTGCCTGCTTGATCAGGGGCCTTGAATCGGCACTTCCTAAAGAGACCCTCAGCCTGCACAATCCTACTGACCACGGGCAGTACTGATCTTGTCAGCTAAAGTGACAGGCTTTGGGTTTGTCTAAATTTGAGAGGTAGTTTGCTTAAAAAAAAAAAAAAAAAGAATGGACTGAAGTTGAAGGAGAAAAATTTTAACTGTCAAATAATCCCATCTATGAAAACTGTCAATCCTATTGCTAGAACCTTTTTTCTTTCTTCTTATTTCTAAAATGAGATGTTTTACCTGAATCTTGGAGAAACTGAGACATGGCCTCTGCTCACCCTTCACTGTCCCAAGTGCTCTCTCCCCTCTTATTCATATCACCATGTGGTCTTCTTCCACTTAAATAAGTTGACCTAGGAACACTGATCTTAGAAGAGGGTATTTAAAAAAAAACAAAAATAAATTGCTGATGAACTTCCCTGGGAACTGAAGACAAACAACAGCACTGGCTCCACCACCGTTTGTTACTACTCCTCCCCATGAGCGAGTGAGGGTTTGTAAACAGTTCCCTGGCATGCCTTTTAACATTGTGCACACTTCAATTAGCAGTGTGGACTGGCTACAGCTCAGCAGCCCTGTTCTGATGGAGAACTGCCCCAAGCTCTGCTCATAGATTTTTCTTCTTTGTCTTCTGTGTCCAGCCGGGGGGGCCTCCCCAAGAGTTATACTCAACCAGGACCCACTCATTTTCTCCACTGTCCAGCCAGTTTCCTGTGAATACCTCCTTTGTGCTCCTTCAAGCCCGGAATGGGCATTGGGTGTTAACTTGCTTACTGGCCTCCTATGTTACTAGGAAAATGAGCTACAATTGGAGAACACGGGTGTGGGAGCTTAATGAAATGGACATAGAGTTGCATCTTTCTTGTTTATTTGGAAAAATGAAGACTCAACAGATCTTTAAGTCACCCATAAATAAAAATCACTATTTTAGATAACCTCTTGGATAACAGGGTGAAGTCTGAAAATAGTTTCCTAAAGCATTGATCCATTTTCTTGCATTTTTCCTTCCAAGAAATCTTTTGAAATAAAACTACCAGTGACCAAATGTCGTGTGGAAATCAGTAAATCACTTGTGTACTGCTCTTTTTCAGTTAAAATATTGACTCCTAAGTACATAATCAAATCTCACATAGTCAGAACTTTCAGGTCACCTTTTGATACTTTTTCTATTTCAGAGAAAGAGCTCATTTACAGGAAAACAAAAACAAACACATAAAGCCCACAAGTCCATTTCTAATAACAAGAGTATGTTCAGAGGCCGCCCAAATTTATCCTAACGTCCTATACCTACAGCTAATTTTAGCAGCACAGGACAAAATTAATTAGTGTTAACAATTATGACCCAAGACTCTCCAAAAGAGATTAAGTCCATGACCAAACTCCGCATTTCTTTTTGAGAAACTTCTAATAGAAATGGTTGGGGGAAAGATGGGAAAGAGTTTCCAGGAGGTGATTAAATGATGGTACTGCATCTCAGGTTAGAGGGTGGGATGGTCAGTACACATTTGAGAATTATCTGCGAATAGCTGAAGCTATGATAGGAAATAATATAAAACAGGAAGCAAGATAAAGAGGTTTTTCAAGGATGGACCCTCAACTTTAAGGATGATGTGGACGAGTGAGCAGGCTTCACTTAAAAAAGATTGTGAGGGACAAAGTTTCTTCAAAGGTAACCCGAGTTTCAGTTAAAGCAAAAAGAAGGAGCATATATTCTTCGAAAGTTACAGAAGTTTCCTGGCAGTAAAACCCAGATTCTAGAGGATACTCAGGTGGGGCTAGAAGGCGGATCTGCACAAGGAGGCCAGTGAAGGGGTCACCTGGAAGGGAAGTAGAACCCAGCTGTCCAGAGGGGTTTCTCCCTTTGGGAAAATGGGGTTGAGGGAAGCAAGTGGAGAGAGGTAGAAAGGAACTCAGCGGCCTTCATGTTCCAGGTGGGGCTGAGTGAGAAGCTGCTGTGGTGCCTCTGAAAGTTTCTTTCCAAGTGGCTTCGTTATGGTCTTCCTGTCACCCTTGTCCCCACTACAGTCTGTTTTCATCACAGAAGCCAAAGTAATCCTATTAGATCAGGTCAAAACCTTACAACAACTCACCAAAGACAATGTTAACAACGTGCCAAGGCAACAAGGGCTGACACCTCCTCCTCCTTACCTCTTTGACTTCATCTCCCACCACTGCCCCCCACCCCGCCCTTTGCTCCCACCTTCAGTCTTCTGCACTCGGACCTTTGCACTTGTTGCTTCCTTTATTCCCCAAATATGCACACATGCTCTCTTCCTCACCTTCTCAGGTCCCTGTTCAAATGTCGCCTTCTCCTTGAGGCCTTCCTTGCCATGGTAATGAAAACTCCACCCTTCCACCCCAGCCACCCAATGTTTCCTGTGCCGCTACTAGCACATATACAAACCCAAATGCATTTATTTGAATCATCTATATTCAAAAAACTCTACCTTAGGAATTATAGTTCTACCCAACTTCAATAAGAGTAAATGTAGCATCCATTAAATAACAGCAGTTAAACTACAAAGAGAAAAATCAAAATTAGTTTTAAGGAGAGAAAACACAGGCAAATGCTTTGCTTGGTTGTGCTATTCAGGAGCCAGCCACCATGGAATCAAACCTGTGCCTGGCCCTGGATCCCTGGACCCTTAGTTTAGCCCTCCGCCTTTCCTGGGACCCGATGACCCAGGGAATGCCCTCATCCTCTCTGACTTCTGCCCAGGGCTGCATGTGGAAGGGGTACTTGGGAAAAGCTGGGATTTAGACTCGGCTTCAGCCAGGTTTTGTCTGCTGTGACCATTTGCTTTTCTTACCTGGAGAACTCTCCCTCAGTTGACAGAGCTACCAACCAGCTTTCTTGAGCTTTTTCTTCATGGGCGATAGTTTGATGGAAGGAATTGCGTGGTTCTTTCCAGGTCTTCCCTGTCTTCAGCCAGCTTCCTGCAGAAGTCATACTTCTGATGTGTACAGCTGATGGTTTCATACACTTTGGGAAGGTTCCTCTCTATTTCAAGTCTCTTTGGGTTTCCCTGGGAGATTCTAGTATGTGCTGCTATGGCTACTTTTAGAGCCAAGAACCAACATACTATTTAATTGAAAGACTCCCTCCTTGGTTTCCTGTGAAGTTGCTCTACATGTCCGTGATGCAGTTCAGGCAGTATTTGAAGTTTCAGTGGAAGCTTCTGAATCTCCCTTTCATATGGTGAATTTTAAGACTGCCAAGATGCTTGCTCAGTTTGGAGGCTTTCATTTGACCTGTAGTTCATCGTTCATTTGATTTTATTCACATAAGTTAAAAAATATTCCTTGTTTTCCCCCTTCAAGTCTTTTTTAAAGTTTGAGTTCACAGCAGCAATGAGTTTCTTCAAATCTTCTTCTGACATATAGTCTCAGTGGCACCCCCATCTTCGGGGTCACGCTTATTGTCCATTTCCAAGCTGCCATCATCCATGTCATCTTCTCTAAAGAGAATCTTCAGCACAGTTTCAGTCTGAGACGGTCACTGGCTCTCTTTATCATTTACAACCTGTTGCATTTCTCTTCATGCTTTTCCTGTTCCTTCAGCTCCTGCACTCTTTCTTCCCGGCCCACACAGCTTCTCGGGAAAGCAGTTTTAGGCTTTCTCACAGATGAGCATTTTCTTACAAGCCACGCATTCTTTTCCTCTGAAGTTGATATCTGTTCTTCTGTAATGCTTTTAAGAAGCTTTTGGCATCAGCCACTTGTGTTTGGAGGGATTTTGAGTAACTGTGTCTGTCCTTAAAGATGAGCCATTATCACTCCATGAAACGAAAGTTTAAGGGGCTTGCTTTTCTGTTCTTTGTTGAGAAGATTTACTGTACCCTCAAGTGAAGGATGAGCCTGTTCAGATTTTTATTCAGTGTTGCCAAACACTCTTTTGTTACATCAGGAGACTGGCCTCCCCTCAGGTGACTCGAGGGCTCTGTCGGCTTGGGTTATCACTCTGATGTTATCACTGACTTTCCAGTAAGTATTCTTTAACCAGGGCATAAAATCCTTTAGCTAGTTCTTTTTCCTTCCTTAAACTAGGTTGGCTCTTTGCTCTAAAAATAATCATAGCAGCACATACTAGAATCTCCCAGGGAAACCCTAAGAGGCTTGGGCCTTGTCTCAAGCATTCAGGCAGCACCACCAGAGCACCACACAGCTGCTCCAGGACCAGTTGAAGAAACAATTTTGTGGCAGTGAGCCTGCCCTCCATGGCTCCAAAAGATACTGCAGCTCTGCCTCTGGTAGCCAGTATCCTGTGGGCCACAACTGACCACACAGAACCCTGTGGTTCCTAGTTAACAGAGAGCCCATCGGAGGGGCTGGGTAAGGCGGAACCAGATTCTATAAAGCAGGGCTCTTTAACTTTGCTCTGGTCACTGAACAAACAGAAAGTGATACTAATTGCACAGTGCACTGTGGGAAGTGGAAAAGGCTAGCTGCAGCCGGAGGCAACCAGCCTGTGAGTTCTGCCCACTCCAGGTCCCACCTGGCCCTACAGCAAACCTAGGGGATAAAGCAGTATTGTGCCCTAACCCATTCTCTGCACATGAGTATGAGTACACCTGAGTCCTTGGGTGAGGCTCATTCTCCCAATTTACAAAACCTACAAAGCTCACAGAGAGCTTTGTGTTTGGTCAGTGCAGGCAGACAGGGCCAGAGGACTGAGGGCCTCACCAAAGGCATTAGCTAAGAGACCAATCGTAGGAACTCAGGAAAAATCTATCAGAACTGGCAATGTCTTAACATTTCTTGGATTTCCTGTGGAGCCGATTTGTACCAGTTCAGGTGTTCCTGGAGGGGAGATACTCCTAGGGCCGTGGTGAGGGGTGGGGGGAGTAGGGCCTGACTCTGTGATCCAGGCTCCCTCCATCACATGGCCCTGCCATCTTCGGCACATGGCTCCCAAGTTTGCCCTGGGAGATGATCTCCAGCCCACCAAGTTATCTTCAGAAATGTGCCTCTGTGGAGGGTCTCTGGAGGGAGCAGTTCCTTTTGGTTGAATTTGTCACCTTTTATTTCTTTAAACAACATTTCACTCTCCACGTATGTCTCTGTAGACTCAGGTCCACAGCCGCCTTGTACATCACCAGGGGCTCTGCCAGGAGCGACTCACCCCCAGTACCTTTACCTGGGAGAACCATCAGCAGAGGCCAATCTGGGTGTAATCTACCAGCAAATTTCTATTCGTCCTTAAACTAGCCCAAGCCAGATTTGACCCGCCCCATATGTGCAGAAGGGCCAGCTGTGACGGCTAATTGACCTCAACAGAGTATGCAGCAAAAAGGGAACGAATCAGAAGGAAAATCATCACCCAGGCCCTATTCCAAAGTGAGCAGTCTGACAAGAACCACGTCACCTCCTGTTTTCTGGTCGCCTTCTAGAATTTTCCCTCCCTAGTATTCCTGCAGGAAACCCTCCTGGTGCAGTGGTTAAGAGTTACAGCTGCTAACCAAAAGGTCAGCAGTTCGAATCCCCCAGGTGCTCCTCTGTCCTACAGGGTCACTATGAGTTGGAATCACCTCTACTATGAGTTGGAATCGACTCTATGGGAACGGGTTTCGTTTTTTTGTTGTTTTTCAGTATGCCTGTGCAGCCATCATTTTGCTTCCAAATCACATGTAAGTCCTGCTTCCCCGTAGCTCAAGAGCAGGAGCTGAGGAACTTCTTCCAGCTCCTTGCTCTGTTCATTGCAGTAAAGTTACTTTCTCTTTCTTCAAAGACCAGTGTCCAGATTATTGGCAAGTCTGAGCGTGCCTGGCAAGGACCCACCTTCCCAGGTTTGCTAACATGGGGGTCCGGGACGGTGCCAGGGTTCAAAGCAAAGTCCTCCTATGTATGTGGAAAACAGAGGCTCTGACCAGGCTTAGTGGTTAAGGGAATGCCTGATGAAGTGATATTTGTTTGTTTATAATTCATTTATTTAAGAGGAAATCAACATTGAAAAGTTTATGATCTGTTTCTGAAAGCAAGGAATTCAACCATCGTGGGAAAAAAAGTTGAGCCTGGGGAGGAATTTAGTCTGGGCTCTTTAAGTTGCACATGAGGAACACAACTGGAAGTAGCCTTAGCCAAAAGAGGGGTTTAAGATAAGGATACTGAGGTAGCCCACAGAATGGGAAAGCTGCAGGAACCAGAGCAGCCCCTGGAAACTTGGTAGGAGTCAGAGACTCATTGCTTCCAGGAGTCCTTCTGTCTGTGTCTCATCTCAGGTCAGAAAAGGGCCTCTCATTGTCTATGGGTGAGCTCCGCCTTCTCAGGTTTCTCCAATCGGCAGTAACTGCTGGCTTCCTTTTCCCCCAATCAGCTGGGGAAGGATTTTGATTGGCCCAACTCAGGTCACATGCCCATCTGGAACAACTATGGGATGGTGTACTGTGATTGGCCAGGCTGTGTCATGTGCCCACCCCTGAGGCTAGTAGGTGAAGCCTGGGATTCGCAGCCTCTCTGGGAAAATGCGAACAAAGAGGGAAAGAAGTAGTTGCCCAAATGAAGGGATGCTGTTACCAGAGAAGAAGGGAGGAAAAAGGTGCTGGGCAGACACAACAACAGGGAGTTGGTAACAGAAGACAATTTTATCCCTTTATGTCACTCTGACAGTACTGATCAAAAGACAGACCAAGAAAAAACCCAAACAGAAAGCTTCCCAGATAAATCTCTAGGGCTAAAGTGACTATCTACTGCCACCTCCTGGGCAACCAGAGTTTCTCTCTCATCCAAAGGCAGTCTCCAGAATCTGAGCACCTCGCTCTTGGCTCTGTTCCTGCAATACCCTTTTCTGACCTGTTCTTATCTGCTCAACACTCTCTGTTGATTAAAGTTGATTAATGTGCCCCAGCTTTGTTACAGTGAGTGGAAAGGAATTCAGAGGGACAAGCTCTACAGATAAGGGCAGTTACAGGAACCCAGTGGCATTTGATTCCCTTTTGTTTCGCTTGGCTTCTAGCATTTCTCAGGTTCTCTCAGACCTGTCCAGTCTCACACTCAGGTGAACCAGCCTGTGTGGTGGCAAAATCCTTTGGGACACTCTGCCCTTCCATCCCTGTTGTTGTTGTCTTGTGTCATGGAGTTGATTCCCATCTCAGTACACCCTATTTCTGCACTTCAGCCCAATCTGAGAGCTATTTCCTTCATTCCCCCTTGGGCCCTATGGAATGAGGGTCATTTCTGTGTGAGCCTCTGGTAGATTGTTTTTCAGGTGGCTTTGAAAGCCCCACGCTGGACGTGCCCTGCACCCTGAACACAGAATTCCCAGGATGGGTTGTCCTCTTTTCTGGGCAATTTTGCTCAGCGTCCCTTCTGTTCCCTCTATCTTGAATACCCTTCCCTTCTTCCTTCACCACTTTTTATCATTTTCTCCTTCCATTTCCTCTCTGAGCCTTTTCACAACTCCACTCCCCAACAACCAACTCAAGTCCCTAACTCCCTGCTTGGGGGAGCCACCAACTGAGGCATTTGCTATCCAGCTTCAGCCACACCTCAGACAGATCTTTGCACAGGATAATAGCCTGTATGCTTTAATTACTCCAGCTTCAATTAATGGATGTTTTTAATTAAAAATTACATTTTATTACAAAGGCTACACGTTTATGGCAAAAATATTAGAAAGCACAAATATGCAAAAAGAGGGAAAACACTTAAAAGCAACACTCTTAATACTTTGATATATATCTACCCAGGCTCATGGGATTGTGCTTCATGAAAAATTCTAAAATCTACACTTTCAGTTAACAACATACTGTGAACATCTTTTCATGTCAGTAAGTATTCACCTACGATATTTTTAATGGCTGAATGGTATTGCATTGTATGGTTATACTATGTTTTAAATAATGGAATGTTTAGGGTTTTATAAAAATTTTCACTATTAGAGGCACGATAATACTTTTGTAGACATCTCTGTATATCTTCCAGATTATTTCTTTAGCTTATTTCCTATAATAATTTCCTATAATTGTTGAATTAGACTATGTGTGTTTGTAAAGCTTTTAATACATATTGTCAAACTGCCTTCCAAAAAGCTTATGCCAGCTTATGGCCCCACTGGCAATGTGCTATGGTGTTCTTCTCTCTGCACCTTTACCAACAGCAGGTGTCCTAGTCTCCTAGGGCTGCCGTAACAATGCGCCACAAAGTGGGTGGCTTTAAACAACAGAGACTTATCATCTCACAGTTCTGGAGGCTAGAAGTCCAAATGCAGGGCTTCAGGAGAGCCAAACCCTATCTACTCTAGGGGAAGATCCTTTCTTGTCTCTCATAGCTTCTGGCAGTCCCAGGAGTTCCCTGGCTTGTAAATACTTCTCCACGTGACTATCTTTCTGCTGTGTATCTCTGTGTGCCTCTTCTCCTGCTTTGATGAGGACACCAATCACTGACAGGGATTAGGACTCTCCCTCTTCCGGTATGACCTCGTGTTAACTGATAACATCTTCAGAGACCCTATTTCCAAGCAAAGGTAAGTTCACAGGTACCAGAGGTTAGGACGTCAGCATAACTTTTGGGGGACACAATTAAATCCGTAACAGTGGGTATTAAGATTGGTAGTTTTTACTTTACACTCCATTTTACTATATCACACTGAAAAAATTACCATATTTCACCAGAGAAGGAATAAGCTTTACAACAACAAAAATACTTTGTGAAAATCTAGGTTATTTTTAAAGGTTACTTTGTTAATTGGTTTAAACCTTTGTTATCTTCATCTTTCTGCATTAGTTTTCATAAGCTATATTTACAAAAGGTAAGACTTTGATATTTTGATTAGCTACTGTGTTAGTCCAGGTTTCCCAAGAAGCGGACACCAAGACAGGATAAGAAGTGTGGCTTAGTTATCTAGTGCAGCTATAACAGAAATACCACAAGTGGATGGCTTTAACAAACAGAAATTTATTCTCTCACAGTTTAGCAGGCTAAAAGTCCAAATTCAGGGTGCCAGCTCCAGAGGAACTCTTTCTCTCTCTGTTGGCTGGCGGGGGAAGGTCCTTGTCATTAATCTTCCCTGGTCAAGGAGCTTCTCAGCACAGGGACCCCAGGTCCAAATGACATGCTATTCTCCTGGCTCTTGTTTCTTGGTGGTATGAGGTCTCCATGTCTCTCTGCTCACTTCTCTCTTTTATATCTCAAAGAGATTGACTTAGGACACAACCTAATCTTGTAGATTGAGTCCTGCCTCATTAACATAGCTGTCGCTAATCCCACCTCATTAACATCATAGAGGTAAGATTTACAACACATGGGAGAATCACATGAGATCACAAAATGGTGGACAATCACACAATACTGGGAATCATGGCCTAGCCAAGTTGACAGATATTTGGGGGAGACACAATTCAATCCATGACAAAGTACAAGAGATTTATCGGAGAAAATGCTAATGAAGGAAAATGGAGAGGGAGCCAGAGGAGGCTGGGAGAACCATCAGCTTACAAGGATGAAGAGCACTGCAAAGAAGTAAAGAGAGGGAGGGAGGGAGGGAAGAAGGAAGTGAGGAAGGTTAGTTTTAGATTGCAGTGCAGTGCTAGGACGTTTCAACAAGACTAATGGCAAGTCTCAAGCTAGCTGCCCCTCAGAGAGGTCCCCCCCTCCCCTCCCCGTCTCATAGGAAGGGGCTGCCTTAGTATCCCTGCCACACTCAGTCACTGGCTGAGAGCAGCACATGAGAAGTATGGCCTTGGCACAGACTGTGTGATGGATTCGTAATGCAGCAACTGGGACTGTCAATCAGTTTTGCTCCCCTCAGCAGGAGATCTGAGAGGCACATTTTCATGGTCACCACAATCACATATATATAATAAAGTTCTGAAACATGACTGTCACCTAGGCTGTATGTTCTGATGATTAATGAGATGGTACAAAACACAATCAGCTCATGAAAATGAGAGCCTAAGCATTCATGATTAAGAATAGGATGGAGATATCTCCCACTTCTTTGCTAACATTCTTTAATGGCATTTATATAACAACCACGTTGATTTATCATTATCTCTGTTCCCCTCGGAGTATATCCTGCAATTCATCAGAGTCTGGAAGGCTAAGACTTGAGATTCTGCTTCCAGAAAAGGCCTTTTGAATTAAAACACTTAGATAGCTCCTCCTTGCTCTGGGAACTCTGGTTTCATATTTTGATTAAATGTGGAAAATAAGGCAGATCAACTCAGATAAAATTTTCAAATCCTTTTTTCCAGTCATGCTGAGAAAAATTATGAGCAGACAAAATTTATAGTCAACACTAGCAGCACTTCCTTTTGGAGCTGTCTATTTCTGGGTTTCCTGCACCCCAAGTCTCTATTTTGCCATTCCTTTTGGGAAAAAGCTTCTGATTATCCCCATAGATTTTTGTTTTTAAGGCTTCTATAATATAATTGTGACACCGCAGACTTGGTGTCTGTAAAGGAATTTCAAGCAGAAGCTGGTAAAAGGGGGTGGTGACTCACTTTACTCACAGAAAGGGAGGCTGTATCACAGGAAAAGCAGGGATGGCATAATAAAGGAAGACCAGAACTGCAGTCAGTAAAACCAAGTGTGAATCTGGGCATGTGATACCACCTCCAGATCTCTTCCTTCACTTATAAGTTGGGAACAACTCCAGATCTATCTCCCAAAGCTCTTCAGAGATCACCGACAGCATGGACAAGAAAACACTTTATAAAGATGCCAGTTCTCCACTTCCTAAATTCCACTTTCAGTAAGGCATTGCCACTTATTACTAGTTCCCGAAATGTAAAGGCATTTCTATATAGTTACGCCCAGTACTGATGCCTCAGCCATGGTCAAAGATAATTAACCATTAACTTTACTTATGCAGAAACTGCTGGTAGCTTCAAGTCCCCTGCTCCAGAACATTCATAGCTCCCTTTAGTTAGATGCCTTTCCGAATTCAGTTATGCCAATTCTTAACTCTTTTCAAAAGCTAACATTTTCATGGATTGTTGCAGGAACAAATAACTTGTTGAAGAAAACAAAAATAGAACATACTTTGCCATTTTTGTGCTGATGTCTAACCTAGTCCTTTTTTATTGTATGTGATATAGTAAGAACAGAATTCGAAATGGTGTCCTGATTTGACAGCACATAAAAATTCGTTTCTGTCCCAAACCAGTC
Organism: Trichechus manatus latirostris; assembly: GCF_000243295.1. Lineage (NCBI taxonomy): Eukaryota > Metazoa > Chordata > Mammalia > Sirenia > Trichechidae > Trichechus > Trichechus manatus. Next base: position 22,237,123 of record NW_004443940.1, on the reverse strand, counting down.
TTTGTATTGGTTTAAATGCCAGCTGAGGTCCAAGCAGGAATAATTTAGGATTTAGTAAGACCTCTGGGTTACTGAATTCAGAAAAAAATCAGACCATTTGGAAACTTTCTAAATTCTGACTATCTTTGTAACATCACCTGTCTCCAGAGCTGTCACAGGCACAGAAAAGCTTCATGGCAATAAAGCTGCTGGGCTGTCTGTTGACTTGACAGTTTGGAAAATTAATTCTAACTCTAGGGCAACGTGGAATTTGAAAAGATATGAGAAATCTGTCACAAAGCATTCTTTAAAAACACACACACACTGAATAGTAGAGGAAAATGTCAGATTTAATTTTAACTTTGCGGATGAAGCTATTTTTGTCGTTTTCCATCTCTCTCCTAACCCATATTTTTACACTTGCCAAGAATAAATCAATTATGTTAAATGAACTTGAGAAGTGTAACTGATTCTTGAGGCACCACAGCATTTGGGGGAGGCTAGGGGAAAGGAAAGGGGAAGGTGAAGGAGCCCAACTTCTATTTTCTGGCACTAAATTTGCAAGGGAGCAGGAGGTAGCTATCATCTTTAATTAACTGTGGGAGGATTATGAGCTGGAAGAAGGATGAAGGAAGGAAATAACCAAAGACAGCTCCACTGAGGGGTTCTGACAGCAAAATGCAGCTAGATCGCTTGTCTTATCAAGGTGTTTTGAAATGTTTGGTTTCTTTTCTAACGCTTTGAAATGTGCACAGCACTGTGACATTTCAGCAACATTTATTATGGGGATCTCAGTACAAAGAATACGGCAAGAAGTACAAAGGAAACCCAGAAACTCCTTGACTGGTAGTCTTCAGGCTATCCTTGGAGCCAGATGAATGAGAGTCGTACTCATTCTTTCCACATTTTGCTACAGATGGGAACATATAGCTTAGTAGATATTACCTACCAGTTTCTGTTGGAAAACTAAGGAAGAGTTGACCAAAAAAGTGGCTGATCTTTTTATATTCAATTTCATATTTACTAGGCTACAAGAAGTTACAGCGCTTTGGAATGGAAGCCTATCTAAGCCTTCAAGTTTGTGATCAAAGACCTGCTGATGTTTGTTCCTCCAGCCATAATAATTTCTCATGACTGGAAGAGCACAAAGCACTTTCCTGCTCTTTATCTATTCTTATCTCATACCAACCCTGTGATGCAGATGGTAAAGGTATTAATGCTTTCCTTACAGGGAGACTGAGAGAGGGGGAGGAGCTTTCCCAGAGTCACCCAGCCAGTGAGAAGTGGAGGCAACTAGCATCCAGTCTTCCTGTTGGTTCTATGCTCTCCTCGACAAAACACCCTGTCTCCTATTTCCAAAAATCAGTCTTCTTCATTTCTCTTGTGAGGTGCTATCTATTTGATCCACCACAAAACTGAAATATAGGTTTCCTTAATTACTCCTGGTGAAGGAATTCCACATTTTGTTCTGTATGTCTGTACTGTTTGATTTTTTATAGTGAGAATGTATCCACATATTGAGTACTTTAAAAAAGAAGCAAGGTAGGAAGATGGGGTCGGGGGTGAGCTGTCCCTAGACTGGTAAGTCAGGCAGATGTAAGCGCAGACTCTGGGTCTCCTGGGTGGGTCCTGGGTTCATGTCACTATCTGCTTCAGTGGATCTGCTGCAAGCCTTTAAGTTTCTGAGATTTTTCAAGAGAAATTATCTCTGACCTGGAGGTGAAGTTGAATATTTCAGGAATGTTCGGGGCTATATTATCAACAGAATGTTCTATCTGCAACCAAGGCCTGAGTTTAAGCTGTCTTGCCGGCACTATTTGAAAAACCTTCAGTTTTGTTTAGAGCAGAAAGGTTTTATTGTACACTAAAATCTTGCAGTTAACCATGTCCATGGTGTCCTGATACAGGCTTGTCTGTCTACTCATAAATTCCTAGTTAGAACATACATTTTGTAGTTTTCACTTTAATTTGAATCAGGAATAGAAATGTTGACCTTAAAAATACTACTGGATCTTTGCCCTTTTTTCATTCTATTTATTATAAAATTGAATTTATAGCTAGCTGTTTTCTGTACTTGGGGGCCATAAAAAGACTATCAATATAAGATTGTCTTCTGAGAGTTAAACTTCAACATCACAATGATTCAGAGCAGAGGAGTATAAAAAAAAAAAAACTAAAAAAGAGAGAAAAGGAGAGAAAGACTCCCAGGTTGACAAGAGTTGATGCCAATCTGGGTAGATGTATTATTGACTTTTCTAAGACCTGCTTCCAGTCAAGGACAGGCAGAGAGAAGGAAGAGTTGGGCAAGAATGTCCTTGGTGCCTATCCGGGCACAGCTGAAGGCAGATAATGGCGTTCTGTATAAAACCAGATTTGGGGACTTATCCAGTGCTCTTTTCAAAGCTCAGAGCCTCCACTAGTCCGCTCCTGGTGGCAGCTATAACCCTGTTGTAAGCTCCCATTCAAATCATTTAACTACCTCACCTTGTTCTGATCTAATGCTCTCTAAAACACCTTCTGATTACAATTTGGTTTCCCATGTCGTACACCTACAAGAAGAAAATGCACCAGGGAAATTCATAGGTCTGATCCCATTGACATTTGTGGTTCTGACTATAAGATTACAAATTGGCATTCTGATTTTATACATCTGCCTTCTATACTCGGTTAACAGGAGTCTGCACAAGAGATTGATCTAGTCTTAGGGTATTAACCAAACAAGGTTTCTGAACTTACAGGACTGTGGTGTGTTGTGATACCCCACCCAGCTTTCCTGTCAGGAATAAGGTCTTAGTCCCCTAGCTGCTGAAGATGGCCTTCAACTGTTAGCCCACTTTGAGAATTGCCTCGGCAGAAAAAATCTGCCTCACCCATGAACTCACTTCCTTCCAGAGCCAGCCTACATCCAGTAATTTATCAATACCATGGTATAAAAGCCCAGCACTCTTGCTTCTACTCTGGCCATCTCTGAAGGGCCATCCTGGCTCCAGGGCTCCCCATAGGGTCCGCTGAGGCCTCCACTGGGACTGCATCACAGCTCAATATCTACCTATGCCCAATCCTGCTTCCTTCTCTTCCCTTCCCTTCCACAGGTATTGATTCAAGGGCTCTCCTTAATAAATATCCTACATGCTCATCTCCATCTCTGAGTCAGTTTCCCCAGGAACCAAAACTGTGACAAGGGCAAAGCGCCGGCCCTTTTGACTGTGGCTAATTCTCTAGGGCAGAGGTCAGCAAACTTTTTCTGTAAAGAACTAAATAGTAAATATTTTAGGCTTTGTGGGTCTAAACTGTCACAACTACTCAACTATGTAAATGAATGGGCACAGAAGTCTTCCAATAAAACTTTACAAAAATAGGCAAAGGGCTGAATTTCACTGGGAGGTCTTAACTTTGCTGATCCCTTCTCTAGGGCAAAGCCTCATGATCAAGAACCCTTCACTTTTCAATGCTCGCGATCACTAGCCATTAGAGAAATGCAAATTAAAACCACAATGAGATACCATCTCACCCCGGCATTACTGGCACGAATCAAAAACACT
>NW_004443940.1:22111349-22232510 GCF_000243295.1 Trichechus manatus latirostris | reverse complement strand
TGGGGTTGTTAACCAATGTCATAAAACAATGTGTACTACTGTTTCATGAGAAACTATTTGTTCTGTAAGCCTTCACCTGAAGTACAATAAAAAAAAAAAAAGTAAATTACTAAAAAAAGAACCCTTCACTTTTAGGTGACATCCCCCTGCATTCCTGTTGGTAAGAAGAGAGAGATGTTCCTTCTTTAATGTTTTACACTGACCACGGTAACTTTTGGCACCTATATTTCAAGTAAGCTCATGGTAAACCTCTCTACAAAATCTTATTTTTATGATGAGAAGGATGAGACTACTTCATCAGCATCTCTCAAAGTAACAATTATTTGTGGCTTAATTTTAAATCCTATTGAAAGCATACAAGAAACTATCTTATTTATGGTAAAATAGTGTATCAAGAAACATGAAGGAAAAAGGAGCCACGGGCCTCTCAGCATCTGGTGGGGTGGTGGGTGGGGAGAAGTAGCATGTGCTTGTTGGTAGTGTTGTGTGCAAGTGAGTCAATTCTGATTCATAGTGACCCTACAGCAACCCTATATGACAGAACAGCCCCATAGGGTAACCAAGGCTGTAATCTTTATGGGAGCAGATCACCAGGTCTTTTCTCCTGCAGAGCGACTGGTAGGTTAGAACCATTGACCTTTCAACGACTGAGCACTTAACCATTGTGCCACCAGGGGTTCCTAGGAGTAGCGTTGTTGTTATTGTTGTGTGCCTTTCAGTCGGTTCCAACTCATAGCAACCCTACGTACAACAGAACGAAACACTGCCCAGTCCTGTGCCATCCTCACAATCGTTGCTATGTTTGAGCCCACTGTTGCAGCCATTGTCAATCCATCTCGTTGAGGGTCTTCCTCTTTTTCACTGAAAAAGCATGATATCCTTCTCCAGGGACTGGTTCCTCCTGAAAACATGTCCAAAGTATGAGAGACAAAATCTTGCCATCCTCACGTCTAAGGAGCATTCTGGCTGTACTTTTTTCAAGATAGATTTGTTCGTTCTTCTGGCAGTCCAAGGTATATTCAATACTCTTCCCCAATGCCATAGTTCAAATGCATCAGTTCTTCTCTGGTCTTCCTTATTCATTGTCCAGTATTCATATGCATATGAGGCAATTGAAAATACAATGGCTTGGGTCAGGTAGAACTTAGTCCTCAAAGTGACATCTTTGCTTTTCAACACTTTAAAGAGGTCTTTTGCGGCAGATTTGCCCAATGCAGTATGTCATTTGGTTTTTGACTGCTGCTTCCATGGGCATTGATTGTGTAAAATGAAATCCTTGACAACTTCAATCTTTTCTCCATTTACCATGATGTTCCTTATTGGTCCAGTAGTAAGGATTTTTGTTTTGTGTTGAGGTGTAATCCATACTGAAGGCTGTAGTCTTTGATCTTCATCAGTAAGTGCTCCAAGTCCTCTTCGCTTTCAGCAAGAAAGGCTGTGTCATCTGCATGTCACAGGTTGTTAATGAGTCTTCCCTCCAATCCTGATGCCATGTTGTTCTTCATACAGTCCAGCTTCTCGGATTATTTGCTCAGCATACAGATTCAATAAACATGGTGAAAGGATACAAACATGACACACACCCTTCCTGATTTTAAACCACGCAGTATTCCTTGGTTCTGTTCAAACAACTGCCTCTTGGTCTACGTACAGGTTTTGCCATGAGCACAATTTAAAGTGTTCTGGAATTCCCATTTTTTGCAATGTAATCCATAATTTGTTATGATCCCCACAGTTGAATGCCTTTGCATAGTCAATAAAACACAGGTAAACATTCTTTCTGGTATTCTCTGCTTTCAGCTAAGATCCATCTGACATCAGCAGTGACATCTCTCGTTCCACGTCCTCTTTGTATCCGGCCTGAATTTCTGGCAGTTCCCTGTCAATGTGCTGCTGTAGCTGTTTTTGAGTTATGTTCAGCAAAATTTTACTTGTGTGTTATATTAATGGTATTGTTTGATAATTTCTGCGTTCTGTTGGATCACCTTCCTTTGGAATGTGCACAAATATGGATCTCTTCCAGTCGGTTGGCCAGGTAGCAATCTTCCAAATTTTTGGCATAGACGAGTGAGTGCTTCCAGTGTTGCATCCGTTTGTAGAAACATCTCGATTGGTATTCCATTAATTCCTGGAATCCTGTTTTTAACCAATGCCTTCAATGCAGCTTGGATTTCTTCCTTCAATACCATTGGTTCTTGGTCATATGCTACCTTCTGAAATGGTTGAATGTCTACCAGTTCTTCTTGGTACAGTGACCTTATGTATTCCTTCCATCTTCTTTTGATGCTTCCTGTGTCGTTCAGTATTTTGCCCAGAGAATCCTTCGATATTCCAACTCAAGGCTTGAATTTTTTCTTCAGTTCTTTCAGCTTGAAAAATGCCAAGTATGTTCTTTCCTTTTGGTTTTCTAACTCCAAGTCATTGCATATTTCATATAATACTTTGCTTTGTCCTATCAAGTCACCCTTTGAAATATTCTGTTTAGCTCTTTTACTTCATCATTTCTTCCTTTCACTTTAGCTACTCTACGTTCTTAAGAGCAAATTTCAGAGTCTCTTCTAACATCCATTTTGGTCTTTTCTTTCTTGTCTTTTTAATGCCTTTTGCTTTCTTCACGTATGATGTTCTTGATGTCATTCCCCAACTCTTCTGGACTTCGGTCATTAGTATTCAATGCATCAAATCTATTATTGAGATGGTCTGTAAACTGAGGTGGGATATACTCAAGGTTGTCTTTTGGCTCTAGTAGACTTGTTTGAATCTTCTTCAGCTTCAACTTGAACATGCATATGAGCAATTGATGGTCTGTTCCATAGTCTGCCCCTGGCCTTGTTCCGACTAAAGATATTGAGCTTCTCCACTGTCTCTTTCCACAGATGTAGTTGATTTGATTCTTGTGTATTCCATCTGGCGGCATACATGTGTATAGTCGTTTATGTTGCTGAAGAAATTTACTTTCAATGAATGGATCGTTGGTCTTGCAAAATTCTATCATGTGATCTCTGGCATCATTTCTATCACCAAGGCCATATTTTCCAACTACTGATCCTTCTTGTTTCCAACTTTCACATTCCAATCACTAGTAATTATCAACGCATCTTGATTGCATGTCTGATCAATTTGAGACTGCAGAAGTCGGTAAAAATCTTAGATTTCTTCACCTTTGGCATTAGTGGTCACTGCATAAATTTGAGTAATAGTCGTATTAACTGTTCTTCTTTGTAGGCGTATGGATATTATCCTATCACTGACAGTGTTGTATTTCAGGATAGATCTTAAAATGTTTTTAATAATGAATGTGACAATTGTCATTTGCCTCTTCAATTTGTCATTCCTAGTAGACCATACGATTGTCTAATTCCAAATGGCTAATACCAGTCCATTTCAGCTCACTAATGTCTAGGATACTGATCTTCAAGTATGCTATTTCCCTTTTGACAACTTCCAATTTTTCTAGATTCATACTTTGTACACTCCATGTTCTATTAATGGATGTTTGCAGCTGTATCTTCTCATTTTGAGTTGTGCCACATCAGCAAACAAAGGTCTCAAAAGCTTGACTCCATCTGCGTTAAGGTCAACTCTACTTTGAAGATGCAGTTGTTTCCCAGTTGTATTTTGAGTGTCTTCCAACCTGAGGGGTTCATACTCCAGCACTATTATCAATGTTCCGCTGCTATTCATAAAGTTTTCACGGCCATTTTTTTTAGATGTAGATCACCAGGCCCCTCTCCTTGTGTTAGTCGGGAAACTCTGCTGAAACTTGTCCAACACGGGTGACCCTGCTGGTATTTGAAATATCGGCGGCACAGCTTCCAGCATCACAGTGAATAGGACAGAGTAAGTAACTGAAAATAAGGCTGCTACAGAAGAGGGAGGACCCAGAGACAGACAAAACAAGGCTGGAGGAGTAAGTAGACACTGCATTGTGCAGGGCCCTGTGGGTCATTTTAAGGATTTCGTATTTTAGCCTATGTGCAATAGGAAATGCCTGAACAGTTTCAAGCAGGAAATTTACCGACTAAGACATGTTTTCAAGAGATCTATTTTAACCTCGTGTGTCAAATTAGTTGGGGGGAGGCAAAAATTAATCAGGGAGACTAGTTTAGGAGGTTTGACATTGGCTAGCAGCGATGGAAGTGGAGGTAAGTGGACGGATTCAAGACAAATAACATGGATCTCTGTGGCAATGGCCTGGAGTCATCACACCTGTAACTTAGACAAGAAGGCATCCCATGTTTGGGCCAGAATCTTGTTTGCCATAAATCCTCCCCAGGATCCAGGGCGTTCACTTCCATATTAAAGAGCAGAATGTGGCTCTATCTTGTCACGATGGAAAGTTATCAGATTTACATAGGGCTAGATGGTAATAGATGGAAACAGAGCACCTACACCTAGAAAGAGTACCACTAAGTATCAGGAGTCCATGGGTGTCACAAACGGTTAAGCACAGAACTACTAACCAAAATGCTTGCAGTTCAAACCCACCCATAGGCGCCTCGAAAGTAAGGCCTGGCAACCTACTTTCAAAAGGTCAGAGCCATGAAAACCCTATGAAGCAGTTGTACTGTCCACGTGGGGTCACCATGAGTTGGAATAAACTCAACAGCAACTAACAAGTATCAGCAAGTAAATGTTGGCCTCATTCCTGTCTATGAACTTAAAGGCTTGTGAGGAAGGATGAAAATCCCTACAGAGCACGAAAACTTTATCATTCCCACAAAGAAGGAAGATGACTTAGGTAAGAGTGAATAACCCATTGCCGTGGAGTCAATTTCCACTCATAAAGACCCTAAAGGACAGAGCAGAACTGCCCCACAGCGTTTCCAAGGCTGTAATCTTTATGGAAACATCTTTCTCCCACGGAGGGGTTGGTGGGTTTGAACCTCTGGCCTTTTGGTTAGCAGCCGCACTTAACCACTGCACAGTGTGAATAGTATATATGAAAGCAATGCTGATGCTCTTGGGGTTATGAGGGAGTTTTTGATTCCCTGAGCCACTCTCATCCACTCCAGTAATCAATTAGTCATTATACGGCATGATAATTATGAACCGTCTGCTTTGGAATCAGACTGAATTTGCATTTTTTGTGTAACTTCAAACTGTGAAATGGACATTAGTGTCAAATTAATAGGGTTGCAGTGAAGATTAAGAGATTCACATAAAGCACTTGGAACAATGCTTAGCCCACAAAGGCAGTCCTTATTTTTAATTCTTTCCCAATGCTGATTTTGCTTAAAACTCAGGGCTAAGCTTTCCTAAGGGTATATGAAAGTTAGTGGTCTCCCTAGAAGTTTCATTATCTTACACCACCAACTACCACCTGTTGCCATCGAGTCGATTCCAACTCACAGCAAACCTACAGGCCAAAGTAGAACTGCCCCATAGGGTTTCCAAGGAGTGGCTGGTGGATTTGAACTGATGATCTTTTGGTTAGCAGCTGAGCTCTTAACCACTGCACCACCACGGCTCCATTATCTTACATATTTTATTCTATATTCCTCAAAACCACCTATAAACATTGAACAGTATTTATTCCTAATTTTTCCAGAACATTTCATATTTAAGAACCCAAGAAATAAAGGGACATTTTTAAAAATACTCTGAATAATCTATAATCTTGCACTTTTCATGAATTAAGCTCAGTTGCACAAAGACTTAATCAAAGTTGAAAATTTGTCTCATTGATTCTAACAGCAATCTCAAGATCAGGGTCAGAGGAATACCCCCAAATGATTTACAGAACGGTAATATATTTGTTGTTTAAACCATTAAATTTGCGATTTTTACAGCAGCAACAGGAAAATAATATACCATGTAGTCAGAATTACACATGAACAGAATTTGCAAAGCTGGGAAAGGAGGTCAATTTCGGGGACTTTTAGATCTGGGGTGTACTTTAACCAAAAGGTATCCCTACCAGTTTTGCGATGCTTGCATATTTTATATAATAAGCATCCTTCAATATCTTCACCCAAGACAAATGTATGGAATCCATGCCAATATTAAAGATGAAAGCAAAATCTGCTATAGGCATATCACAATTCATGTACTTACAGTAAAAGTAATGAGAATAGTAAAAAGTAATGAGAATTAAATTGGTCACCCAAAGCATCAAGTTCCATGAATGTGGAGTAGAAGAGTACAATAGTTTTATTCTCTCTCATATCATGTAAAAATCATCGGAGAACAAAAATGTACTGAGTCAATCCAAATGATCAGAAAGGGATGCTATCATATAGAAGAGAAAGGTATCAAGGCTAAATGAAGTTACCAAGTTCTAAAGAAACGGTATGGCTCACTCTGATCTTTAAACAGACAAAAGGACAAAAAGTAGGAAACCACAAAAGTGAGGTGAGAGGAGACGACAGTGCTTTAATCTAACAGTTAATGTCTTAAGAAAGGCCAAAACTACACACACCCCATCACCACTTACTCTGGCAAAGGATTCCCCGTTTTAGGGCATTGTAAGAAAATCCACATGTAGCAAAAATCAGATGGCAAGTCCTGGGATGTAGTTGGCTCCACCTTGAGCAAAAGTCTAGGAAGGATTCTGTGAGAGGCTTGCACCAAAAGGGTGAAGCCCTAAGAATTATGTTAACCGGGTTGACTTGAGACTGCAGGCTTCAAGAGTGTTTCAGGTACCGGAGACCCTTGTTTCTCCTTCCATTTTAGTCAAGTCAGTGTAGATGAAAAGAAAAAAAAAGACAACTATATATCCAAGTTTTCTTACCCATTCTCCTTGATGGCACCATCAAAAACTTCAGAACTGAAGCAGCTCATTCTCCAAGTGCCCACATCAACTGGCAACAATTACAGCAGTAGGCCACTCAGAGTGCTTTTCCTGCCCTGACTACACTCACAGAAGAGTTAGACCTAAAACTTCTTAAGACTCTACCCAGTATTACCTATTGTCTTCCAAACTGGCATGTTAACAGGGATGTCAGAAAAAAAAAGTATACTTATAAAAGGTCTGTGAATACCTAAATTAAACCCAGTTATCTCAATCATGGCTACACACTGGAATCCCTTATGGCACTCACCAAATACCCCTACAGTCTGTAAATGTCTTTAGTTACAGCCAGGGCTGAGAACCACAAGCTGAATTTCTCAGAACCTTTAATATCCTAATGTGCATGGATGAGATTTTCCACAAAGGAGTGACCAATACACAGTGCTTTCTTAATTTACGTGACCGCAGAATTTTCTCCCCCTCAAAGAAAACAAACTTAGAAAATGCTGTTCCCAGGAATGAAAAGTAGTATGTTGAAAACAAGTGGAAATAGGAAAGAATGGGAAGTTAAATATCGTACAACGAAAATTATTTAAAAGACAACACAGACTTTGCTGACATGAAAACTCTTTTAATTGGATAGATACACATTTGACAAAATATTTTAGAATAAAATTATCCATGAACAGGCACAAGTAACAAACTGTAAAAAACATAAAAGTGATATATTTTTGAAACAGAAACATCTGTTTATAAAATTCTCTATTGTGAATGTGGAAGACTTTCAGTTCCTACTCATACCTCCAATCTTAAGCCCCAACAGGTGACATTTAAGACCCAGGAGTAGGAAATACAAGCTCTAACACATTTGGCAATTAAGGATCATCTATTGGCATGAGCTGGCAGGGAAGTGAAGAGCCAGATCTTGGGATAAAATACAGAATGGAAGACTCCGATGGAAAGTCTGTTTTACAGCTAAGGGCAAGAAAAACTATCATATTAACCTTTCTCTTATCTTCCTGAATTCACTCTATTTTTCCAAGTACTGTCCTCCAAAAGAAGGCTGCATACTATTTAAAAAACAACGTACTCAATTTTCCCCTTTAGCAGAAATCAGCAACCCTGAGACTCCAATTTTCCATGACATAAAAGCTAATAAACATCTAGAACTGTTCAAGATTTATAAATAATTTTACATGATCAAACAGAAACTTTGATCAAAGTAACTTTCAGGATCTGAAAATACATTTAAGGAAAGAACAAAATTTCTCTCCAATTAACTTTTCAAGCCTAACTCGTAAACATCTAACTTCTACTGTCCAAAATTAGTTTCACAAAAAGATATACTAGATGTTTTAAATTGAGTACAACGTGCTCATGATGGTTAAAATGGAATGCCTGCCTCTTCATATTATTATTCAAACACACTTAAAAGAAATGAGAAATTTTCATCCATCTGGAATATACAGTTAAGAATTTATTGATTTGCAAGACAGCCACATAAACAGACCATAAAAAAATAACCAAACACTTATTCTCTGTAATACTACCAAGACAATTTAACACAATACAACCATACACATCAACATCTAACCGATCCAATTAGGCTACTTAATTAGCTATATTTTCAAAGAATGGTTTTAACAAACACCTTTGTAGGGCATATACACACACTGTGTTTAAAAATTAAATCTGCTGCTCCTCCAGGGGTGGCTCAACAGCCTCCATTAGCTTTTTATTTGCCTCTTCATTATGCCGGCTTTGACAATGAGTTAAATGTTTCTTAAAGCCTCTTGGGAAATTTGATTCAAAATTACAACGTGGACACTTAAGTAAACTTTGCCCATGGGCAGCAACATGATTCTTAAGGAGAGATTCCAACAGAAAAGCCTTTCCACAAATTGTGCATTTGTAAGGGCTGTGAACATTATGCTTATTAACCAAATGATGCAAAACAGCACCTTTTTTCATAGCACGACAGCAACAAATTTTACAATAATACTTTCCTTTCCCACGCTTCATGTACTTTGCTATCTCCTCTTCAGAGATGAAAGCTTCTTTTTCTTCAGTAAATTGTAGTACGTTTTTGGACTGCTCTGGACTAGTTATATCCATTTTGTTCTCTTTACTAAAATCAATAGATTCCACATCAACCTGCTCTTGATCACTGCTCGATTCTTGGCCCTTGATATCTATGGCATCCAAATCTGTCTTGAGATACTCACTACTACTAAGCTCAGCATCTGAGTTCTCTTGGTTGTCTTTCTTGAGTTTCTTCGAGCAAGGAAATAAAGGATCTTCTAAAAGTCTCTTGGGTGTAGCTAGAAGTTCTTCGTGAACCAAAATATCACACTTTTGATCATCTATGGCATCTACCTGCAGTTCATCCCCAAGTTCAAGTGCCTTCTGAGATTCTGAGAATACAGCAGATTTAGGAAGTTCAGGGAAAAGGGCATGTTTCCTGGGCTCTGGAAAAAGAGCACGCTTTCGTGGCTCAGGAGAAGCAGTTGGGGCTGTTTTGGTGGGCTCAGAAAAAAGGGCGGGTTTCCGAGCCTCAGTATCCATAGAGAGAACAGGTTTCCAGATCTCTGAGGCTGCTTTAGGGGATTCAGATGGCCCAGAAGGACCCGCTTTCCGGGTTTCAGGGAAAACGGGAGGTTTCTGAGGCTCAATAAAAAAGGAAGACTTCCAGAGATCAGGAGAACCACCACGCGAACTTTTCTGGGACTCAGGAAAATCAAGAGGGGCAGGAGAAGTTTTCCGTTGATCAGGGGAAATCTTCCAAAGCTCTGGCGACCCTGAGGGTTTTCTGAGCTCTGGAGATCCCGCTGGGCTACGGATCTCTGGGGACAGTGGTGGGCCTGGTTTGCGAATCTCCGGAGACAAGGGAGGTCCTGTTTTACGGAGCTCAGAAGACACTGGGGGAACTGCCTTCCAATGTTCAGGTGACAAGGTGGGAGTTGCCTTTCGGAGTTCTGGTGGGCCAGATTTCCATGACTCAGGAGACGCAGGGGGAGATTTCCACGAACCAGGGGATGCTGACGAAGACTTCCAGGATGAAGGGGACACAGATGGAGCTGGTTTCCAAGGTCCAGGTGATACAGAAGGAATTGGTTTCCAAGGTCCAGGAGACACAGATGGAGCAGGTTTAGCTGGCTTCCAAGGTCCTGATGATGCCGAAGGACTAGATTTCCACGGTCTAGGAGACCCAGGTGGCCCTGCCTTCCAAGAACCTGGTGACACAGCTGGGGCTGGTCTCCTAGGCTCTGAGGAGACAGCAGGGAACGACTTCCAAGATTCAGGAGACTCGGATGGGGATGGCTTCCTGGGCTCAGGGGAGACAGTCCGGGCTGATTTCCGAGATTCTGGAGACGCAGCTGGGGATGGCCCCCAAGGTTCAGGGGAAGCAGCTAGAACTGGTGACTCTGGAGATGAAGCTGAAGGTGGCCCCAGTGTTTCTGGGAAATGAGAGTGTTTCTGGGGTTTGGTATTAGTAAGAGTACTCTTTACTGGTTCAGCAGATACAGGAGCAAGTTTCTGTGGTTCTGGAGAAGGAACAGGGACAGGTTTCTGAGATTCAGAAACAGCAGGAACTGGGTTTGGAAGTTCAGGAGAAGAAACAGAAGCAGGTTTTGGAGGCTCAGGAGAAGTAAGAGGTATCTGTGGCTCAGAAGAAACAACAGGGCCAGGTTTCTGAGGCTCCAGGGGAGTAAGAGGAGTAGGTTTTGGTGATTCTGGGCCAAGTTTCTGAGTGTCTATAGAAAGGACAGGTGCAGGTTTCGGTTCTGCTGAATTAGAGGGTATTTTCTGTTGCTCAGGAAGAGGAGTGCTTTTCACAAGATCTGTTTCTTTGTTCAGCTGATTTTTTGGTTTATCATTCCATTTCTCTGGGGCTGCATGTTTGGATGTGATATGATAGTATACATTAGAGTACATCTTGCTGGTGAAGAAGCACTTATGGCAGTGAAATAGCTTTGCACTTTTCTGGTAAAATATCATTTTACCTAATCCACCAGCATCCATTTCATCACAAAATTCTGGATGGATGGTACCCATATGGATTTGTACATTTTCATAATCAGAGCCCCTGAAACTGCAGTGGTCACACCCCAAACGTACTGATGGCTTACGAAGTTCCTGGAATACTTCCATTTTTCCTTCTGTTACAACACACAGGATTATATTCTTTAAAACTTTCAAAATTGCTGCAACAAAGTAGAAATAAATTATTTTCATGGAACATAATTTTGAATAAAAGGCTGTCCTAATCCATTCTATAAGTGCAAAATTTTAAGTCTAGAATGGCTTCTGTATTTATTAGATAATACAACTCTATAAAGATTTTGGAGATGAGGAGGAGAAACAGAACTCATTTTTAACTGAGTCCTAGGTACTCTGCCAGGAGTTTTGCATACATTATCTCATTTAACCCTTCTAACACTATGACGTATTACTTTCATTTACAGATGAAAAAACTGAAGTTCAGAGAAATGACTTACCCAAAGTTATAGGACTATGAATGATGGAGCTGAGGTTCACATCCAAGCCTGATTCTAGAATTATCTACTGTATGTGCCTTACTTTGACTCTCAAAAATCTGAATCAATGAGCACACAAATCTTAGAATATATCAAAATTAAATCTAGGTTATTTAAGGCTGAGCACTAGTATAATATGCCTTATACTTTAGATAAAGTAATTTTTAAACTTTTCAGAAAGCAATTATTAAACTAAATCTATCTATGAAAAGATGGCTATTTTGTTTTTTTACTTGTTGGCTTATTTAATGTCAACATATAATGTTTTATCTATCCTAATACAGTCATTGATTTAATAAATGAATTATTTTATATTCCATGCTGTTCTAGGCACTTGGGTTTTCAGCAGTTGTCCTGCAATATGTAGCATACATTTTTGGGAAGATAGTGTGGAAAGCAATGTAGAAAAGGTGGTCAGGAAAGATCTCTTTTTTTAAATTTTTTAAGCCAGTCTTTTTAGGTGGTAAAATTCACGTAAAACCTGTTGCCACTGAGTCGATTCCAACTCATAGCAACCCTACTGTACCATAGGGTTTCTAAGGAGCAGCTGGTAGATTCAACTGCTGACCTTCTGGTTAGGAGCCGAGCTCTTAACTGCTACGCCACCAGGGCTCAAATACTAATCTAAGCTCATAGTTAAAAACAAAATCATTTACACAGTACCAGCATACTTACATAGAATCAGTCCCTAGAGGCAGCCACTGCACCTATGTATCATTGTAAAATTTTACCAGGCATATACAAATCCACACATACATTTTACAGAAATGAAATCATATTAAACATACTGTTCTGAAATTTACTTTCATTTAAGAATTTATCTAGGACACTTTTACATATAGAGTAAGGATTCAATTTCCTTGTATGTAGTTTGAATGTGAGGATATTTCTGAAGGGAAAATTCCGTTGAAGTTGATTATCTAGTTCAAAGACTATATGCATTTAAAATTGATACGTTTTATCACACTCTCAAACACTTGTAGTGCTATTACATACCAGCCAACAGTATGAATATGGGGACAATTCCCCACTCCTTCATAAACACTACTATTAAACTTCTTAATCCTCACTACTTGTTAGGCTAAAACTGGTATCTCACTATTGTTTTAATTTACTCTTCCTTAATGTGTAAGAGTAAACATTTTTTTCAGTTTATTAGCCACTTTTATTTCTTTTTCTATGAATTACAGGTTCATTTCCTTTGTCCATTTTTCTTAATGATTCATAAGCTGTCTTTGCATGTACAATAAATCAGGCCTGTTATTGAGAACATTTCTTCCTGTTTATCGTGGTTTTTTTTTTTTTTTAACTTCATTTGTGGTGTATTTTACCATACATAATTGGTTTACATAAAGATTTAAAACTTTAAAATGCTTTCCTTATGACTATGGCTTTTAAGTTTTGCTTAAAAAAAAAAAAACCTTCCTGTGTCAACATTATTTTTTTAACTTAATTTATTAGACCAAAGACACCCTGTAAGTACCAAATTTGAGAAAATTCATTGTAGAAACAAAATGGAAAGATTTTCTTAAAATGTAAACGTATCACCCATAATATGACCAGCACATGATTTCATTTTTGCATCTTCCCCTTCAGCTCTTATCTGTATCAATGTCTTGAGGTAGCTACAATTCAGTGTATTATAATCATAAGTAACATACAATTCTGAGATTCAGTTTTTTCCACGCATTGTCATATTGTAAGCATTTTTCTCCAGCACTTGATACTCTTTATAATTATCACTGATGATGGATGACCAACATTACTATTTTAAAATCACTTAGTATTTTTTCTTATGACTTTGACAATTTCATTCTGTTTTTACATCTTTATCTTTAATTCATCTGGTACAAGGAGTGAGGTAAGAATCCAGCCTATTTTTAAATCGCAAACAGCTAGTTCAGTTGTTTCAACATTGATTAATCTTTTTTCTCACTGGTAATGTGTCAGTTAGCATTTACTAAACTTCATGTGGATGATCATATGCCGGACTCTATTATTTATCGGTTCCATCTGGCAGTGCTTTTCTCCTCACAGTATCCAACAACAGCTAGAACAGATTGTTACTAATATACGGTGAATTTTATTCGCCAGGTGGATTATAAAATTTTTTCACATTAAATTATGCTGCATCATTTACCAAGAGTACTAACCACTACTAAGTATCCGATATACTGCGTACTAATGGTAATGACAGTGTAAAAACGTACTCATTCCATTTTAGTGTTCCTCAAAGAACAGATTAGAAGCACTTCTAATCACAGGGGCTCACTTATTAATTAAAAAAATTAATAACATTTCTAATTTTGATACTATCTGCTTTTAAAGATGTTATTATTGGCTATCGTTTTATATCATCTGTATCAGTGGTTTATCACTTGCTTTTTTTTAGTCTAAGTTGAAAAGGCAATAGATAGTTGAGAAAACAAATGTTTTTCTTCAGAAAGCAGCAGCTCTTTCTGAATTACCTTTCAATTATACTGTCTTTTAGAAAATTGCTTGTAGGATTTTCTTGTTCTCTGTAATTTGGGGGTGGTGGTGGAGAGGAGGACTACAACAAAAGAAAAATATAATCATTTAGTACTGAAGACAAAAATCTCTAAAACGAGAAGACGTTCGTGGAAAATGGAAGATGTATCTCAATAACTCCATCAGGCCCTAAGCGGCAATAACGAGCAGCTGAGGGATGATCAGATTAAGAGGCATTGGTGAAGAGCTCGGCTGCTAACCAAAAGGTGATTGGTTTGAACTCACCAGCGGCTCCATGGGAGAAGATGTGGCAGTCTGCTTCCGTAAAGGTTTATAGTCTTGGAAACCCTGTCCTATAGGGTCCCTATAAGTCAGAATCGACTCAACCACAATGGGTTTGGCGTTTTTTGGTATAACACAGAGGTGAAGAGCTCAGGCTTGCAAGGTGTGCATCCTGGCTCTACTACCTACTTTGTGGCTTTTGTCAAGTTAAACCTTTCCATGCTTAAGTTTCCTCATCTGTAAAATGGATATGATAACATCAGCTATGTTATAGACACAAATACTTTGTAACGTGTTTAGAACAATATCTGATGCACAGTAAGTGTTCAATGTCAGCAATTATTATTATATTAGAAACTAAAGTAACCTCTAAAAAAATATCCTCCTCCAGCTTCTGGTAATTAAATAATCCCAAATCACCCTGGTAAAGTTATGGCTGACCAACACATAGGATACTCCACAGTAGCTCATCCAAAAAAGATACTCATTTATCTAAGCCCTGTTTGTGAGAGGCAGAAAGATATTATTTTCATGATTTCTGTTTAAATTTCTTAAGCTTACTTAAGCAAACTATTAACTATAGAAACATTTCCTATCATCTCAGAATTTGGTATACAGCATTTCTATTTTCTAATTTCAATGTAAGACTTACTGAGCCGCAACCCTCCTCTTTTTGCATAATGTATGGTCCTATTAACAAAGTAATTTTCTTGGTTTTGTCTATGCTAACTCAGCAACTCTTATTAATACTATCTCATAAAATACAGGTCCATCAAAGAACTCAGTAAGTATATAATACAAGGATTTCATAAGCTGTAAAGATAAAGCCTTTTCTATTCCCATAGGAATGACAGAGATATTGACAAATCCATATCTCATAAACGGGCTCTGTAACAGCAGAGAACCAATTTCCTCTTTAAGTCCTCGCTCCCCTTTCCCAATTGCTAGTCAACTCTTGTGATCCCTTTCTGTATGCAAAGCTTTACCCACTTTTTCTCTGTATTTCTAGTTTTAACTGTATTTCTCCCTTTTGAAATCTTATACCAACGCTACATCACACAGCTATACGAGTCTCTGTTTCTAATGAATAACAGCTGGGCTAATTCCTGCTTCTCTGGTGCCTAATAGCTCCAGCCATCTCAACTTCTCTGGCTGAACAACAGCATCCACCTGTCCTTAATTGCTGCACCCATTCCTTTCCTGTTCCTTAATAAAAGTACACCATTTATCCCCATTCCTTTTCATTTCAGTTTTTATTAAACCCCAACTGCTCCTCAAGACTTCTGTCATTCCCTATCTCTTCCAACTGCCCCTCCCTTTTTCTTCCTACCACCAACTCTTTCAGCCAATCTCAAAAGTTTCTAATACCCATGCCTGCCTAGTATTACCAGGCCTCATTATCGTACTCAGACAACCTTTTAAAAAAAATTTTTAAAGAATGCTACAGAATTCACTTCTCAAACCCCAAATTCTATCATAACTCATTGCCGATGAGTCGATTCCGACTCATGGAGACCCCATGTGTTACTGACTAGAACTGCTCCATAGGGTTTTCTTGGCTGGCATCTTTACGAAAGCAGATCGCCAGGCCTTTCTTCTGAGGCATCACTGGGGGTGTTTGAACTGCCAACCTTTAGGCTAGCAAAAGATCACAAACCATTGGCACCAGTCAGGGACCTTAAATAGTATCACAGATATGTACATACAGTATACTTTCATACATTAATTACTATGATATGGTGTGTACACTTTTACATAGAAAGTTTTTGATGTATATGCTTTTATACAAAAAGTTTTTCCTCCAAAAAACTCCATGCACTTTTCAAAGAAATTTCTCATTACAAATATTCTCTTAAACATTAAAAAATGAAAATATTAAAAACAAACAAAAAAATATGCAAAGTAATGCTGGTGGAATACCACTTTATAAATCCAAGACAAGTGCTTTTAGGGTGAAGAAGAAACACAGACAAACATGTTTTTTCCTAGGAGACTTACCAGCTGTCTTATCAGAGGCCTTAAAAGCAGTCTTCAAACGACAGGCAACTTAACATGGTTTTTTGACTAAACCACAGAAAATGCCGTAGTACATGAAGGAGAAAGATGAGAAGCTGAACCTGGGGGATAAAAAAAAGGTAATCAAAATGATAATCTGTACCCCCTGTAAGAGAATTCTGATTACTTCTCTCACCTCCTTTAGCAGTGAGAGCAATCAAATCAAACAAGTGTGATTAATAATTAATGAAACAAAACCAAATATGGGAAGTTTTGTGGGAAACTGCAACCCATGCAATCCATGGCACCTTGTCCAATTTCAGCTGCTAACCTAAAGGTTGGCAGAAACCCTATGGAGCAGTTCTACTCTGTCCTATAGCGCCGCTATGAGTTGGAACGGACCTGACGGCAGCAGGTTTGGTTTGGTTTGGTTATGGAAGTAATGCCCACGTGTATAACCAAACCCTTCTCAAACCCTCCATCCAACTTTAGCCTATGTAGCCTCAGGGGACAGTGATACACATTTGTACCTCCCTGACAACCACTCAAAGGACCACAGACTACAGGACCACCTGACGTTTTGTCAATTATAAATACTACACAGCAGAGTGACAAGTTAACAAGCAGTTAACTTGCCACCTTGCCACTATTTTAACTCTGGTACCTGATCACTCTGCCTCTAGATTCACTTCCTTCCAATCCACTCATCATACTGCTACCAAAGTCATCTTCCAAACACAGAAATCTAACGTCACCTGCCTGGTCACAATTCCTCAGAGGCTCATCAATAGCTACAACACAAAATTTAAACGTGACAGACAAAGCGCTCCATAAGTTGATCCCCTGCCTTCCAGTTTTCAGCCTTGCATCCTCCCTAGTGTAATTCCCTGACTGTTCAAGCTTCCGTACTTTTGCATGAGCTGTTTCTTCTCTTTTATGTTGCCCATTCCTGTCCCTCAACCACTAGACAAATCCACACCCATCCTTCAGGCAGTATTTCTTCTCAGGTGTTTATTTCTCAATTTTCCACTGCCTCCCAGTCATCCTTGGATCACCCTTCTGTATACACACCTCCATTACAGCAACTATCTTACAGCACTATAACTTGATCCACATTAGGTGGTGAGCTCTTGGGATGGCAGGGACTATTTATTCACCTTTGTAACATTTGCACATCCTGGCACACACAAGATGTTCAGAAAATACCTGTTCACTCTATTAACATTCTCTCATGAAGACTGAGAATGTGATCAGAGATTGGCAGGATTTTAAAACTGGAAGAGACTTAAGCTACTATCTAGCCTTGGAGTCACGGGGCTTTAGGGTAGGAGAAGACCTCAGGGATCAACTACTGAAATGCAAGTCTAAACATTAAATAACTTACCCCCCCCCCAAAAAAAAACCCCGTTGCCGCCGAATCTCATAGTGACCCTATGGGACAGAGTAGAAATGTCCCATAAGGTTTCCAAGGAGCGGCTGGTGCAGTCGAACTGCCGATCTTTTAGTTAACAGCCATAGTATTTAACCACTGCACCACCAGGGCTCCAAACTTACCCAGGGTAAGGTAAATCATCAGCATCTGATGAAGGACTAGAATAAGTTTTGCAATCCACTCATATCCTGTCTAGTTATATCATGATCAAACAAATACTGTGGAATTTGGTAAGATCTTGAAAAGCCAGTGCATAGGCCAAAATCAACAAGGTGAAAAGTATCAAACATTTAGAATCCAAGTATCAACTGCAGAAATACAGGAGCACAGAGAACTGCATCCCACAAGCTGGACTGGACAGAGCATCCCACTGGATCACTGTGTCCAGCTCTGGGCAGGAAGGACACTTTAAGAGAGCCAGTAACAAACTAGGGAATACTCAAAGAAAGCAACCAGGATGGCAGGTAGTCTTCACAAGTCATTTGTAATAACTAGAAATATTTAACTTCAGGACGGGAAGAATTATCGAGAATATGTAAGCTGTCCTAGAAACAGCAAGTGGAAGGCAGCAGGAAAACAGATTTTCAGCTCAACCGTAAAAGAGTTTTACCAACTACTCCATCACGGACTAGAACAAGTTGCCTTGTCAGGTAAGAGCACCCCATAACTGGAAGTCAACGATCAATATAGGACTGATAGGATCCTCAGAGAACCTGAGTCTAACCTTTTCATTTTACAATTGAGAAAACGGATGCTGAGGGAAAGATGCAACAATTAGGTACAGAGAAAGCAACAGGAGATCCGGGTTTCCCCTCTTGGTTCCATTCTAACACCCCACACTCTCTTTTCAACAGTAGCTGATCACCCCCGAGGATGTTCAGTGAGTTCAGAATCCAGCTTCTAGGTATAGGTTAGACACCTGCGGTTCCTTCCAGTTTTAAGATTCTAGTAAATTGTTTTTCTAAATCTCACAGCTCTTAACACTGGACAGAAACTATAAAAGGAACTAAATTGTCCAGATGAAAAACAAAACAAAAACAAAAAAACTCCATTCCACTTTTTTCGTCTATAGAACCAACATCTTGACTCTAAAAAACATAAATTCTAATCATTGGTGCTTTGTCATCCCATCATCCAGGATTTCTCAATGCAGTTCTATATCATACGGTATTACACCTATTTCTCGTTTCTCATCCAGTTTCCTCCTTGAAGGCTATCAGTGACCATCTTTAAAATATATTTTAACGTACAGCTTTTTAAAATGAAATTCAATATACGGAGCATATTTCAAGCTAATTGAGTTCTATTCTCTATAGTACTACTGGTAGTGTTCGTTATTATTCTTTTATTATCAATTATCTTTATAAATCCTATCTTTGACCATCTGCAAGTGAATATCTGAGAATGATAATATCAGCAAATTACGAGCTGCAACACTGTATACAGTACATATCACTAACAATAAGATGTACAAAAAAACAAAACAAAACGGTCGTAAGTGCGGTTGTGGTAACGCGAATACGTCGTGAGCTGGGACTACCTGCAGTATTGTTCTTCACCCCTAGTTGATTTTTAAACAATATCAGAAGCTGAGGCAGACCAGAGGCAGAGAAAATAGCATCTAAGACTAAAACAGAAAACAATGTCTTTCTTCCTATGCCAGGTCCCAACTTCCCAACGGGTTTTAAGTAAAATGTTTCCTGTCTCCGATGCAACTGACACCCTCAGCATTCCTTTAGTTCTTTGCAAAACTAGCGGGTTTCCAGAAGCTCGGCCTTGCCCGAACCAAAGGCCAGGTTCCTCCACTCCGCGGTGACGTCCCAAAGCAGTGCCTGCTCGGACCAAAGATATGCCGGTCCTCACGCACAAAAGCGCAGTCGGGACCACCGGCTTCTCCCTAGACGGGCCCCTAGCGGGGCACCCGACAGGGTGGGGGCATGTCCGCGCGAGCAGACCCTAGGGGAGCGACAAGCTCCCGCACCGCTACCCCGGCCCCTTTCTTCAGGAAAAGCCGACGACCTCCTCTGGGAGACTAGCCCGGGTCTGCGCCGGCGGCCGGGACCCTCGGGCCTACAGCAGGCCCGCCGGCCGCGCGTCCCCGCCCCCATGGCCGCCCCTCCCCCGCCTCCCGTGCCTCCTCGGTTGTCTCGCTCCGGTTTCTCACCGATCCGGCCCGCGGGCGGCGTCCAAGTAAGGTGAAGGGAGAGAAGGTGGGATGGACGGCGGGGAGGGCCGGCTTCTCCTAGCCGGGGGTTCCCGGCAGCCCAAGCTGCTCCGCGGCGCCCCTGCGGAGCGCGACTGCCTTCCCGAATGGCGACGCGAGACGCAGAGAGCTGGGCTCGGGGCACACGAGCGTGCGCGCGGCCGCGGGAGTAGGGGCGGAGCCGGGGGCGGGGCGGGACTGATGGGTGAGCGGGGAAGCGAGTTTACCGCCGCCTCGCGCGGACCAATCAGCTGGCGGATCGCGTGGCGCCCCAATGCCAAGAGTGAGCCGGATTGTGGAGCATCCCCCCGCCCCGCAACCGGAAGTGCCTTGCGCGTCCACCTGCCCCGCCCCCGCCTTCCGCGCGCGGGAACCCCAGCCCTCGGGAAGGTCTGGGCGCGCGCGGGGAGAGGGAGGCGGGGCCCTGGCGGCCGTGCAGAGCGGGTAGCGGAGCCCGCTGGGCTTGGGCGGGTAGTGGTGTCGGCCATTCCCCCTCAGTGCCCCTCCACCCATTTTCCAGAGACCCGAGTCCGGTCATGGGTGCAGCCGCAGACCGCTGCCGCAAGCCATTGTTTCTTTGTTTTGTTTCTGTCTTTTGTTTGATCTTTTAAAATTAAAGGCCCATTAACCCTAAAGTGCTTTGGCACCAAGGCAATGCGGTGGCAAGAAGAAACTGTGTTTAAATTCTTTGCGCCTCATATACTTGGGTGGATCTTGTTACCTGTAGGACGAAGACAAAAATCCTTACGCCAGCCTTCCCGCCCTACTTCGTCTAAGCCAAGTTTCTCTTTGAATAAACAAGGATTTATTCAAGCTCTTTGTCGGTGTCTCGAGTCTTAAGGTCATACACTCTTCAATTTTGCAATGATTTTGATTTCGAATAATACCAACTGGAAGTGTTCTAGGAAATTTTCTGATTTTGTTTTTTTAGCAGAAGTGATTAAATCTGATCTAATTTACTATAATAACTTTGTTTTTTTAAAAAAAGAAAAACTTCCCACATAAAGTTATTAAAATTCTAATTTACTTTGTCCTTCTGGGCTCAGCAGACACTGCCTAAATGAAGCCGCCTCCGTGAGGCGAGACGAAGCGAACTTGCCCAACGACACTGGAAGCTCTTTGGGGGAGGGATTGCGTGTCACTAGTTCCGCCTACTAGCTCATTGCCTGGCACAGATAGGTAGGTGGTCAGCAAACACTGGATGATCAAATAATAAGTGGATGTCCAACCCTTCCCATCCCCCAAGGCTCACCTCTGTAATGACCTCCCCCTCATGAAAAAGCTCTTTGTAAAAAAGAAAAACTTGAACATTCCACTAGAAATACGGTCCAAGGACAAAAACAAATAATTTACTAAAAAACAAATGTCGAATAAGCAAGTGAAAAAAAAAAAATCTTAGGCCTTGTTAATAAAAATGCAAATTTTTAAAAGTACTTCGTAAACTGTAAATATTAAATGCAGACAGGAAAGGATCTTTTCTCTGAACATCAAGTTTTTACATATTAAGAACTTTTGAAATTGTGGTCTTTAATGTGAAGTTCTTTTGTGAAAGTATGTGCAAAGATGGCATGCTGTTTGTCTTAAGTCTGTATTAAGCAAGTTTATAATCATTGTGATGTGGGTGTTGCTGTTGTATCAGCGTTACTTAAATAACGTGCAACCCTTTATTATGGTTGTCGTTGTTATTCCTAAGGCCATTACCTGGAAGGTAGTTTCGTTTGACACTCATATCACATAATTTCCATTTAAAGAACTGGTTAGAGCCCAGAGACTGGTAACAAGATACCAGTTTATTATTTATTCAGCTGGCAAAGATCAGCTGTCTCTAGGGTAATTTTTCAATGAAATATCAATTTGTGCAAGAGCACTGTCTTTTTGGTGTTCCATGCTTTTTCCCTACAAAAGGAAGTCCTCTTAGGTCTATACGTGGTTGCAGAGTATGTGACCACCTCAGTGGGTGCCTCTTCAGCAGGGTGGAGCAGGGCCTCTCAGTCACCTGGGCACACACAGTGCTGGGTTGCTTTTCTTCAAGAAGCCTCTTTGGAGCCTTTGAAGCTTCTGCTGTGGATTCCATTTTTAGAAACAAGCTTCATTGCGCCTGCAGGCCTTAATTTGAAGAGTTGCTTTACTTGGTTCTTTCCTGAAGTGTTTGAACGAGTTGGTTATCCCAAAGACCTATCTCAACTGGACTCTAAGCAAACCTCTAGCATAGGACAACTCTTGGAAGCCAAAACCTAGACTGTGATAGGGTGATAACTCTGGCTCTTTTTTATTGATGTTTTCTTTGCAAATTAAACAATAACAACAAAACACACATACAAAAAACCCTCTGCCATTATTTTGAATTGAAATTATGTAAGCAAAGCTGCAGTTATAGAATATGTAAATAGTTCAAGATAATAATGCAAATAAACTCACAATTATTGAACTGTTGGTGTTTTTACAATCTCTCAGAATATTGCCTTAAACTTGAAAGTAGTCAAAGAAAGCAGAGACAATGCTTACAAAATCCTGTACTAAACTAGGCCCTTATAGATTTTCAAACAAAGCTTTATTTAAGGCTTTGGTTTAGCATATAATTAACAACCTATTTGACTGTTTTCGCAACCTACTCTAGATTCCAAGGGCCAAACTCATTTAGAGAATGGGTGAAGGCAAGTGAACTAAACTGCAGACAGAAGCGACGGCCTGATACTCTTTTGGAAGGAGGAGCCCAAAAGAAAAACATCGAATTCTGTCATTTCCATGTGCGTGTTAAAAAAAAAAAAAAAAAAATGCCACACCTCTGCACGTATTCAAAGCCTACATAGAGTCAAATGGCCGAAGTCAGTCTACATTGTCAAATGAATCAGCCAAAATCACACTTACTTTCTGTCAAGAAGAGTCAGACTTAATTTTTCAATTCAGATTAATGCATTATTAGTATACGTTTCAAGGAATATCATAAAAACTACTGAGAAATGAAGAAAGGTTTCCTGTAAAATAGTTAATAAAAGCAGTTAATATAAGCAAACTTGCTTGCTGAAGGTGAAGAGGACTTGAAGCACTTACTGATGAAGATCAAAGACTACAGCCTTCAGTACGGATTATACTTGAACATAAGGAAAACAAAAATCCTCACATCTGGACCAATAAGCAATACCATGATAAACAGAGAAAATATTGAAGCTGTCAAGGATTTCATTTTACCTGGATCCAAAATCAACGCCCATTGAAGCAGCAAGAAATCAAACGACAAATTGCATTGGGCAAATCTGCCACAGAAGACCTTTTTAAAGTATTAAAAAGCAAAGATGTCACTTTGAGGACTAACGTGTACCTGACCCAAACCATAGTATTTTCAGTTGCCTCATACGCATGTGAATACTGGACGGTAAATAAGGAAGAAGAATTAATGCCTTTGAATTATGGTGTTAGCAAAGAATATTGAACATACCATGGACAGCCAGAAGAGCGAACAAATCTGTCTTGTAAGTACAGCCAGAATGATCCTTAGAAGCGAGGATGGTGAGACTTCATCTCACGTATTTTAGATATGTTATCAGGAGGGACCATCCCTAGAGAAGGACATTATGCTTGGGAAAGTAAAGGGTCAGTGAAAAAGAGGAAGACCCTCAATGGGATGGATTGACACAGTGTCTGCAACAATGAGCTCAAGCATAGCAACGATTGTGAGGATGGCGCAGGATCGGGCAGTGTTTCGTTCTGTTGTACATGGGGTCACTATGAGTTGGAACCCACTCCAGGGCACCTAACAACAACATAATTAACATATCTATTTTATAATTAATAAAAACAAGACAAATTACTCTGCTGTTGTTAGTTGCTGTCAAGTCCATTCCAATTCGTCGTGACCCCACGTGTGCAGGGTAGAACTGCTCCATGGCATTCTCAAAGCTGTGAGCTTTCAGAAGCAGATGGCTAGGCCTGTCTTCTGAGGTGCCTCTGGGTAGGTTTGAATCGCCAACCTTTCAGCTAGTAGTCAGGTGCTTAGCCGTTTATGACACCCAGAGACTCCAAATGATTTTCTATTTCTCTCTGATTTATAGTAATGGAAAATAATGTGTAGCTAAAATGATAAGTTAGTTATTAAATGAGTATGAGGAAAAGGGTATTCCCTCCACGTGTGAGTGTATCAAGCTCTAGTGTTGGGTTTCCAATAATGTCAAAGTATAATTTTCACAAAGTTAAAAAACACGACTGTCACACAAATATAAAGTGAGCAGTTATCAAAGATTTATTTATCTCATTAACGAGGGAATCAAGAGGAAGACAGAGCTGGCTCCAAGAGAATTCCTAAGACTAAGTATATCTAGTCACTAGAGGAAGGAACACTGGGCTCAGATTGCTAGGCTAGATACGAAAGTGGTTAATAGCCTACAGTGCAAATAAAACTGTAACCTTGAGGGTGATCTTCTCTGTCTGACAGAAATCATTCACATCTCTACTAGACAAAAATCTACAAATTAACTTGTAACTTCATGGTCTGAGAGCCTTCATCGTTAAGAAATAAGGAGCCAAAAAAAAAAATTCTGTACGGCAGACTAACCTGAAATGTAAACTTCGTTTAACTACAACAATTGAAAAAAAAGAAAAAAGAAATAAGGAGTCAAATAGCAAACAATCCTTAGGTGGGCCTGTCGGGCAGGACATAAAAAGGCTATGCAATCATTCATTTGCTGTATTTCCATGCTTTGGACAATTTCTCCTACCAGGATTTATTAAATAAGAATCAAGTATAAAAATGAGGATCAACTCCATTAACATTTTTGACATGTTATCGAGCATGTTCAATAAAATTAATGGAAATAACAGTATATGATGCTAAAAAGAAAATCAATTCCCTTAACTCACCATGCTCGTGTCCTTGGAAGGGCTTCACATGCCCTTGTGTATGTGGTTTGAAAACTCCTGGTTTACAGCATGTCTTCAACCAGTATTACTAATGCTATTCATTAAAATAACCCTCTGAGGTATTATCCCATTTTAAAGATGAGAAAACTTGTCCAAGTCCACACAAATACTAAGGGCCAGAGTTATGAGCAGAAACCAGTTGTGTTTGGCTCCTAATCTCACCTGCTGACCCCTACTTATTATAAAAATTAGCAGATTGAACTTGATATCCTTTTGGTTCTCAATATAGTTACTTAACTGAACCTATTAGAAAGTTCCACCACTTACCTGTCAGTTTGTCGTACTGTGGTGGCTTACGTGTTGCTGTAATACTGGAAGCTATGCCACTGGTATTTCAAATACCATCAAGGTCAGCCATGGTAGACTGGTTTCAGTGGAGCTTCCAAATTAAGACAGACTGGGAAGAAAGGCCTGGTAATCTACTTCTAAAAATTAGCCAATAAAAACCTTATGGATCACAACAGAACGTTGTCCAGCTCAGTTGCTTAGGACATGTCATCAGGAAGGATCAATCCCTGGAGGAGACTTCATGTTTGGTGAAGGAGAGGGCCAGCGAGGGCAAGGGAGACCTTCAGTGAGATGGGCTGGCACAGTAGCCACAGCGATGGACTCAAACGTGCCAGCAATCATGAGGATGACACAGGATGGGCAACATTTTGTTTTGTTGGACAAAAGGCCAGCATGAGTTGGAGTTGACTCAACAGCAGCTATCTATTAGAAACTTCCCAACAAAACCTGATCAGCATCCTCAAGGTAGTTTTGAGGAGGAGTCATATCTAGCCTATTTATCACTCTCCTAAGCCCAGCAAACAAAATGGAGAAAGCCCATTTTTAAGAGAAAAGTAGACCATCTACCGATATGTTGACTGTTGATGGTCATTAGTTGGTTAATGGACATATCTGGAACCCCTGAAGTCATTACCAAAATGTGAGTAAGCTTGATCTTGGAAGGGGGCCTTGCTGACTAGTTAAAAGAGGAAAAAGCAAGAGGTCGCTAGGGCCAAATGTAGGGAAATTGACTTGTCCGTGCAGGACTGTTCTTCAAGGAGGTGGCCAGGTCTGAATCAGCCTGCTTACGGTGATCTGACTAACTTGAGTCTGGTCCAAGCTGCTTTTAGTATCCAGAGACCAGAAGGTCAGTACATTGTGCTGAGGTTATGAGGATGTTGAAGTCTGGCATGTGGAGATCTATCAGGAGGGGGTCAGTGTTATTGAAGCAGGACTCCAGACTACACCAAGATTATAAGGAGCAGGATTCAACCCTCTCAGGGGAGGGAGTTGGCCCGGGCTGGGAAAATACCAGTACCTTAATGGATCAGGCAGAGGTTCGGCAGGACAGAACCAGATGACAAGTCATAGCCTGAGGACCATTCACAAGCTTGTGCACCTTAGTGAAGGGAGGAAAAGAGTGTCCAGGCCCACCAGAAACTCGACTTAGCATAGTAGAGTGATCCCAGAAGCCTCTGCTCATGGGACTGGAACTCTTTCTTTTGCCAGGGAGAGCTGCCTTTGCTGCTGGCCAGGGTGAAGGTAGGCAGGAACTGACAGTATCTAATTTACTGTCCAGTGCATGGTACAGTGCCTGGCACACTGTAGGTGCCCAATAAATAATAGTTGAATAAATGAAAGAATGGGCTTCCCACGTGCGTGCACATGAAAGGGCCACCAGGAGCCCTGGCACCGGGCCTGGCCTGCTGGAGCAGTTGTGTTTCTTTATGCATTGCCAATTTATCAGGACAATGCAAAGCCAAACCTCTTTTCAAACAATCCTGTTCAGCTCCTATGAAAGGAGGGGCAGAGGGCAATTTTCTGCAAATAGGTTGTCCCAGGAGCTAAGGCAACCTGTTCTTGCTGATAAAAGAGAAAAAAAGCAGGAGTCATATGCATAGAAACCATTCCAGAGAAGCAACCCGACCTGGCCCTGGATACTGTTTGTGATTGTGGAACTGCAAAGTGAACCCATGACTTCTTTCCTGCCCAATATTCTGTATGAGATCTGTAGCCAGGCTCCTTGTCCGAGCAAGGACTTCCACCACCTGGCCATCACCCAAACCGAGGTAAAGCACCTGCGAAGCTAAGGACCTGATTCCTTGGACGTTACAGCTTTAATGCTTGAACAACAAATACTTCTCACATACTAGTAACACCATAGTGGTTAAAAGCTTGAGTTGTCAAGTTAGACAAACCTATGGTTGAATCCTGCCTCCAATTCTTTCTCTCTCTTTCTCTGTGTGTGTTTGTGTGTATGTGTGTGTGTATGCCCTCGAATGTGAACTTGGGCAACCTATTTTTTCATATGCAAGATGGGGTAGAATTGTAGTACTTACTTCGTAAGTTTTTATGGTATAAAATGGCATAATGTATTCAGAGTACTTAGCAAATTGTCTACCACACTGAATGTACTTAATAAATGTTAAATGCTATTATTACTTCATACTCTGATGTAATTATAATGGCAAGAATTTTGACCACTGGTAGGGAAAATAAATTAATATTAAAAATGGAGGGTTTTGTGGGCTTTACTCTTACTGGTAATGAGTTAGGACCTTTGAAGCTTTCATTCTATCAAACATCTGAGTTATGAATAGCCAACTTACAACCGCCCTGGAAATACTGATGCTGGATTCCCATTGCTGATGTTGGAGTTCCAGTGAGTTAAAAACAGTATCTGACCTTCCATGCACCCTTTCTGCTGTCACCGTAGGAGTGAGGCCTGATTAAAACGCAGCCCAGGCACCACTTCCTCTAGGCCTTTCCTGCCTTCCCAAGGCTGAGTAAGGTACCCTTTTACTGGACTCCCATAGACACCTTCACCACATCTTATATACTTCATTGTAATTGACTTTTACTGGTGTTTCGTCCCCTCTAGACTATGAGTTGCATGCCTTATTCCTGGAATATAGTACTTTCTCAAATATTTATTGAATAAGTGGATGAACAGAAGATGGAGCATTCCTTGCTGCTACCCAGCATTTTCCCCATAGGTACAATGTTATATATATCAGTGATTCTCCACCCTAGCTGCACATTAGAATCATCCTGGAGACCTTTTAAAAATACCAGTGCTTGGGCCCCAGCCCAGGCTAATTAAATCTTTAGGGGTGGAGCCCAGACATGGGTGTTTTCTAGAATCTCTCAGATGCTTCTAGTGTCAGCAGGGTTGAGAACTACTGTTATAAACCATGGTTGTTAAGACCTCAGGCTTACTCAACGCCTGTGTGGTCCATAATCTGCCTGTGCTATGGTCAGAGAAGCTCCACACATGCGAACTGGAAGACCCGCCATCAAGTAACGGACAACACCTTACCTCTCTCTCCCTCGATTTCCCTGTCTTTAAAATGGGACTATAGTGACATCCACTTCAGGAAGCTGTTAGAATAAAAAATGTTTAAGTGAAAGTTGCTGAGTAAATTGTGCATCACATTTGTAAATGTGAAATCTTACGGCTATAATGAAGCAGCAGTGTCCTATCACTGTATTTTTTTAGTTTTAAAATACAATATTTTCATGAGCAGAGAAAGAGTATAAGAAGTTTGGTTCTTAACATTATTGTCTCTCTAGACTCAGGGAGGGAGAGGGTTGAAACAGGGCCAGAGTGAGTCTTGTAGGTGCCAAAGCACGCAAATAATTTGGTTCACATTTAAACTGATAGTCTTTGAATATTTGCTCAACCTTGATTCAGAGAGGAGGCTATGTGCCAGGAGCGGGAGGACAGAGGAGGCAGTGCTCGGCTGCTTCTCCTCTGGTGTCCTGAGCAATTCACCTCTTGTCTCAGAACAAACTCTTGAGAAAGTAGGTTAGTGACCAACCATTGCTCCTGTAGGATGCCCATGAGAGAACTCACACCTACCAAGCAATTTTTCCAAATATTCCCAAATCATGTGGAGTTCTCCAAAGGAGTTCTGGTGAATGGAATTTTCACCATCTTGGTACATTTCCAAAACCAGCAAAGTACTCTCGTTCATAAAGCTCTGGAGGTCAGAGGGCTTGCTGGGGTTAGGGCCCCTGGGCTCACGATCAATGAAGCAACCTCTCTAAATGATCTTACTGGCACTGATTTAAGTTGGAGTGCCCATTAAAAGATCACATTATTGCTCAAAATGGGTGGCTTGGGACTTGGGGGAAACGCTAATGCCCAGGATTCATCCATGGAGCTTCCAATCATTTGTGGAACAGTGTTCCTTCATTTCAAGAGAAGCACAGAGATGTCTGCTACCATATCCAGAGCTCACAGCAGAGCCCCACAAGATCAGAACCTCATTCTCCTACCAGCCTTTAGCCACTTAAAAGAATGATGGGTTTACTCTGGAGATGGGTCAGCATGAGTCGGAAGCAACTGGATGGCAACTGGTGAGAAGATTTTCCAATAATCAGTTTCTGGAGCCTGAGCTTTCAGAAGTATGGTTTGCTAACATCCATCCACTTGAGAACTGACCTGCAAGTCTATACACTTTCTCCATCCTCCACTCTCCTTTCGCAATAGTCCTTCTTTCTCTGTACATAAGAAAAGCTTCCCCCTTACCCATCCCAAATCTCACTACAATGCATTAACCCTACATAAAAAAGGGAATAATTTCAATTATTGGTTTGGAGGAATCATCAGTTAATGATTAATCAAAGTGCCATAAACCTAGTCAGTACCTGTCTTTTCCTGCTTTAAATGATTTTCTGTTAAGATTGAAGTGTGGCCTCAGAAACAAGGTGTAGAAGTTTTGTATGGCTGCTGTAAAAAATTACCACAGACTGAGTGGCTTAAAACAACATACATTTATTTCTTCACAGTATTGGAGGCCAGAAGTCAGACATGGATTCCATTGGGTTACAATGAAAGCATTGTCAGGGCTGTGTTCCTTGTTGGAGGCTATAGGGGAGAATTGGTTTTCTTGCCTTTTCCAGCTTCTGGAGGCTGCCAGCATTCCTTGGCTTGTGGCCCCTCTTCTTTCATCTTCAAAGCAAGCAGTGTTGCATCAGTCTGACCCTTTCTCCATTTCTGACTACACATCTCTGACTACACTCAGGAAAGGTTCTCTGCGTTTAAGGGCTCATGAGATTAAATAAAGCCCACCTGGAAAATCCAGAATAATCTCCCTGTCTAAAAGTCTTTAACCACAGTCACATCTGCAAAGTCTCTTTTACCATGTAAAATAATATATTCACAGGTTCCAGAGATCAGAGTGTCGGCATCTTTGTTGTTGCTGGTTGCTGTCCAGTCAGCTCCAACTCATGGCAACTATATAAGAGAATGAATAATGTATAACAGAATGAATCGTTGCCCAGTCCCGCACCGTCTTCCTGATGTCAGTATGTTTGAGTCCGTTGTTGAGTCTGTTGTGTCAATCCGTCTCACTGAGTTCCCTTGTATTTGCTGACCCTCTCCTTTATCAACCGTGATGCACTTTCCTAGAGATTAGTCTTTTCTGATGACGTGTCCAAAGTAAGTGAGCCAAAGGTTTGCTATTCTCACTGCTAAGGACCATTCTGGTTTTATTTCTTCTAATACTGATTTGTTCGTTCTTCTGGTAGTCTATAGTATATTCAACATTCTTTACCAACACCACAGTTCGGATGCATCAATTCTTCTTCTGTCTTCCTTTGTCATTGTCCAGCTTTCACATGAATTGGAATCAACTTAATGGCATCTGGACATCTTTGGGGGAGGGGGTAGCGTTATTCTGCTTACCACCCAGGGTTGTTTTGACCTGTGTTGAGATGTTCTGAATTCAGCTATATCATAGGGACTGCTGATAAGAGTGGCTCTGCCTCTTCATCCCTCATTATTGTGAAAGTATACGTGGTCCTTGAGGGAGAAACCTTTAGGAACAAAACAAAGAAAGACTTTTTCCCACATATTAAGCAATAGGAAAAATATTCAGTGACTATCCTTAGACTATGTCATTAGCTAATAGGAAAGTGCCCCCAAACAGCTGAAGCAGAGCACATTAGAGATGCTAATTCTCTTAAACATAGCTGGAAGTTCCCTGGGACTACTTCCAAAATCCATGCTCGTATGGATAAAATTTTTATGTGATTTCTTCCTGATAAGATGTGCAGTGATCATTAATAGAGTTAAAATCTATTTTATCAAATCATATCAACTATGTTTTCCAATTACAGTTATTCTTCATTCAATTAAATATTTTATTATTTCTACTTTCCATTGATTAAAAAATAAAACTATATGATAGTTACCAGACAGATTGGTTTGTAGCAGTGTATATTTTTCTCTTTTATTAAATACATAGAAAATGTTTGGTCATGGTGCAAAACAAAATTAATGGATTTATTTATGCGTTTTAAAATAAATGAATCTTATTTAATTATTCCCAAAAGTCCAATGCTACAGTGTGATACACTTATGCAAACATATTTACTGAAGAAATTAAATTCCTATCATACTCCTCACTTCGTCAATAATTCAGATTTAGCTACACCTTATATTGCATTATTTTAAATTGAGTAATGAGAAGAAGACTATTCTACTAGCACTATATAATTTTAATCTCGACTTTGCTACTTCTAGTAATCTCTTACAAGATGTATTCTGTCTTAGTTATCTAGCACTGCTGTAACAGAAATACCACAAGTGGATGGCTTTAACAACCAGAAATTTATTTTCTAACAGTTGAGGTGGCTGGAAAGCTGATTCAGGGCACTGGCTCTAGGGGAAGGCTTTCTCCCTCTGTTGGCTCTGAGAAAGTTCCTTGCATCTTTTCAGCTTCTGTTCCTGGGCTCCTGGGTGATTTTCATGTAGCATGGCATCTATCTTCCCCCATCTCTGCTTGCTTGCTTCCTTGTTTAATCTGCTCTTTCATATTTTAAGAGTGACTTAAAACACACCCGACACTAATACTGTCTCATTAACATAATAAAGTAAACCCAATTCCAAATGGGATTATAACCACAGATGTAGGGGTTAGAATTTACAACATATATTTTTGGGGGCACAATTGAACCCATAACATGTTTCAAATTTGTTTTCATAAAATAAGTCCTCATTTTGAGACATAAATCTCACATTTATTTGAATTGAAAAATAAAGTTGTACTTTTCTGAGAAAACAAGCCTGATTTGGCTGATTGGTTTAATAATAAGTACATTTTAGCCAAAGTTTCATGGTGACTATTTTTAATAAATTGGATGACTTAAACCTTCAATCCAAGGCTTTGGATTATATTTAAAGCATGTGGTAAAATAAGAACACACTTAACAATAAAATAATTGTACTGGCAAAGATGTATTGAAATTACTGCTTTGTTTTTTTACCCCCCGCGAAGCCTTTTTGAGTATCCGAGATTAAACTGTTTACCTCCAAGAGTGAAAGAGTAATAGGTATAATTAATAGTTATTTGATAAGTCTTGGGAAAGCCTTTTATGACTACCTCCCAGAAACTGAGAAACTGAATGACTATAGTGATTGAATAACAAATCATTTTAAGAGTCAGGTAATTTCCAATTCTTTGCTTTCAATAAAATTGAAAGAATTCTCAGATGATAGAGCATTTGAAGCAATTTTTGATATCGATAACTACATGCATTTTTGCACATAACTTGAAAGAAGTTCAAAGAACTAAGTGATGTTAATACAACAAAGCTCCTTCCATTCCCTTCTACTTAGGTAAATTAAGTTCCTCAGCAATTATATCAATAAAAATGAAAAATTGAAATAGAATATCCAACACTGTTTTATTAATAAAAATATTCATCCAATTCATCCACTGATGCATGAACCATTTGGAAAATAAGTCCCGATTTATCTGAGATAATTCTTAAAAATATTTTATTATTGAAAATTGTAAGCATCCACAAACAAAGTAGTAAAATAGACCCCCATGTACGCTCACCAGCTTCAACAGTTATCAACATTCTACTGTTTTTAATTCAAGGAGATGTATTTTTCACCATTTTACTTTTTATGTTTAGATATCAACAATTTTAATATTGGCTTTGATAAAATATGTACTTATTGTAATAAAGATATTTTTAATACTTTGGGCTTTATGATAGGATGTTAAATTTTTTAATTTCTATGGATATTTTTATTACAGGGAAGTACAATACAAATTTTCATTAGGATAAAATCATGTAGGGGAAACAAAGTTGAAATATGAAAAGTCTTTTGGGAAATACAGGAGCAAAAAGTTTTGTAGGGAAACAACAGTTGGCTAAGTGTAGAAATTGACGAGTTTGAAACTGGGACCCATCTTCCCTGATTCCTCAGCCACTTTTTATGTTTTTCTGACACACACAAACCCTAAACATTGACTATCAGCCAGTCCTTTGGAGCTGAAGAAGTTAAAAAAAAAAAAGTCAGACATCTCTTACCTAAGAATCATTGAGGTATTAGATAAAGGCAGAGTCTGATTCAGTGGGTCTGGGCTATAGTGTCGCTGTGAGTTAGAATTGACTCGACGGTAACGGGTTTGGTTTGAGGTAGGATCAAAGAAACTTTTATTATAGATAGCTGCCCCAGAGATGCCAATATAGGTGACTGGTCTACCTGGACAAACCCTTCCCAGGCTGGAATGGGACAGGGTCTCGCACATGTTGACACTGGCAGCCTCTCCAAGCCATGGGTTGTCCAAAGGAGTTGGCCAGATCTGTCTTTATTTAAAATGTTGACATTTTGTTTATCATGGATTTTATCCATTAATTTAGATTTTAAAGATATTGCATTAAAATATTATTTATCTTGATTACTGAGTTTTCCTGGCACCCTCTAAAATTTTGTATTCCAGGTGTGTGCCTTACTCTACCTACCCAAGTTCCCGCCATGCTTGGCCAAGTCATTTCTAAAGACTTTTTTTGAAAGCCCTTTTTCTCTGGCCTCCATGGAGTGCAACTCGATCTGCATTTAACCAGACTGCATTTGTTTGCTTCTTCGGCAGGTTATCTGGAAGTCATGGATGGTTTCTCTTCGCCTGGAACGAGAAACAACCCTCCCAAGAGAAGTGAGGAAATCCCATGCAGACTTTCTGCTGAGCAAGCAGCAGCACAGCAAGTATCAGGCTGGCAAACAGAGTGGGGATGGTCTGCGCGTGCTGCGTGGCATGGCTTCCAGTTAATCCCTGGGCACCCCGATGTAGATGAACCGCCTGGGCTGCTTCCTCGCTCTTTCACGAAAGCTCTTTGTTTCTGGCGCTAGATGCCCGGGATGGGAGAAGTGAGCAATTTGTTACAAATTCGTCAAAGGTACTGCACCAGCTTTGCCTAAACTCCTATAGGCCCTTCCTGTGGTTTGAGGCAGCCCAGGGGGAAGGTGAACCCAGCCTACTGAGGCCTTCTGAAAATCCTCAGGCCTCAGGCTTGGGTGTGCCTCTTGTCTGGTAACTGTCAGGGGTTCCTCCCAGACTCCCCAGAGGACTGAAACTTGAGGATTATTTTTTCATGGCAACATTGCCAGACCCTCTCTTCTTGTTCCATCCAGGAATGTCACAGTGAGTAGAACCAATGAAGGAAGCATTGGACTAGTCACTCATTAGGTGTTTAATAAGTGTCTGCTGTATCAGGCACAGCTTTAGGCTCTGGGATAAAACAATGAATGATGCAGCGTACTTTTGTGTCACGCAAAAACTGAACCACTAACCAATTGCTGTCGCGTCAACCCTGACTCATATGTAAAAAGTAAAATCGCGCTCCATAGGGTTTTCAAAGGCTGTGACTTTTCGGAAGCAGATCACCAGGACTTTCTTTTGAGATGCCTCTGGGTGGGTTCAAACTGCCAACCTTTAGATTAGCAGCTGAGCGCAAACCATCTGCACTACCCAGGGAACTGCCCGATGATATACAGCGTTTAAATAGCGATTGTTGGTCTGTCACGGGGTCCTGCTGGAGACAGGTGATGTCACTGAAGAAACAATCGCTCTCAACAGCCCGCCTCCACTCCACCTCTGCAATGGTTGCAAATCTCTTGGGCTCCTAGGAGTCAGAGGGTGGAAACAAAGACTATTTGAGGGGGTAAGCTCACCCTTTGGCAACTGCTCTGATATGTGGATTGACTGACAGTATCTTAGCCTGGGCTCCCCCTTGGATAGCAGAGCCTAAGACAAGGACTTGCTTAAAAAAACAGAACAGTTGCCGTCAAGTTGACCCCAACTCAAGGTGACCCCGTGTGTCAGAGTAGCACTGTGTTCCATAGGGTTTTTTGGAAGCAGATTGCCAGGCTTTTCTTCTAAGTTGCCTTTGGGTAGACTCGAACTTCCAACCTTTTGGTTAGCAGCCAAGAGCATTAAATGTTTGCATCACCCAGGGACTCCAAGGACTTGCATACGGATAGTTTAATTTTAGAAGTAACCCCAAAAAGTAGGAGTGAGGCACCAGGAATGTAAATTAGGAAGAAAGGAAAAGCCGATAGAAGGGTGTGTTTGAGTTAATTTGGGCAAATGTGGCTCCATCCTGCCAGGACCTCATGAGAAGCTAAGTAGAAGGCATCTCAGTAGTATCTACTGGAGGGATAGGAAGAGGAACATTTATCTCCCGCCTCTCATCTCTCTTTGGTCGAGGGTTGACTGATGGTGTGCTAACTTTCTTGTACTTTTGCATATTCTGGCTGGCCAGACTTTTTGAATAAGCCTCCAAAGGCCAAGAGGCCAACTGAGGAAAGAAGAACACATTTTCTCCTGGTAGAGCTGCTAGATCTCTCCCTTTGCTCCCTAGCACAATTGGACTGAGTTGGCTAAATGGAAGAGCAATACAATCTCTAGGTGGCACTAAGTGGCTTTGGTGTTCAAACTCCCTAGCTGAGCTCCAAACAATCCCCTTTACAAAGAAGGCCAGTGTTACACGGTCACAATGCATAGGAGTTCCCTGCCCTTTCTCACAACTTCACTGTAAATATGCAAAGTTGTATGGGGATGCGAGTCTTTTTCTTAGAGTACCACCATCATGCATCCATCCAGGCCATGCCCCTGCCTGGGCATGTGTATCCTTCTGACCGTCTGCTGATAGCTTTGCCCAATAAAACCTTTTTATCATGCCTGCATTGTGGTTGTTAGAGGTATTATGCCCATGTCTCTTGATTGATTGCAACAGTTTCCTAGGACTGCCATAACAAAGTACCACACTCTGGGTGGCTTAAAACAAGAGAAATGTGTTCTGTCACAGTTCTGGAGGCCAGAGGTCTGAAATCAAGGTGTCAGCAGGGCCATGCTCCCTCTGAAGGCTCTAGGGAAAAATCTGTTCCATGCCTTTCTCTTAGTCTCTGGTGTTGCTAGAATTCCATGGCATTCCTTGGCTTGTAGAAGCATCCCTGTAATCTCTGCCTCTGTGGCTTCCCATGGCCATCTTCCCTCTGTGTGTGTCTCTGTGTCCAAATGTTCTTCTTTTAAGAACACCAGTCATAATGGATTAGGACCCACACAATTCCAGTATGATCTCATCTTCACTAATAACATCTGCAAAGATCCTATTTCCAAATAAGTTCACATTCTGAGGTTCCAGGAAGGGCGTGAATTTTGAGGAGACACTATCAACCCAGTCCAATGACATTAGAGAACTTTACCCTTTTTGATATGAATTGCAGATATTTTAAGGAGCCCTCGTGGTGCAGTGGTTAAGCGCTTGGCTACTAACTGAAGGGTCAACAGTTCAAACCCACCAGCTGCTTCGTGGGAGAAAGATGTGGTAGTCTGCTTCTGTAAAGACTGACATCCTTGGGAACCCTATGGGGCAGTTCTACTCTGTCTTATAGGGTTATTATGAGTGAGAATGGACTTGATGGCAATGAGTTTGGATTTTTTGGTTGGGCAAATATTTTTCTTAGTTTCTAATTTGTCTTTTGATTTTTGCATAGAAAAATACCATAAGCAGTTTTTTACTTTATGTGGCTCAATACGTTAATCTTTTCTTTTATAGCTTCTTAATTTTCAGTCCTAGTTAGAGAGGCTTTCCCCATTTTAGGATTTAAAAAATTCTTTCTCATATTTTCTTTTAGAATGTTTACATTTGAATCCTTTATCCACTGAAATTTATTCTGGTATCAGCTGCAAATTATCAACGCAGCTTTATTTTTTCAAAATGGCAACCCAGTTGTTCTTACATCATTTATTGAATAGTTCATCTTCTCCCTCCTCCACTTCATTTAGATGCCACCTTTGTTATATACTGAATTTCCGTATTTGTCTATTTCTGTGTCTTTTATTGCATTCTATTGGTCTGTTTGTCAATTCCACACTATCTTTAATTATTGAGTTTTAAAAAACACATTTTAATATTTGATAGGGCTGGCCTCTGTTCATTAATCTTTTTCCAAGTTTGTTTTTGCTATTTTAATTTCTTTCTTTCATACGAACTTTAGTTTAACTTGTCTAGTTAAAACAAAAAGACTGGTGATATTTTTATTGGGATTGTATTTCATTTATAAGTTTAACAAGGAGCATTATTTATGTTTGTTTTCTTGTGTGTTAGGGAATTTATTACTGTGAGCCCATGTTTACTTAAATTTAATTTATGGGAGTCTTCAAGGCCAAAAATAGAATGCTTTCCTCCAGAGAAGATTTGCATTTGCTTTTCCTATGAGCCAGGGATATTTTAGCTCCCTTTAATGGTCCCCAGCTTGATGTGGAACCTAAAGTTTGGCACTCCAACCATGTGGTCAGCCCAAGAATTAGCTTCCCAGTCCCAGTGCAGCACTGACACTGGCCTTTGACTCTAGGCAACCCGTTATTGGCATTTGCCTACTACTCAGCTTTATGAATTCAACTCATTTTTTGCACTGTTGGAGATTTTCCTTAACTTTTCAAGCCCAGCAATGAATTTAAAAGCACGTTTATTATAATTCCTCTAGGCTCTAGGTATAGTGTAGTGGGAGGTTCCTTCCAAGTACCTAGCCTGCCGTACTGCCAGCAGGGAAAGTCAGATGTGTGCCTGTTCTTTCTTCAAACTATTTAGTTTGGCTTTCGCTCTTGTTATTCTACCAGAACTGCTCTTACAAACGTCTGTATCAACCGCCTCATTTTACAAGACTTTGCCACCATCCTCATTCTCTCTGACTTCTGTAACACTTTACACTGTCAGCACATCTTTCCCTGTTCTACAAACTGTACTCTCATTTCCCTTCACCAACACTCCTTCCTCTGCCTACCTTGAAGTGTTTGATGTTTTACAGTTTCTGTATTTGCCCCTGTTTCTTATTGATTTTCACTCTCTTTGAGTCAACTCATCAAATCTGCTTTCAACTTAGATGCGGACGACTCATAGATATTTATCAGCCATGCTGTCTTAGTTACCTAGTGCTGCCGTACCAACAACAACAAAATACAGCAAGTGGATAACTTTAAAGAACAGAAACTTATTGTCTCAGTTCAGGAGGCTGCTGGTCCAAATTCAGT
The DNA here is from genome assembly GCF_000243295.1 of Trichechus manatus latirostris. Taxonomy (NCBI): domain Eukaryota; kingdom Metazoa; phylum Chordata; class Mammalia; order Sirenia; family Trichechidae; genus Trichechus; species Trichechus manatus. Next base: position 22,194,619 of record NW_004443940.1, on the reverse strand, counting down.
GTATTGGTTCTAGGGTAAAGTCCTTCTTGTCTCTTTCTAGTAGCTGCTGGGATTACAGATGTATTCATCTTCAGAGTACCATGGTCTGTCTTCCCCCTGTGTGTGTCTCTGTGTCTATTCCTTTTTTTTTTTTTTTAAATTGTGCTTTAGGTTAAGTTTATAGAGCAAATTAGTTTCTCATTTGTTTTGTGACATTTGTTGCCAACCTGCGACGTGGCAACACTCTCCCCTTCTTGACCTTGGGTTCCGCATTTCCTTTCATCCAGCTTTCCTGTCCCTTCCTGCCTTCTCGTCCTTGCCCCTGGGCTGGTGTGCCCAGTTAGTCTCATCTACATGGTTGAACTACGTGTTTTCATTGTTTGTTTTATGGGCCTGTCTAATCTTTGGCTGAAGAGTGAACCTCAGGAGTGACTTCAATACTGAGTTAAAAGGGTGTCCAGGGGCCATACTCTCAGGGTTTCTCCAGTCTCTGTAAGACCAGTAAGTCTGGTCTTCTTTTTGTGAGTTAGAATTTTGTTCTACATTTTTCTCCAGCTCTGTCTGGGACCCTCTTTTGTGGTTCCTGTCAGAGCAGTCAGTGGTGGTAGCCCGGCACCATCTAGTTGTGCTGGACTCAGTGTGGTGGAGGCTGTGGTAGTTGTGGTCCATTAGTCCTTTGGACTAATCTTTCCCTTGTATCTTTAGTTTTCTTCATTCTCCCTTGCTCCAGACAGGGTGGGACTCTGTGTGTCTATTCTGCTCTTTTTATAAGGCACCACTCAGAAGTGATTAGGTTTAGGACACACTCAACTCTAGTATGACTTCATTAACATAACGAAACCCGTTGGCATCGAGTCGCTTCCAACTCACAGTGACCATACAGGATAGAGTAGAACTGCCCCCATAGGGTTTCCAAGGAGCTGCTGGTGGATTTGAACTGCCGTCCTTTTCGTTAGCAGCCAAGTTTTAACCACTGTGCCACCAGGGCTCCTAATATAACGACCCCTATTTCCAAATGGGGTCACATTCACAAGCACAGGGGCTAGGAATCCAACACGTCTTTTTGGGGGGGACAAAATTCAATCCATAACACGTGCCTTCTCCCTGAAGCTCTTGCCCAGATCTGAATTCTCAACTTCCTGCTAGAGGTCTCCCTTTGGATATTTTTTCTGCTTTGCAAACTCAACTCCTTTGTATGAAATCAAAGTAATTTTCTTCCACCTGTCAAAAACCTAAATACTTAGAGAAACACAAAAAATTAGTGTAACAGAATATATTTATTGTGAGAAGATACAATTCAAATTGGGCAGCATCACCCAGACTTGCCAGGAAGGCGCTCGGAAGAGGGGGCAGTGAAAATGGGTTATACAGGTCATTGATATGTTAATTTCTTATAAGATAACATCAAAGTACAGGGCAGGTTGCAGAAACAGTCACCAAGGACATGCCATACATCCTAAAACAACCTCTAGTCAGACCCTGGAGTTCCTGCTTCTTGCAGCTGGCTGCACATAGATAATTTTCCAAAAGAACCTAATGCCTAAGGCAAAAACGCACTCTGCTAAGCTACTTGCTAAAGTATTGTTTGACTTAAAGGTGACTCCAGGGAACCAGTTTCCTCCAGGTTCAGAAGGACACCTAAGGATGGATGGCCTGTGTGGGTCACCCCAACTTCCATGAAAGCCAGAAGTCTGGATTCCAGGAGAATTAAACTCTTTTTGGTCACACCCTGCACTACCCTCCACTCTCTTTTCTTAAACTGTTATTGCATTTCCTATTTTGGTTAATGATACAAAGCATGTGTGAAACTTGGGTGCAATTTTTGACTCCTTGTTCTTGATAGAGAAAATCTCAAATTTGAGTTGCACTGTAGAAATGTGTATGTTAAAATCACAGGTTTTTTTTTTTTTTTAATAAACTGGCTCATAGGGAAAAAGTCAAGAAGAAGGGCCTTGATATTTTCTGACTGATAAATGAAGTAAAACCACATACATATGAGTTAGACAACAAAATAAACTCACTGAAATCAGAGTAAGCTAATATCACAAAATCAGTGAATTAAAAACCAACCTTCTATATAGTATACTATAATAAATGGCCTCAGAACTATTTTTTAAAAAGCTTTAATACAATAAGCCAGGGTTATGAACATCCGACTTAGGACTTACAGACAACTCATACTTGCCCTTTAATGTTACGTAAATTTGCCCTCACTCTGAAATGATTGAACCAACCCCTACTCACAACAAATTCTTCATCACAAGCACTTTCATCTGCTGCATGGGTAGCTCTTAAATAACCTTTCAGGTCTTCCCTTGCACTAAGGTAAGGCTAAATGAGAACCATATGCACCTGTTCCGACTTACCTACAAATTCGACTTAAAGACACAGTTGGGAATGGCTCTCATTCATAACCCGGGGACTGCCTGTATTACAGGGAAGTCCTTTCTCTGATGTTCTTAGTAAACAGACTGTTATAGATTGAATTGTTTTTCCCAAAAAGGTATGTTGAAGTCTTAACCCCTGTACTTGCAAATGTGACTTTGATAGGAAATAAAATCTTTCTCTGAAGATGTTATCAGTTAAGTTAATGAGGTCATACTTGAACAGGGTGGGTCCTGATCCCTTCTGAGTGGTGTTTTATGAAAGGGGAGAATGGGCACAGAGACAAAGTCACACAGGAACAAGATGCCATGTGAAGTCACATCTATAAGCCAAGCAACACCAAGAGACACTTGGGGCTACGAGCAGCTGGAAGAAACAAGGAAGGATCTTCCACTAGAGCAGACAAAGGGAACATTCAAATTCACTGAATTTGGATGCCTAGCCTCCAGCATTATGAGACAGTAAACAATTTCTATTCTTCAAATCCACTCGTTTGTCACTTTTTTTTTATGGCACCCCTAGGAAGCTAAGACACATAAATAGACAGAAACTCAAATTTATGGTGACAAGATAGACAATAAGTACAGATATAAATTATATTTTAGGTTCCTTGTATATAAATGGGGCCCTGGTGGCACACTGGTTAAGAACTCGGCTGCTAACCAAAAGGCTGGTAGTTCGAATCCACCAACCGCCTTGGAAACTCTATGGGGCAGTTCTACTCTGTCCTATACGGTTGCTATGAGTTGGAATCAACTAGATGGCAATGGGTTTTGGGTTTTTACATAAACATTCACTAAATTTGTCTTTCTCTCTCTCTCAAGATATGAATTGTTAATTGAATGCTTTCTCCTCCAAAAGCACGTGCCTCAATACCATCACACTCTTTTCAGTTCTTCGTTAAACTTCATTCAACTGAGGCTTATAGCTTCTGGCTGCAGTTACACAGTCAATCCTCATTAATTACAGATTCTGTATTTGCGAATTTGCCTGCTTGCTAAAATTTATTTGCAAACCCAATGTTAATACTTGCTGTGCTTTTACATTCATTTGGGGACATGTGTAGAAAACCAAACCCACTGCTGTCGAGTCGATTCCGACTCATAGCGACCCTGTACTGCAGGGAAAAATGCTGAGGTAGAACAAGGTGATGCTCTGCCTTCTTCTTTCAGTTCTCATAATGTAAACGTGTCCTTTTCATGATCTATTTAGTGCCATGTTTTTCTCATTTTTGCGCTTTTTCTTGATGATTTTAGTTTAAAATGGCCCCTAAGCATGGTGCTGAAGTGCTGTCTAATGTTCGTTCCTAAGTGCAAGAAGGCTGTGGTGTGCCTTAACGAGAAAATACGTGTGTCAGATAAGCTTTGCTCAGCCATGAGGTACAGTGCTGCTGGCCATGAGGTCAACGTTAATGAATTAACAACAGAGGTTAAACGAACTGCCTTTACACAAAAACACACAAAAAGCAAGGTTATGTATTGACTGATTGATGAGTATGTTGTAACCAGAGTCTTGCAGGAACCTAACCCTGTATTTCCTCTAGGAGCAATAGCTCAGTATTCGCTGTTGTTAGGTGCCATTGAGTCAACTCATAGCAACCCCACGTATAACAGAACGAAATGTTGCCCGGTCCTGTGCCATCCTCACAATTGTTGCTATACTTGAGCCCATTGTTGCAGCCACTGTGTCAATCCATCTCATAGGGTCGTCTTCTCTTTCGCTGACCCTCTACTTTACCAAGCTTGATGTCCTTCTCCAGGAACTGGTCCCTCCTGATAACATGTCCAAAGTAAGACAGATGAAGTCTCACCATCCTTGCTTCTAAGGAACATTCTGGCTGTACTTCTTCCAAGACAGATTTGTAAATTCTTCTTGTAGTCTGTGGTATATTCAATATTCTTCACCAACACCATAATTCAAATGAGTAAATTCTTCTTCTGTCTTCCTTATTCATCGTCCAGCTTTCACATACATATGAGGTGATCGAAAACACCATGGCTTGGGTCAGGAGCACCTTAGTCCTCAAAGTGACATTCTTGCTTTTCAACACTTTAAAGAGGTCTTTTGCAGCAGATTTGCCCAGTCCAATATGTCGTTTCATTTCTTTACTGCTGCTTCCACAGGTGTCGATTGTGGATCCAAGTAAAATGAAATCCTTGACAATTTCAATATTTTCTCCATTTATCATGATGTTGCTTATTGGTCCAGTTGTGAGGATTTTTGTTTTCTTTATGTTGAGGTGTAGTCTGAAGGCTGTAGTCTTTGATCTTTATCAGTAAGTGCTTCAAATCCTCTTCACTTTCAGCAAGCAAGGTTGCATCATCTGCATATCTTAGATTGTTAGTGAGTCTTCCTCCAATCTGATGCCTCGTTCTTCTTCATATAGTCCAGCTTCTCGGATTATTTGCTCAGCACAGAGACTGAATAAGTATAGTGAAATGATACAGCCCTGACACACACCTTTTCCGATTTTAAACCATGCAGTATCCTCTTGCTCTGTTCAAATGACTGCCTCTTGGTCTATGTACAGGTTCTGTCATGAGCACATTCAGTGTTGATGGCTACTTTATAGACCTTGTTGTTGGGTGCCATCGAGTCAATTTTCCACTCATAGCAACTCCATGTGACAGAGTAGAACTACACATAGCGTTCACTAGGCTGTGACCTTTATGAAAGCAGATTGCCAAGTCTTTTTCCCCAAACCTACTGTGGGTTCAAACCACTAACCTTTAGATTAGCAGCCGAGCGCCTAACTGTTGTGCCACCAGGGCTCCTTTTATAGACCTTAAGTACCACAAAGGAGCCCTAGTGGCAAATGGTTAACAGCTCAGCTGCTAACCAAAAGGTTGGCAGTTTGAATCCACCAGCTGCTCCTTGGAAACCCTATGCGGCAGTTCTACTTTGTCCTGTAGGGTCGCTATGAGTCAGAATTGACTTGATGTCAAAGGGTCTGGTTTTGGTTTTGGTTTAAGTACCATGAATAGTGAGAACTGACTTGATTTCTAACCAAGGCTGAATTAAAGAATAAGGGACTCACAGTTTTCTGCTCCTACATCCAGTCAGTGCCCAGATTTTACTAGATTCCGTCTCCAATAATCTCATGTCCTCCCTTCCAACTTTAGCAGTTCTGTCTTAACTCAGGCCTCTTAACGCCCTGCCTAGCTGTAGATATGACCATCTTTTCATTTCAAAGATCATTTGTTTTTTCTCTCTTATTTTTTTGTTACTTTTTCTGTCAGAGCTTTGTATATTTCACTAGTTTCTTCAAAGAACCACTTTTTAGTTTTGTTGAGCTCCTCTATTATTGTTTTGTTTGTTTCTATTTCATTACTTTCTGCTCTTATCCTTTGTCTCCTTCCTTTCCTCTTCTTGGATTTCCTTTCTAACTTCATGAGTTAAAAGTTTCTCATTAATTCTCAATTTTTCCTGTTTATTAATATCTGCATTTAAAGTTTTAAAATTCCCCCTAATTATTGCCTTAGCTAACATTGGTCTGCCAAGGTAGCCTTGAGTTCCCAGTGGGTCCGCTCTATTGCATTCTGAACCTGACCTGAGCCTCTACCTTCATATTCTTGACCTTGGCTCTTTGGACCTTCCTTGGGCTGTTGGTTGCTCTCTTGAAGCCTGACCTCCTGATACCAGGATGGCCGTCTGGTGTTATGCTAGTTCCTGACTTGTTCCTTTGCTTGGGTGTGTGGCTCTTGAAGGCAGCCTGAGGCAGAGATTAGTCCTCTGAGAGGTGCTCAGAAGAGAGAGCATCCCTTCCCTTAAAAGTACAGAGTACCCAGAAACTTCTTCAGGGGCTAGAAGTGCTAGAGGCGAGAGTGGGAGAGGGGACACAAAAGACCTGGGCAACAAGGCACAGGGCCACATAAACCAGAGACTTCATCAGCCTGAGACCAGAAGAACTAGATGGTGCCCGGTTACCACCAATGACCACCCTGACAGGGAACGCACCAGAGAGTCCCTGATGAAGCAGGAGAAAGATGGGGTGCAGAACTCAAATTCTAGTAAGAAGACCAGACTTAATGGTCTGAGACTGGAGGAACCCCGGAAAGCATGGCCCCTGGATTCTCTATCAGCCCAGAACTAAAACAATTTCCGAGGCCAACTCTTCAGACAGGGATTGGACTGGACTGTGGGACATAAAGTGATACTCGTGAGGAGTGTGCCTCTTAGCTCAAGTAGATACAAGAGACCAAAGGGGCAGCTTCTGTCCAGAGGTGCGATGGGAAGGCAGAGAGGGTTAGGAGCTGGTTGAATGGACATGGGGAATCAGGGGTGGAAAGGAGGAGTGTGCTGTTGCAGAATAGGGTGAGCAATTAGGGTCACATAACAATGTATGTATAAAATTTTGTACGGGAGACTAACGTGAAATGTAAACTTCATTTAAACTACAACAATAAAAAAAAAGAAAAAAAAAATCACCTATATAAACTGGTCAACCCAAAACCAAAACCAAAACCGAGTCAATTCCAACTCACGGTGACCTATAGGGTGGAGTACAACGGCCTCATAGGGTTTCCAAGGCTGTAAATCTTTATGGAGGCAGACTGCCACATCTTTCTCCTGCAGAGCAGCTGGTGGGTGCGAACCTCCAACCTTTCGGTTAGCAGCAGAGTGCTTTAACCACTGCACCACCAGGGTTCCTAGATGGTGAACAATTACTTTAGAATAAAGATGAGACTATAAGGGGCAGGGAACTAGATTAATGGAAATGGAACCACCAGATGGAAGTAACCAGCATATTCACGCGTTGGGAAGAATGTAAGGAATGTCACTGAACAACTTGTGTAGAAAATGTGAAGGGGAACTTAAACTTCTGTGTAAACCTTCACCGAAAACACAATAAAATATTATTTAAAAAAAAAAAAGACCTGGGCAAGATGTCACTCATATTCCTTTAAAGACAGGTATGTTATATGACCACATTCGAAAGTGGTGGCCATATCATTATGGGAAATGTGCTCTTCCACTTGTGAAGAAATGTATGGGACATTGCACATTTTTGAATGTAGGGTTGTAAGAAGTCTTAGACCACAAAGGCCATACCCTTTATTTTGTTGACAGAGGAAGTGCAGGCCAAAGAGGTTAAATGATTTGCCCAAAATGATCCAACTGGTAAGAGACAGGACCGGTGTTAGAACCCATATTTGACCCTAGCCTAGGTTTTTTTTTGAATTGTGATAAACATACATATGTATAAAACAAAACATTGGCCATTTCAACATTTTTTACATGTCATCCCAGTTTTTTTCCCCTCAACATGCCGCCTTAATGAAAACAAAAAATGATTCCTTAAAAAAAAATTTTTTTAAGACAATATATTGGAAACCACTTGAATGTCCAACAATAGAGACTAGTTGAATAAATTATGATACGTTCTCACAACGAAACTATATCAAAAAACTCTATTCAATTATTCAATATCACGTTAGAAAAATAATTAGTGATACAGGATAATGATAATATAATGCTATATATAACAACATAATGTTATATATAAAATGATTCAAATCCCATTTTATTGACTGGACAAAAGACTTGAAATTCAAGTCTGGGGATTTGTTTTTTACATCCGGTGAGCAAGATGACGCGTGGTTTTAATTTTCTTCATGTTTTCTGGGATTTTCTAACTGATCTCCAATGAGCGTGTATCTGATCATATTATTTTTCACTGAGCAAGACAGTTGGAATTCCTTCTAAAAGAACTGGGAAATTCATCAGTTAGGTCTGTTTTTGTCTCTCTGCAGAGGGACGGCTTTTGAGATACAGTGATGTATGTTTGTCTGTCTGAGATAGATGCCATTTTCCGTTAGAAATTTACCATTATTTAAAATTACTGGAAAAAACATCTATTGTTTTTTGGCTGTAATTTCAAGGAATCTATATTTAAAAAAATGAGTGAGGAAGGCCAAACCCCAAAATAGCACTTTAAATGAATCACCACTAAATATTTTCAGGATTAAGAATTCCCTGAGAGAGTACCATAATTGGCAGTTTCACTTTCCCCAAAAGGATTTTACCACTCTTCTCTAATCCCTGCTTTTTCACTTACTAGCTACAAAGCACCTGATCACTGAGTCTAAGTTACCCCATCTGTAAAATGTGGACAATAATGCTGAATTCAAGGGTTTGTGGTTGTTGTCAGGTGCCATCAAGTCAATTTTTGACACATAGCAACACCATGTGACAGAGCAGAATTGCCCCACAGGGTTTCTTAGGATGTAATCTTTATAGCAGCAGATCACCAGGTCTTTTTTCCATAGAGCCACCAGGTGGGTTCGAACCACCAACCTTTATAGCAGCTGAGCTCTTAACTATTGCGCCATTAGGGCTCCCTGGTTATTAAGGCCAAATAAAAATGTATTTGAAAACTCCTGTAAAAGAGCTTGGCACATTGGAGGAATTCAGAATACATGGTTCTGTCTTGTTCGGAGGTTTACCACAATACCGAAGCCACTCTCTTTACTGGTTAGAGGGGCCTGATAGCCATACTTCAAAAGTGCTAATGGGGTGGTGGTTCCCATAGGATGAAGGGGAACATTTGCAGTATTTCTAGTCCTGTGTGCATCAATATTACCTAGAGTGTCTTTAAATCTTTAAATGCAGGTTCTTAGGCCACACACAAAACTACTGAATCAAACTTTCTGGAGGATGGTGTCCAAGAATCTACATTTGGAAAGCTCTTTAGATACTTGCCTACTCAAATTTGAAAGAACTAGCTAGGACCCTGTATTTCCCTAGCGTGAACCTCCGTTCTTACTCTCACTCAGTTACCCATGAAGGGCTCTGGGATTTGTAAGATACTATAATTCAAATTAAGAATTAGATGTAAGTATTTTTTAAGTTGTAATTTTAAATATCTGGTAATATATAATCAAAAAGGTCCATTTGGATAGATTTAACATGGAGAAAAGGGCAAAATGTACCCCATAGCACACCCCCCTCTTTATCTCCCACCACTTAACTTTCTGGAAAACAGCTGTGACCTAGTTAAAATGCTAGCTCAGGACAACAGACTATGGTGCAGAAGGGTAATATCACTGTAAAATAAAGATACTTTCTCCAAGTGCCTGCATTAGTGCTTAAACGGTGTTCATGCTGATGACTCACAAAGCCCTATTTCTAGTTTAAATTTCTGCCAAGAATGCCAGATACACTAGCAGCTGTCAGCCCCAAATTTGTCCTTTCTCTTGAATTTCCTGTCTCAGAGAATGGCCTCATCGTTCATCCAGTCGCCCAACATGGAAACCCAGGGGCCATCTTTTAGTTTTCTGCTACTTGTAACATCCAGTTAGCGCCTGAGTTCTGTTGATTGTATCTGTTGATTCTACACCCTTAACATGTCGTAATTTTTTCACCTTTCTCCTGGTCTCCCTACTTCCAGTTTCATTTCATCTAAATTCATTCTTCTATTGTGACCAGAAGGAGCCCTGGTAGCGCATGATTAAGCTCTGGCTAGTAACCAAAACCCGCATGTGTCTGTCAGTTTGTCATACTGCAGGGGCTTGCGTGTTGCTGTGATGCTAGGAGCTGTGCCACTGGTATTCAAATACCAGCAGGGTCACCCATGGCAGACAGGTTTCAGCTGAGCTTCGAGACTAAGACAGACTAGGAAGGTGGTCTACTTCTGAAAAGAATTAGCCAGTGAAAACCTTATGAATAGCAGCTGAATGTTGTCTGATATAGTGCCGTAAGATGAGCCCCTCAGGTTGGAAGGCACTCAAAATACTACTGGAGAAAGAGCTGCCTCCTCAATCTAGAGTCGACCTTAATGACGTGGATGGAGTCAAGCTTTCGGGACCTTCATTTGCTGATGCTGATATGGCATGACTCAAAATGAGAAGAAACAGCTGCAAACATAATTGGCTACAACAATGGGCTCGAGCATAACAACGATTGTGAGGATGGCACAGGACCGGGCAGTGTTTTGTTCTGTTTTACATAGGGTCGCTATGAATTGGAACCAACTTGACGGCATCTAACAACCACCACCACCAAAAGGTCAATGGTTCGCACCCACCCAGTGGCTCCCCAGGAGAAAGACCAGGAGATCTGCTTTCATAAAGATTACAGAAAAGAAAACCCGATGGGGCAGTTCTACTGTGTCACATGGAGTCACTATGAGTTGGAATCAACTCGACGGCAGCCAACAACATTGCTACCAGAGTGAACCTTCTGTGAACTCAAATCTTACCGTGTCACTCTTTTGACACTATCCTAACGGCTCCCTCTTGAGTTCAAGATAGCTCTTAATTCTTTGGGATGGCTTATAATGCCCCTCATGATCTGGCCCCTGCTTCCTCTCATTTCCTCTCTTACCTCTCACTTTCTACTTGCTCATTCTTCTATGTGATATTCATTCTTTTGGCTTTGTTGCAATCCTATCTGCAAACAATGGACTAAATCTGCACTGTTCAATATGGTAGTCCCCAGCCACATGCGGCTATTGAGCACTTGAAATGTGGCTAGTCTGAATTGAGATTAAAAAAACTCGTTGCTGTCAAGTCGATTCCGACTCATAGCGACCCTACAGGAAAGAGTAGAACTGCCCCATAGGGTTTCCAAGGAGCAACTGGTGGATTCATACTGCTAACCTTTCTGAATTGAGATATGCTGTGTTAAACACACACTGGATTTTAAAGACTTAGTATAAAAGAATGTAAAATATCTCATTAATAATTTTTATACAGATTATATACTGAAATGGTATAATACTTAGGGTATTTCAGTTAAATAAAACATATTCTTAAAATTAATTTCACTGTTTATTTTTAATTTTTTAATGTTACCACTATAAAATTTAATATTACATCTGTGGGTCACATTTGTGGCTTGTACTATATTTCTCTTAGACAGCCTGTCTTAGTCATCTAGTGCTGCTATAACAGAAATACCACAAGTGGATGGTTTTAACGAAGAGAAGTTTATTTCCTCACAGTTAAAGTAGGCTAAAAGTCCAAATTCAGGGCATCAGCTCCAGGGGAAGACTTTCTCTCTGTCGCCCTTCTTCTCTTCAGTGTTCCCCCGGACTAGGAGTGTCTCTGCCCAGGGACCCCGGTCCAAAGGACGCGCTCTGCTCCCAGCACTGCTTTCTTGATGGTTTGAGGTCCCCGTCTCACTGCTCACTTCGGTCTTTTATATCTCAGGAGATCGCCTCAGGACACAATCCAGTCTTGTAAATTGAGTCCTGCCTCACTAACACAACTGCCGCCCATCCTCCCTCATTAACATCATAGAGGCAGGATTTACCACACATGGGAAATCACACATACCAGGAATCATGGCCTAGCCAAATTGATACACACATTTTTGGGGGGACATAATTCAATCCATGACACAGCCCTAGATTCAGCTGTAAAGCTTATCATCACAACATACCCTAGATACAGTAATGGGGAAAAGAAAGATGAAAGAAAAGGGAAGTTAGCCAACATATAAATATATATGTGACATGGCAAATAAGGAGATGCAGGTAGACCGCACAGTCTTCATTTCTGCAAATGGTCATGAGTCTGTGCCTTCAGCCAGTAACCTAAGTGGTAGGATTGTTTTTTTTAAATCATGATTTATGGTTCACTGTGTTAACCTGCCATCAGAAAACTGAATGACTTCCTCCACAGATGGTACCATCCTGGGAGTACAAGATTGGCTGCTGCTGATGGAAAATTGGGTACTCAGCAGTAGCAGTGACCATGTCAGCCTTGGTGAGGCAAAGTCCAGTTGTACAACCTGCATCTTGGCCACTGGCCTCTTTTGTTCTGAGCTCATTGAGGGAGAAAGAGGTGTGCTAATAGCCACAAAATAGACCTTCAATCAGATTAGGATCCTCAACTAAAATGAAGTCCTTTTGGTGAATATGCTGTGGGACACTGATATTCTCACCCTCTGGAACCATTCCAAGCAATTTTTCCTTCCAAGCAAAGAGAACAAGATGTACTGCTTAATGGTCTGACTCCCAGGAGGATTAGGTTTCCCTTTCTCTACACTCTTCACAAGGAGCCCTGGTGGAGCAACGGTTAACAGCTCAGCTGCTAACCATAAGGTCAGCAGTTTGAACTCACCAGCCGCTCTGCAGGAGTGAAGTCCTGGCAATCTACTCCCATAAAGATTACAGCCTATGAAACCCTATGGGGGCAGTTTACTCTGTAATATAGGGTTGCTATGAGTCTGAATTGACTCGATGGCACACAACAACAATGCTCTCTTCACAGGCATCGTCAGCAAGTCTTACACTTTGCATCTACCGTTAACATCAAGTACAAAGTACATACCCAATGAGTGCAGCTGGATTGAATGATGCATTAAAAGATTTTGGTATATTGGTGCCCACTGGTAAGCAGGAGTTTGTATCTATGATATAGAGGGGAGAGGATGCAGTTTCTTCCCCTTACTTAGAAGATGTTGTTTTTGTTAGCTGCCGTCAAGTCAATTCTGACTCATGGTGACCCCATGTTTGTTGCAGAATAGAATTGCTCCATAGTGTTTTCGTGATTGTAATCTTAACAGAAGATTTCCCGGGCCTTTACTGGGTGGCGCTGCCAACTTTTAGGTTAATCCATTGCCATTGAGTCGACTCCAACTCATAGTGACCTACAGGACACAGTAGAACTGCCCCACAGGGTTTCCAATGCTATAATCTTTATAGAAGCAGATTGCCACATCTTTCTCCCGCAGAGTGGGTAGTGGGTTCGAACCACCAAACCTTCAGTTAGCATGCTTAAGCACTGTGCCACCAGGACTCCTTAACTTTTAGGTTAGAAGTCTGTGATTTACCTCTTAGACACATCATAAGAGATTGACCAAAATGTGTATTAAATGAAAATGCTAAGTTCTAAGAATACTTGGAGGACTTAGAATTTTTCTAAATCTTTCTTGTCTAATTAGCAAATGTTGCAAGAGGGAGCATACCCCTATATTATAGCATTATAATCTATTAATCAGTTCTAGGTTAGAACCTTAAGCCTTTTGAGTGTTTGTGGTTATTTTTTATTGGGAGACTATGATTAGTATACCAACCTGGCCTCCTGACTTTATAGAAAGCATGGTATAGTGGGAGGCCTGGTGGCACAGTGGTTAAGAGTTCGGTTGTTAACCAAAAGGTTAGCAGTTCAAATCCCCCAGGCGCTTCTTGGAAACCCTATGGGGCAGTTCTACCCTGTCCTATAGTGGTCGCTGAGTTGGAATTGACTCGGACAGCAATGTTTTTTTTGTTTGTTTATTTTTTTTGATTCAAACTGCTTAAAAATAAAGAAATGCATCCTTTCACCTAAGGTAGCTCAGGAGGTAAGCTTCAGGGTGGGCTGACTCAGCAGCATCACAATTGCCATCGGGGACTCAGGTTCTTTTGATCTCTGCAATCTGCATCCACATTGTTGGCTCCTTTCTAAGGCTGACTCCCCTTGGGGCTTCAAGTTGGCTGCCAGCAGCACTAGGGAAACCTGCCTCCTTGATCACACTCAGAGGGAGAGAGAAGATAAAATCTTCTTTTTACAACCATAGAATGTAAATTTGCCCTGAAATCTCATTGACCTTGTTGAGGTCATGAGCCTACCACCTGACCAATGAAAGCTGGGAGACATATGCAAGAAACAGAGTGGCTTATGCCTGAGGGCCTGAATTGAAGAGATGCAGCCCAGAGTCACATGGGCTGTAGAGGGATGATAGGCCCATGAGCAGAGTTCCATTAGGAAGAAAGAAGGGGGCAATGAATGTCTGTAGGCAACAGGACAAATTCTCGACAGTGACTGCAGTGGAGAAATAATGCGTGTTAAGCGTTTGTTATTTTAGGTAATAGTTTTTGCCTATAATATTGAATTATGCATTTTACGTTTATGGCAAGAAGATTGTGGAAATTATTTTAAAGATACATATGTATTTGTGAAAAAGCATACAGTCTATGTGCTTTAACCCAAGTGATTTTTTTTTTTTGAAGGCGGGTGGGAGTGAGTTTGATGTTATATAACCTAGTGTCTCTCTTTCTCTTTCTTTACCTTCCCTCCTCCCCCACTGCTGGATATTTAGGGCAGATGCAGAAAATGTTTAGCAAAGAAGTGCTGAATTATTCTTTGAATCTGTGTCAGGGAAAATTTGATTTGTTAGTTCGCATGCCTGACAACATAATCATACAGATCTTCTCTTTTCTTGATTTGAATGATATTGGGCAGCTGTCAAAAACCTGCAAAAAATTCCAAAAGGTAAAGTCTTCAAATACATGTATACATATATTTTTTACTAAATAATTCCTTCTTTTTTCTAAATCATTCCCTTTCTCTTTGAAATTACACAGAACTTCAAAAAGAAAGGGAATGATTTAGAAAATCACCATTTCATATAATGACAATTGATAATCCAATACTGGATTTGGGCAATAATAAATATTTCACCTATGACCTAAGGAACTGCTTAATTTACCTCTCAAGAGCAAACAGCACAGGGAGCAGAGAATGATGCAGGTTTTTAAAATAAGGTTAAATGAAAAAGGTCATTTGTAAAATAACAAGGTCAATGAAGGTCAAAGCTTTTATAGTAAGTGAATCAATCGTGCCACCTTTGAAGGTAAACTGGATGTAAAAAAAAGACAAATATTAAAGAAAATGTTAAAAATAGTACTAATATAGTTTCTATTCATTCTTGACCTTGAGCAAATAACAACAAAAAAAGAAGTTGCATAGGAATTCATAAATGCAGGTCTTCTCTTGTGCCCTTCGATGTGCACCTTGGCAGATTAACAAAGATCACTAGGTAAAGAATTAGCTTTCAAATTCCTCATTTTATAAACTTGTACATATTTCAGGCATTTGTACATATTTGATAATACCTAAATTTTGAATCTGAAATTTGGAAAGGGAGCTAAGGTTCATCTATTGTTTGTACATAATCAATGTTAAAAAACTAGAAAGAAACTTCAGAAAAATAAAGAACAAAAAAATCACCTGTAATCCTATGTTCAATCGCTGTTAAATGTTGGTATGTAAAAGCTTGAGTATTTTTAAAGCTATTTCACTATGAGGTTTGTGTGGCTTCAAAACCAAAATACATAACTAAAAGTATCGAGTCAGTCAGAAATTCTAGTCATACAACAATCTTTTATTTGTAAGATAAATATTAGGTTGAGGGTCAACTCTCTTATTTAGGAACCAGTAAGCTGCAGTATGAGGTATTGCTTCTGTTTATGCATTCATGTACTCTTTCAACAAATATTTCTGAATTCCACCTATGTGCCAGTGCACTGTGCAATATGCCAGGCTTACACAGCAGTAAACAACACTTAGTTCCTGCCTTCATGGAGTTTACTGTCTAGTGGGCAGGCTAGAGAGATAAACTCAATGTCCCACATAAAAATACACAGGTAAAGCTGTTAAGGGATGTCAGCTGGGGGGCAAAGGAAGGCCTCTCTGAAGAAGTGATGTATAAACTGAGTTGGTCTCAGACGGTGAGGAATGATGGTGTTCTTTGCAGAGGCATAGCCTGGCACTGTTCTCAGGTGGGAGAGAGAATGGAGCTTTTCTGGATCTGAATGGTTAGTGTGGCTGCAGTGCAGACTCCGTGGGAGAGGGTGTGAGATGAGGTTAGAGACCCAGGTAGGGTCAGGACTTTTAGACTCTGTTGTTGTTAGCTGTCGTCAAGTCTGCCCCTGACTCATGGTGACTCCATGCACAACAGAACAAAATGCTGCCCGGTCCTGTGGCATCCTTACAACAGGTTGCAGATTGGACACTGTTCCGTTGTAATCCACAGGGTTTTCATTGGTTAATTTTCTGAAGTAGATCACCAAGCCTTTCTTTCTAGTGCATCTTAGTCTGGAAGCTCCACTGAAATCTGTTCAGCATCACAGCAACATGCAAGTCTCCACGGACAGGTAGCAGCTGAGCTAGAGGTGCACTGGCCAGGAATTGAACCTGAGTCTCCCACATGGAAGGTGAAAATTCTGCCACTGAGACACCAATGTCCCTTAGACCATGTTAGAAACTGAATTCTAACCTACAAGCAATAGGAAACAATTGTATGATCCCCTGACTTGGTGGGAAAATGACTGGAGAAAAGCAGGCCTGGATACAGGGAGAGGAGTAAGTAGGCAGTGGTCTGGGTGAACACTGATGGCTACAGTGGAAGTGTCTGTGCTCATTTTGGGCATGAGTCTGAAAAGATAGAGGTGCCATTTTCTGAGAAGAGGAAGACTGAAGGAGATTTTGGTGACGGGTGGCGGCAATATGGGGCAGATCAAGAATTCCAGCAGGACATGATAATGTTAGATGCCTGTAAGATATATCCGAGCAATGATGGCTGATAGACAGGGTACGTGGATCCAGAGGCCAAAAGATAAATCAGTGCTGTGAACATAATTTTGGAGACGCTGGCACATCATTTAAAGCCATAAACAACCCACTGTCATCGAGTCAATTCTGACTCACAGCAACCCTACAGGACAGAGTAGAACTGCCTGATAATGTTTCCAAGGCTGTAATCTTTACAGAAGCAGACTGCTACATCTTTCTCCCATGGAGTGGCCTTGCTGGTTAGCAGCTGAGCACTTAATCACTGTACCAGAGTTTCGAGTGACACTCAGGAATTTCTGTATGTGGTGTTGCTGACGTCAAGACGAAGGAGTGGTAAGACGTGTTGGATGCTGCTGAGATGTCAAATAGGAAGAAGTGGCTATATGGCCATGAAGACCCGAGACTTAGTAAGAGCAGTCTGAGTGGACAGATGTGTGTGTATGGGTGGATACGAGAGTGAATGGAAGAGGCAAGTGAATAGAGGCAGTGTGAACAACAGCCCTTCCAACAAGCAGTCTGTGAAGGGAAGTAGAGAGAAGAGGCAACAGCTGGAGAGGTATGTGGGGTTAAGGAGGTTTTTTTAAAGAAGTTAATATGTAATAAAAAGTAAAAGCTCTACTCCCACAATCGGATCCCTATAGTTAGCCACTGTAAACTTAATAATTGGTGCACATCCTTCCAGAGATTTTCTATGCATATACAAACATTCTATCTATGTACGTACAAATTTTTTTAAAGCATAGATTTAAAGCTCATACTGCCCTTTTAACTTTATAATATATTGGAGACAATCTAATGTTAGTTTTCCACATTATGGAACTATAACTTAACCATTCCCCTACTGATAAACATTTGAGTTGTTTCCATTTTTCCTCTATTACAATCATGGCTGTAGTGACAGTCCGGTGTACTTGTATTTGTGCAGATCTAGCTGTGTATAAGGAGCCCTGGTGGCGCAGTGGTAAGCAATCGGCTGCTAACTGAAAGGTTAGTGGTTCGAACTCACCAGCTGCTCCATGGAAGAAAGGTGCAGCAGCCTGCTTCAGTAAAGATTACAGTCTTGGAAACCCTATGGGGCAGTTCTACTCTTTCCTATAGGGTTGCTATGAGTTGGAATTGACTCGATGCCAACCAAACCAAACCCATTGCCATCGAGTCAATTCTTACTTATAGCAACACTACCAGACAGAGCAGAACTGCCCCACAGGGTTTCCAAGGAGCAGCTGGTGGATTTGAACTGCCAACCTACTGGTTAGCAGCTGAGCTCTTAACCACTACACCACCAGGGCTCCTAGGTGGTTGTAAGTGGTTGCAAAATGGTCCTTAAGCATACCAGGCCCAATCCTGCCTCAGGGCCTTTGCACTTGCTGCTCCCTTATATAAAATGGGACTAGCAGTAGTAATAGAAATGTCATCACAACCTAACTTCATGGGGTGTAATGAGAATCACCATAAGCACAAAGCTGATCCCTATGAGGTAGAGATTAGACATACCTCTACTCTCCAACCCTTTTTACCAGTTCTGACACCAGCCATTCCTCCCACAGCACTCTCTAATCCTCTTCTGGGTTTGATAATCCATTTCAGGGGCCACACACGACTCATAGACCATTCTTACAGTTAAGTGGCTTATTAAGGAAGTTGTTGTTGTTGTTAGGCGCTACTGAGTTAGTTCTGACTCATAGGGACCCTATGTACTACAGAACGAAACACTGCCCAGTCCTGCACCATGCTCACAATTGTTGTTATGCTTGAGCCCACTGTTGCAGTCACTGTGTCAATCCATCTCGCTGAGGGCCTTCCTCTTTTTTGCTGACCCTCTACTTTACCAAGCATGATGTCTTTCTTCAGGGACTGATCCCTCCTGAGAACATGTCAAAAGTCTGTAAGACGTAGTCTCCCCATCCTTGCTTCTAAGGAGCATTCTGGCTGTATTAAGGAAGTAACAGGGTACAACTCAGGATCAGCATCAGGAAGCATGCAGGCAGTCTTCCTCCTTCAGTGCAGGACCTCTTTCTCGGCTGTGCAAGTCTCTCTCTGTCTGTCTCAAGACAGGCTTCCTCTTGGCCCCGACGATGACAGGTTCCTCTCAGCCCCCTGAGAATAGGCTCCTCTTGGCCCTGCTGTCACTGCCAGCTCTGCTGCTGGGCCCCTTCTGGATCTGTAGCCTCTGGCTCTGCTGCTGGGCCCCTTCTGGGCCTCTCGCTGTCTTCAGTGTTATAGCCCTTGACCTGTGTTACAACTCTTTCAGGAGGTTCTTTGCCTCTTCTCTCTCTCCTTTTTTCTCTTCTTTCTTCCTTCTGCTTCTTCCTGTTGCTTCTCTTCCTGCTTATTTCTGTCTGAAAAACTTTTGTAGGCTGGCTGCTTAAATACACAAACTCCTTGTCAATTTCAAGGCATGGCACTCCCACCAGGGCCATGAACTGATCAATCCCCTCTTGGTAAACCACAGACACTTCATTTGCATAGCAGTCTACAACTCACTTCATTGTCATAGTCTATTGACCAATCCCTGCAAGGTGCATACCAATCACAGGGCAAGCTGCAGCCAAGACCAGACAAAAAGTATCAAAACTAAGTTGCTTACAGCTTACCCAGGAAATGTTAATTAACC
The DNA here is from genome assembly GCF_000243295.1 of Trichechus manatus latirostris. Taxonomy (NCBI): domain Eukaryota; kingdom Metazoa; phylum Chordata; class Mammalia; order Sirenia; family Trichechidae; genus Trichechus; species Trichechus manatus. The sequence goes on along the minus strand of NW_004443940.1, from coordinate 22,175,359 downwards.
CGGACAAAAATAACAAACCCTCTAGGGTAGAAAACTAGGGCAAAGGTAACTCCTCAGGGTTTAAGAGAAAAATCTCTCAAGCTGTTTTTCCAAAGAACCAGGGCAAAAGCCCACATAAAAAACTCATTTCACCACAGCAGTGCAAATGGTTAATGTGCTCAGCTGCTAACCAAAAGGCTGGAGGTTCAAGTCTACCCAGAGTTGCCTTGGAAGACAGGCCTGGAAATTTACTTCCAAAAATTAACCATTGAAAACCCTATGGAGCACAGTTCTACTCTGACACACATGGAGTCACCAAGGGTTGGGGTCAACTCAACAGCACTGCACTGGTAGCTGTAGGATGTAGTATCAGGAGTCCAAATGCTGGTTTCAAGGATATTCCCATTTTATGTTTTCATAGTTGTGGTAATTTTGCCTGAGAGGAGCTACCAAATCATGTTTGAATGCTGAGAGAAACAATTCAACAGGGAGGAGGACGTTGAAGACGTAGAAGAGAGAAGGAATAATTGCTACAAGTTTCCACCTGTAAATATTAACACTTGTTCACGCTTACTCCTCAGGTTTTCTGGTAGAGGTCTGACTTCAAATATGCTCTAGTATGGTTTCTGTGATCCATTAAGATATCCTAGAAACACCAGAAGTTTGGTGTCCAAACAGCATGTCCTACCTTGGCCCTCAAACCCCAAAGTGGCACAAGAATTCTCCGTCAATCACTTGTTCCATTTTTTGGTTAGAAAAATATCATCACAGTTACGTAAGAAACAACTACTTCCCGAGATGTGTAACGGAGAATTCTCTGCGGGTATAGTGCTGTCGACTTGGCTCACTAATTTTTCTACCATGAAAAAACTGAAAATTATTCTACTAAAAATGAAAAATGTCATTCCTTCTTTGGGGTGGACTGCTTGTATTTAAATCGACCAAGGCATCTTTGGTTTATCCCTTTTGTGATAACAAGGTCACTTATGTAATTATTTTCCTTTTAGATGTGTAACAACGAAGAATTCTGGGAGAAATTTAGAACTTTACAAGATAAACATGTTTTTGATGCAAAGAAAATAGGGATAACAATTTACAAGAAGCTTCTAGCTTTCCACCAAGATGCAGCCCATCAGAAGCACTCACAGAGAAGACAGACTGCATTTTTCTAAACTTAACTGGAGCAGCAAAGTGAAAAAAAAAGATTTTAACTGAATTTTCAAATAATTATTACCATTAAATCTTGCCTTATAGCTCAGAGTGGGTGAAGCAATCATATGATGGACTTAAGGAGGATGATTTATGTGTTTCATTTTTTTAAAAACCCTCTTAACTCTGGAATACTGTTCTGAAATTAAAATTTTTTTCTTTTCCCTTTTTTTTGGCTATTAATCTGACTAGTAACACAGATAAAATAAATTAAATAATTACTCAATTCTTCATTTTAATCTGTTTTAAAGACATAACCTTAATTTTAAAGATAGAAAAAGTAGAATAGAAAGAAATTTGTTTAAATGTATAGATGATTATATCCTAGAGAATGAGGTAAACACCATCTTTTTACACCAGAGTTAAGAAGGAGCAACAAAATGAGAATTTAATGATGGAGATGAAAACAAAAAAAATCCTTTCTCACAGTGTGATGTGAAGAAATTAACGATCCTCTACATCTTAGGTCCTCTAGATGTGCAGAATTCATTCACTTCAGAGGGAATGTGGCTATTAAACAGTCAGTGAGCTAGGGTAAAGCAACAACTTTACTTCCATCACCTTAGTTAATGGTAACTGGAGGGGCCGCTAGAGAACCACCGACCTTTCCGCTAGTAGTGGAGTGCTGAGCCGTTAGCGCCACCCAGGGACCACATAGAGAATGACCGCATGTGCCCCATTCTATGGGGAAGACATTCTCCTTCCGGAGATGCTGTGTATGTCCTTGTTGCTATAAAGAACGGTAGCAACAAACACTTCCTGGGAAGCATTTGCTAAAAATTTAAAAATGGAACCTATTATCTTGAGGTACTTCATCTTCCACAAGTGTTTCACTGCCGTGGGACCCGTGCGGCGGGAGGAGACCGCTCAGCCAGTCCTGTTATTAAGCAAGTACACACTTTTCTTTTCCAAAGACAGTAAACGAGATTTCTCAAAGTACCTATTTCATGGCAGATTTGAAAAAGTTATTTCCATCGGTTGGTGTTTATCATTTACTAGCAAGGTTCTGAGCAGCTAACACTATAGTGGTTAACTCCTCTCCCTTGTGGTGCTCATGTTTACAACATAATTATTAAAACGACTGAGTAGCTGAATAAAGCCAAAGATTAGAATCCAAAATGGGAACAACAGAAAATGTTAAAGGAAACTTTTAGAAAAGGCATTACTAAAAATCTAAAAAAAAGAGATCAACCCCCAACCAGCCTCCTGGTCCCACTGAGAACTTCAGTCCTGCCCCAAAATGATCTATTATAATTTCCATGGGATTACAATTCTTTCCTTAACAGTTTTACCATTTCTTAGGCATAGGAGAAACTCAAAAGTTTTAGGTTTTTTTCTTTTTGTAGTTGGTAATAAAAACTTTACACGTATGTGAACAGCTTTAGATCTAACCAATCACAAGTTGCTAGACATCTCTGAACCTGTTTCCTCATTTATAAAAAGGAGGGAATAACGTGTGTCCTACTCAGCTAATCTTCAAAGCGTGGCTAAGTCTAAACTGAGAAATGTATATGAAAGTATATTTGCTATACCACTGCTGTTGAGTCGATTCCGACTCATAGCAACCCTATAGGGTTTCCAAGGCTATAAATCTTTACCGGAGCAGACCACTACCTCCTTCTCCTGTAGAGCCGCTCATGGTTTCAAACCACCAACCTTTCGATTAACAGTCAAACACTTTAACCACTGCGCCAGCAGGGCTCCTATTTTATAACAAAGTAAATCATTATTAAAATGTGTTATTGTTTTGGAGTCCCTGGGTGGGGCAAATGGTTAACAGGCTTGCCTGCTAACAGAAAGGCTGGAGGTTCAAGTCCACTCCGAGGTGCCTCAGAAGAGAGGCCTGGTGACCTACTTCCAAAAAATAAGCCATTAAAAACCCTATGGAGCACAGTTTTGCTCTGACACACACGGGGTTGCCTTGAGCTAGAATCAACTCCCTGGCAACTGGTTTTTTTTAAAATTATTGTTTTAAGCCAGTGGTTCTTACTGTGTTTTCTGGGAATACCTGGGGAGAGGTCTCAGCATCCTTTTAAGGTAAGCTGTGATGTCAAAACTACATTTATATGAACACTAAAACATTATTTTACATTTTTCATTCTTTCTCTCGAGTGCACAGTGGTGTTTTCCGGAGGCTACATGTGTGATGACATCATCACCCTGATCGCTAAATGGAACATTTATTTTGGTATTCTTGTTTTAAACATTTCTGCTTCTGTTTTGAATACAGTAAATATCAAAAAGTATAACCTCATATATAAGCAAAAGCTCAATAATTTTTGAGCTTTGTGGGTTCTCAATAATTTTTAAGGATGTAAAGGGATCCTGAGACCAAAAGGTTTGAGAACCACAGTTTTAAACCAACATTTTTGAAAATAAATACAACAGGACTCCAGGGAACATGCGGTACCAAATACAAACCAGCCAACAAACTAACAGAACCAAAAGATGGCACATCTTAGAAGTGGGTATTTACTACTTCCCTGACTCTTGGTCTGGAAGTCTCCAGGTCAGTGCCACACTGTGCCGTGAGGCAGGTCCACAGCAAGCTCACTATTCAGGAGATACACTGTATACTCTAAGCAGGGGTCGGTAAACTACAGCCCGAGGGCCAAATATGGACCACTGCCTGTTTTTGTAAATAAAGCTTTAGTAGAACACGGCTACGCCCATTCCTTCATGTATTGTCTATAGCTGCTTTATGTGGCCAACGGCAGAGTTTAGTAATTGCGACAGAGATCGTATGGTCAGAAAAGTCTACATTATTTGCTACTGGCCCTTTACAGAAGAGGGCTGGCTGAGTTATCCTTTGAAGCCAGGGTTGGCTCAGCTGGGTACATGAACCTTGCTCAATCCACGGCAAGTTCTTCCCTCCTCCTCTCCTCCAAATTCAAGAGCACAGCTCTGTACCTCTCTGGGGCTATGGAATTGACTGTATGTCTGACAATGGTAGATTTTTTAAAAAAATGATAAATAACTAACTTAGTTTTTTGATAAATACAAATGTTTTATAATTTATCAATAACAAGGAATGGATATAATCAGCAAAATATTCAGAGAATTAAAGCCATATTTTAAAAAGCAATCTTTTACTATGTAAAATTCTATGTAGGAAAACTACCATAACTGGACTTAAAATCCATAGCAACAAAAATTTTTATTTAATAAAATGTTCAAAGCACAGTGCCAAAAATACAATAACATTTAAAAATTTCACTCAAAAGAAAAAACACTGTAGAATGCATAGTGTCAGAAAGATACATTAAGTTGTTTAAAAATAAAGCTGCCTTAGACTATGAAAAGAGAGCTTCTCGATGCTGTACCTATGTTATCCCTGCCCCAAAATAATGACATTTATGTTATCTTAGGCAAATCCTAAAAGCATAATTGGTATAACCATGAACACATCAAAAGACCGTGAAACAATTTTTCATGTCAATGGCCAAACTGTTAGAACAACAATAATTTAAAGTTGTTGAATGTTACATAGTGTTATGGACTGTATTAGAGGGATTGTTCTAAAAAATAACCTTGGGGATGCTTATAACAGAAGGCGCAGAAGTGGCTGATTCCACAGAACCAACTGAAATGAGCACTGCTCACTTCGCTGACATTATGGCTCACAGAAAACTAACCAGAAGCAGCACAATGAGATATAAAGTATATACTTAAAAATGTACAAAACATAAAGTGCAAATTATTCCTACAATATATAAAGTGCTTCCAAATTCACACCGACACAATACTAATTTTCTTCCCTGTTTTGGTCATACTTTCCAAAGGAGACCATTTTCTCTGTTTTGGCTAAACAATTAATAGGAGTTTATTCTGGAAATGGGAAAACCTACAACAATTTTTCCCAATTAAAGAAAAAACACTTCTTTCTTAAGAATGGTTTCTAGATGTTTGTAAGCCACCTTTCTGTATTTCTAGCTTTTAGTTTCCTTGTCAGGGATAAATTTACCTTGCACCGTAGGTTATATCCTAGGGTGACTGACATATGTCAGGAACGCCCCTTCTAATCTCTGGAAAACTGAGTGGGAAGTTAACACCCCTCACAAACTTGGCTTACACATGGGTTTACTCCGCCTCTTTGCTCTTCTTAGATGCAGCCCCAGGTGAGGCGTCTGCCTCATACTTCCGCCCATCACCGCTCTCCTCGGTGCGCGTCCCACCACACTCACAGGTGTTACTCGCAGAGCCCAAACGGGCTTGGGTGCGAGCGCCTGGCTGGTATAACTGCAGGGCTGGGCGGTCCTGCCGGGAGAGAAGGGCAGGGTTAGTCTTCCAGGGGAAATAATCCCCTAACCAGGCAATTCAAGAGGGGTCAATTTGTGGGGTTGGTATCACATCACTTGTGTTTCTAGTTGATACTAATTATGTATTGAAAACCAATTCTGCAGCTAAAAATCAGCCCTTTTCCCAGGACTATCTCAGAAATCAGCAATTTCTAGGGGGAAAAAATCCATGAAAAGGAGGGCAGTTAATACGTAAAATAATTTGAAAGAAAGTAAAAGTTGATATCTGGGAAAATGTTATTGCTTATGCCAAGACTACTCCAGAGAAATATTACAACCATGGCACTTGATAACTAGTTAGAATATTCCCTCCCAGTATGAGAGATTAAAACTCAAATTATCATGTACATCTCACAATGTCAAGTTCACTACACACGGTGAACGTGACGAGGTCTGCAGAAGAACTAGGCATGGGCTCGCTGAGAGACGGCTCTTTAGATCTATGAACTAAAAGTCATTAACATTAGTAATAAACAATTTCCATGCGGACTATTCCTGTCTACCATCCAACAGTGTGGAATTGTGAACTGTTCCCTTTACAGAAAATACTAACCTTATTATCTTATTAAACTCTTAGAAGTGGGGAACAAAAATGATGACTGAAGTACCTACCAACCAAAGCAAACGTGTTGCCGTCAAGTCAATTCCAACTCATAGCGGCCCTCTAAGACAGACTGGAAGTGCTCCACAGGGTTTCCAAGGAGCAGCTGGTGGATTTAAACTGCCGACCTTTTGGTTAGCAGTCGAGCTCTTAACCACTGCACCACCAAGGCTCCAACTGAAGTACCAAAAAAACAAAACCAAAACCAAAACCAAACCTGTTGCTGTCAAGTCGCTTCCAACTCATAGTGACCCTATAGGACAGAGTAGAACTGCCCGATAGGGTTTCCAAGGAGCACCTGGTGGATTCAAACTGCCAACCTTTTGGTTAGCAGCTGAATTCTTTTAAAAAAATTTTTTTTATTGTACTTTAGATGAAGGTTTACAGAACAAACTAGTTTTCTCATTAAACAGCACACACATTGTTTTATGACATTGGTTAACAACACCACGATTTGTCAACACTCTCCCTTCTTGAATTCGGGTTCCCTATTACCAGCTTTCCTGTCCCCTCCTGCCTTCTAGTCCTTGCCCCTGGGATGGTGTGTCCTTTTAGTCTCGTTTTGTTTAATGGAACTGTCTAATCTTTGGCTGCAGGGTGGACCTCACGAGTGACTTCATTACTGAGCTAAAAGGGTGTTCGGGGGCTATATTCTTGGGGTTTCTCCAGTCTCTGTCAGGCCAGTAAGTCTGGTCTTTTTTTGTGAGTTAGAATTTTGTTCTGCATTTTTCTCCAGCCCTGTCTGGTACCCTCTGTTGTGATCCCGGTCAGAGCAGTCAGTGGTGGCAGCCGTGCACCATCTAGTTGTACTAGACTCAGTCTGGTGGAGGCCATGGTAGTTGTGGTCCATTAGTCCTTTGGACTAATCTTTCCCTTGTATCTTTAGTTTTCTTCATTCTCCCTTGCTCCCAAAGGGGTGAGACCAGTGGAGTATTTTAGATGGCTGCTCACAGGCTTTTAAGACCCCAGATGCTACTCATCAAAGTAGACTGTAGAACATTTTCTTTATAAACTATGTTATACCAATTGAGGTAGATGTTCCCTTAGACCATGGTCCCCACAGCCCTCAGCCCAGCAACTCAGTAGCAGCCAAACTCTCAACCTCTATGCCACCAGGGTTTCTGACAGTGAGAAGCAAGTGCTTTAGGGCAAAAGGACAGTTAACAGCCAAGGAAGCCCAGAGTCGTTCTGAACACTAAGATCAATAATAATAACAATAAGGACAAATGCTTCTCTTGGAGAAGCCAGCCAGCTTTACTGTGGGCACCAGCACTGACTAAGAGCGGTAAGAGAGGAAGACAAATTCCTCCTCTCCTCTCAAGCATCAGTTCAGTGGAGGTTTATAGCCCAATACCAAACCAAACCCATTTCCACTGAGTCAATGCTGACTCATAGCAACCCTATAGGACAGAACAGAACTGCCCCCTAGGGTTTTAAGGAGCTGCTGGTGGACTCGAACTGCCGGCCTTTTGGATAGCAGCCATAGCTCTTAACCACTGTGCCACCAGGGCTCCAATAAGGAAGTGTCCTCCTTAAATGTACTTTTCTTTCCCTGCCGGCTGGTAGGCAGAGAAGTGGGAGCAACAGCCTTTTGACGTCCACCATTTGTAGCCTGAATGTAGGCTGCTGCCCTGATACAAGCAGTTCAGGCGAGCAGGTCCCACCTGCTGTCCTTCTCTGGGATTCACCCCAGCTCACCTTTATCTACTTCTGTACTGGGTGTGGAGGCCCCCAGCAGGTCACCAGGTGTGGCCAGGAGTGCTTTTTCTGGGGGTAGGGGCAAGGAAACAAGGAGCTTAACTTAATGTTCTGTTTCTTAAATATAAGCCCAGCCAATGAGAAGAGAAGGAAAGGGCTGAGCAGTCCTTGGTGGATCTGAGTCCCCCGGTTTAAGGCAGAGAAGCAGATTTCACATGCTGCAAGAAGGACCCTCCAGCAGCCGCTCTTTCGCCCGGGGCCAACACGCATCGTTCTGCGTTTCACTACTGTGTACAGATGGAGTTCAAAATCTAACCCGAGAAGTACATTATAATAATCGCTACTCAGTACACTCCAATCTATCCTGCACTTACCGTTCAGACCTCATGAGAGCTGTTACATACAAAGCTCTCTACTTACCACGACAGCATTCTTAGATTTGAGAGAAACGAGTCACTTTGAGTTTTCACACTTGAAGTTGTGCAAAGACACAAGCCATTCACTACTGCTAAAATTAACTACTTATACTAAAAGGGCAGTTGAAAAACAAGCACTCATGTGAGCAAACTCCCCACCCTAAAAGACATGCGGCTGCACTTTGTCCTCTGAGTGAAGGTAACTTCAGAAATCTTTCCTTTAATATGGATGTGATTAGTCAAGGGTGAAGATAAGAATGTCCTCTGGATTTCAGATTTGCCTTTACTGGAAACATCTGAAAAATCAACATTGATACATGTAAGAACCTAGATGGATCTCAAGGGAATTAGGCTGAGTGAAAAAAGCCAATTCGAAAGTCCACATTATTCCATTTATATAAGATTCCTGAAGTGACTACAGAGATGGAGAACAGTAATGATGGCCAGGGGCAGAGAGGGGGGCCAGGAAGCAGGTGGCTGTGAACTGGAGCCTTGGGGAGGGACCCTAGGGACTTCTCTCACCCTCAGGTCCCTTAGCTCTGGAACTAGTTGACAGGCACCTCCACCTGGAGGCCTGGCTGGGTGGGACAAATGAAACACCTGGTGGAGCATCTGGCTCTAGAAAGGGAGATAAAAGGGGACTGGTTTGTTAGCTTAAATACCATTTATAATGTTTCTCTGGGGAAATGTGATCTGAATAAAAATTAAGTACAAACTCCTGAAAGAAAAGCTGTTGACTGGCTGGGAATGGCTTCCATTTTATGAGAATTATTTACCTTGCAAAGTGAGAGCAAGATGTGATGGAGAAGACAGGGAGAGGAGATAAGGAGACTTAAGATGACTGAAGAGGTCTGGTTTGAGTGTTACTATCGTATATTGTTTTAGCCAGTGTGAAAGTCATCTGGGAAACCCTAGCTGTGAAGCATATCTGTAATGTTATGCTCCCTAAGATAATGCTCTAAGTAAGATCAAGTAGGGAACAAAACCTCACATCATCAGGGTATTTTCCCCAAAGATACCTTTGTAGATGTTTTCTTCTTTTTTTGTTCAATAAAAGAATTACTCTTTTGGGAAAAGCAGTTGTAAGACTGCAGAAGAAAGACCTTTGACCTCAAATTACGGTTTACTGAAGGAAAGGTTAACCTAAATGAGTAAAAGGACCTTATTTCTCATGCGCTCCTTTGTGGATGTCATGTCAGCACCACACTTGTCCTCTTTACCCAGTCTCTCTCTCTATTGCCACCGCAGTGAAGCTGCAGTTCTGGTTCCCTTTCTTCCCTCTGTGTTGGGGGAATCCTTTCCCCCATTTCAGCTCGTCTTCATTCCTTCTCAGACACTTATCAAATTCAGAGTGAGCTCTATGCTTTCTGTCATCAGCCAAGTGATATCTTTGTGTGTCAAGTTCTTTTTCTCGAAATCTTCTCTCCATATCCCTTTGCTCTATATCACTGTCATTTTGTGACCTGTGATTCAATATAAATTATTAGTATACCTATGTAAATTGCTGGTTGATTACTTGCCTTCCTTCCTAGACTGTAAGTTCCACAAACACAGAGAGTATGTAAGTCTGCTCATCAGTGTACTGCCAGAGTTTGCACAGTGATGGGCACGTAGCAGGCATTCAATAAAAAATCGATGAAAAGATGAATGAACAGAAATAATATTTACCATTATACTTGAGTAACACATAAATAGGCATTATGCTAAGATATATATAGATACGTATATATGTGCGTGTATATATTTATATATTTCTAAATCTCAGTAACCGTCCAAAGTAAATATAAAACCAAAAAAAAAAAAGAAACTCATTGCCGCGAGTCAATTCTGACTCATAGCAACCCTACAGGACAGAGTAGAAGTGTCCTATACAGTTTCCAAGGAGCAGCTGGTGGATTTGAACTGCTGATCTTTTGGTTAGTAGCCTAATCCCCTCCGTTTTTACAGATAAAGTAAATGAGGCTAAAAGAGGTCAAAGAACTTTCCCAAGAGCATCCATCCAGGAAGCGGTAGAGCCCACATGAACATTCAGCATGGTCAAAGCTAGTACAGACAACTTAGTTTCTGCTCCAAGCAGAGCTACAATTAACTGAAATTCAGTAATGCCAGATTAATTAAATTTATGTATATATCAAAATATTAAGTGAATAGTAAATAAATAAATTACTGCTTAGCTCATTTGGTTCTTAAAGTCTTTTCCCTGCACAAACCACAGGAAAAAACTTCTTGTACACTATCTGTGGAGTCCTGGCAGCACAGTAACCAAGAGCTTGGCTGTTAACCAAAAGGTCGGCAGTTCAAATCCACCAGCTGCTCCTTGGAAACCCTATGGGGCAGTTCTACTCTGTCCTAAAGGGTTGCTATGAGTCAGAATTGACTCGACGACACCTAACACCACCACCACCACCACCATCTGTGGCTCATCCGTCTATCAGGAAGTAGTGGTAAGACTGGTGAGGACAACAAGGGATCTATAAGCAAATTATGAATTCATGCCACAAACATGAGAATAGGCACACGTATAATCATTAATAATACAACCATTCATACCATAAACTATAGTGCTAAAAGATAATGGACTTGATAATCATGAATACATTAATTTTATACAGAATCCAATAAAACAATAACCCAAAAAACAAAGAGAAAAAAAAAAACATTAGCAAAACGGTGTTAAAAAGGCAGTAAAAATCATTCATCTGGGGTCTTAAAAGCTTGTGAATGGCCATCTAAGATACTCCACTGGTCTCACCCCATCTGGAGCAAGAAAGAATGAATAAAACCAAAGATACAACAGTAAGATTAGTCCAAAGAACTACTGGACCACAACTACCACAGTCTGTACCACACTGAGTACAACACAACTAGATGGTGCCTGGCTACCACCAGCAACTGCTCTGACAGGTATCACAAAAGAGGGTCCCAGACAGAGCTGGAGAAAAATGTAGAACAAAATTCTAACTCACAAAAAAAGACCAGACTTACTGGTCTAACAGAGACTGGAGAAACCCCAGGAGTATGGCCCCTGGACACTCTTTTACCTCAGTACTGAAGTCACTTGTGAGGTTCACCCTTCAGCCAAAGATTAGACAGGCCCATAAAACAAAATAAGACTAAAGGGGCATATCAGCCCAGGGGCAAGGACTATAAGGGAGAAGGGGACAGGAAAGTTGGTAATAGGGAACCCAAGGTCAAGAAGGAGAGAGTGTTAATATGTTGCGGGGCTAGCAACCAATGTCACAAAACAATACGTGTATTGTTTAATGAGAAACTAATCTGCTCTGTAAACCTTCATCTAAAGTATAATTAAAAAAAGAAAAAGAAAAATCATTCAGATAACTGTGATTCCAGGAAAATGATAGCCTAGTCACATGACCTTGCCACCTACCCACATGAGTTTCCAGCTATCAACTCTGAGCAGAGCAGCCTGGAGATGACAGGGCTTTGTGGGAGCCACATACAGCAAGTGGGCAGGAGCCCTGGAGTAAGGATGACAAGACTCAGCGTCTTGGAGAGTCCACCACTTGCAGAATTCTGTGGCCACGCAAGGAAAGGTAACTCCAGCCTGCATGTGGCCCAGCAAGACCGTAGGGGAGGTGACCAAACCCTGAGCATTAGGGAGCAGAGAGCAGCCCCCTCTCCTGACCAGCAGCTGGCTGGTCCCTTTCTGGCCCACAGACCAGAGACTGTGTGTCCTTCTTATTCACAGATAAGCCCTGCTCGAGCTACCTCTGGAGGGGCTGGACATCATGAGTAGGCAAAGGAACAGAACAATGCACCTATGGGCATTCAGCAGGGAGAAAAGGCAAAACAAGCAGAATATCCAGGATGAATTGCTGCTGGTCAAATAACAACAGCCAGAGGAGATGGATGACAACTTAAAGAAAAGAATTACAGCACTTAAAATGATTCCATTTCTGCATTAAAAAAACTTTCTAAAAGGATAGTGATAATGGTGGCACAACATGAAAAATGTAATCAATGTCATTGAATTGTAAATGTGGAAGCTGTTGGGCTGGCAAATGTTTTGATATGTATATTTTCAGACAATTAAAAAACTGAAGGAAGGTTTGGTCATTGTTGAAATCCAATCTGGCAGTTTGGATGATCAAATGGACGAGATATCTCAAAACAAAATTACAAAGTAACTAAAATCAATGAAGGAACCTGGGCGAGGGGAGGGCACAGATCTTGAATACCTACCATGCTATAACAACAGTCCTAAAAGAAACATAAAGGAGAAAAAGGAAGAGGCAAAGAGAGGCAATAGTTAAGGAAACAACAGAAGAAAAGTTCCCTGATTTGAAGATAGCCTTGAGACTGCAGACTGAACGGGCTTATTAAGTTCCTGGCATGACTGATGAGAATAAAAAACAAACATGTACAAGCACATCCTAGTTAAATTCTTGAATTCCAAAAGTTATATGAAATGTAAGTGCTCATACTGACAGAGGATATTGACTATGACTTGATAACAACCTTTTAATGTTTCATGGGGTCATAAAAACAAAACCACAACTCACTTTTCCTTGAGCTCCTTCAGTGAGCTTTCTAAGGGCTTGGATTCTATAATTGCACAGCTAGGAAATCTTTCCCATTTTCCATCTCCAATATCAATTTCCTCTCCTCTTTCTTTTGGTTTCTCTGTGGCTGGTTCCTCTCCCTTTTCTGGTTTCTTAAGAAGCTGAGAATTATAATATTAGTAAAATATCACTTTAAGAGTATATTATAAAAGAAATTGTTCAATATATAATTAAAAATATATGCCAAGAGGACAGAGCAAGATGGCAAAGTGAGTACAGGCTCCCATTTACTCCCCCAGCAATTAACCCACTGAACAATGAATAAAAACAAGCACAGACTGAGATCTCAGAACTCTGGACGGCAGCTGAGGTGTTAGAGAGTCAGGGTGAGTCCAGAAGCAGGGGAGAGACCGAGTGGGAATGTCTCAGAAGCTGGGCGAACCCACCTGATAACATCTAGAGCATTTGCTCATTGCAGCCATTTTGGGACGGGGCTGGGCAACACCCCAAATAGGGAACACAGAAAGGGAGCTAATCTGAGGAAGCTGTAGTCCAATTTTTTAAGGCAGCACAGATTAGCCATGGGAGTTCGTGGGCCACACAACTGCAAGAGAGTGAAGGGAGATCACGGCACTGCGAGAGATTGCTGCTAAATCTCGCTGAGGGCCGATATGGATGGGCACTAGGACTGGGAAGAACTGTAAGGGCAGCAAGGTGAGGGGAATGCTTTGGACAGACAGGCAACACAGGCGGAAATGGCTGGTTCCCTGCCCACGGCAGGACACCATGGGAGAGCCTGTGCAGCAGCGTCCATGAGGGAAAGACATGAACTGAAACTGAACCCACTGCCTGCGAGTCGATTCTGTCTCATAGCGACCCTACAGGACAGAGTAGAACTGACCTGTAGAGTTTCCAAGGAGTGGCTGGTGGATTTGAACTGCTGACCTTTTGGTTAGCAGCCAAGCTCATACAAAATTTAAAGTAAAAAATAAATAAATAAATAAATAAATGGCCCAGGTGCAATAAAAAATAGTAAAACACATAAAATCACAAGAGAAAAAGAATTAATCAAAAGCAAAACATCAAGAGAGAAAATTTCTCCTATGGAGGCCAGACTAATTGAAAGAATTGAAAATTTTTAGACTATGGTGGTAAAATATGTTTAAAGAAAGCGAAAAGCACACAGAAAACAAACTAATGGAGATCAGGAAACAAATGGAGGAACAAAGTGAGAGACTCAACAAGGAAACTGAAAACATAAAACAAACAAACAAAAAACGAAAGAGAACAATGAACTGAAAAATAAAGCAACTGAATTAGAAAAAGCAAGAGAAACACTCAATAGAGTAGAAGATAGAATAAATGAACTAGAAGACGAAATAACTGAATTTATCAAGTCTCAAGAAAAAAGAACAAAGAAAAGTGAACAAACCCAAATGGAAATACAGGATTCAATTAAGAAATCTAATATTAGAATTACTGGAATCTTAGTGCACCATGACAACAACAAAGGCATAGAAACAATTTTCCAAAAGATAATCAGGGAGAATTTCCCAGACCTGAACAGAGAACCAAGTTTGCAAATACAGGAAGCTACATGAACTCCAGTTAGCAGAAACACAAAAAGATCAACTCCAAAATATATCCTAATAAAATTCTTGAAAACCAAAGACGAGAAAATTCTGAAAGTAGCAAGAGAAAAATGCAATATAACATACCAAGGGTTTTTCAAAAGAATTCGTGCAGATTTCTTCCCAGAAACTCTAGAGGCCAGAAGACAATGGAGTGACATACATAAATAAAATACTAAACAAAAACAATTGCCAACCAAGAATTCTTTACCCAGGAAAGTTGTAATTCAAAAATGAGGGGGAAATCAAGACATTCCGAAACAGAAGCTGTGGGAATTTGCCACTACCAGATCAGCTTTGCAAGTATTACTCAAGGGAGTACTCTAAATGGAAAGGTAAGAGCATTAAATAAATACTCGTGTCTATACATGGGAAAAAATAAACAAAAAATTAGAGCTCTCCAAAAAAAATACAACAACATGGACAATCATAAGGACCAAGTATATGATATTTTCAGGGAATAAACTCAATAATTAAATTCTGCAAACAATACAGAAATTGTAAGAAATAAGTACAAAGTAAACTTAATGAATACAGGTTGTATTATTGATATTAATGGAGACACACCAACAGAAATGAGGGAGGGAGGAGCATATCAGGAATAGATTTATTACATCAAGGTTGTATGTTAACTGTTGTTCACATGTCAAATGTTGTTGCAGTTGTTAAGTTGTGTAATGTAATATATGTGGTAACCACTAAGAAGTCAGCAAGAAAAGACATTCAGAAGAAGGAAGAAAGCAAAAAGGCTCATTACAGGAAAGCAGCCAAATACAAACAAAAACAGAAAAATCAAAATAAAAAAACAAAGAAGATACAAAACACTCAAAAAACAAATAGCAAGATAAGTGAGGTGGACACTTCGTTTTCAATAACAACCTTAAATGTAAATGGTCTGAACACCCCAAGCAAAAGGCAGAGAGTGGCAGAATGGATTAAAAAGGATGGAGAAAAATATTCCATGCAACCAGCAAAAGAAAAAAAAAAAAAAAAAGAAAAAAGAGCAGGGGTGGCCATATTGATATCAGATATGAAAGACTTTAAATCAAAATCTATTACAAGAGATAAAGAAGGACATTACATAATAATAAAAGGGTCAATCCAGCAAGAAGACATAACAATTATAAATATATATGTGCCTAACAGCAATGCTCCAAAATTTACGCAATACTGACTAATATGAAAGGAGAAATAGACAATGCCACAATAATAGTAGAAGACTTCAACACATCACTTTCAATTATACACTGAATATCTAAAAAGAAGGTCGCTAAGGACATTGATAACTTAAATGAAACCATAAGTCAATTAGACCTAATAGACATATATGGAACACTCCACCAAGCATCAGAACAATACACATTCTTCTCCAGAGCACATGGATCATTTTCCAGAATAGATCATTTGTTAGGACACAATACAAGTCTCAACAAATTTAAAAAGACTGAAATCATACAAAGCATCTTCTCTGACAATAATGGTATAAAGCTAGAAATCAACAACAGGAAAAATAAGGAAAAAGAAAACATGGAAACTAAATAATACACTACTAAAAAACTATTTGATCATAGAAGAAATCAAAACTGAAACTGAAAAATTCCTAGAGTCAAACAAAAATGGAAAACACAATATATCAAAACCTCTGAGACACAGCAAAAGTAGTACGCAGGGGGAAATTCATAGTAATAAATGCCTACATTAAAAAAGAAAGATCCAAAATCATTAACTTAAAATGGCAACTTGAACAAACAGAAAAGGAACAGCAAAAGAAGCCAAAAGATACCAGAAAAAGGAAATTAATAAAAAATCAAGGCAGAAATAAATGAAATAGAAAACAATAGAAAGAATCGACACAACCAGAAGCTGGTTCTTTGAAAGGATCAATAAAATAGACAAACCACTGGCTACAATGACAAAAGAAAAAAACCAGGAGATGCAAATAACCAAGTTAAGAAATGAAATTGGTGATATTACAACTGATCCAACAGAGATAAAGATTGTAACTGATTACTATGAAAAATTGTACTCCAAACAATTTGAAAACTTAAATAAAATGGACAAATTCCTAGAAACACATTACCTACTTAAACTAACACAAAGTGAGGTAGAAACTTTAAACAGACCCATTACAAAATAAAAGATTGAAATGTCATTAAAGAAAAACAACTGCCAACAAAAAAAAGTCCAGGACCAGATGACTATGCTGGAGAATTCTATCAAACATTTAAGAAACAAGTTGACACCAATCCTACTCAATCTCTTCAAAAACACAGAAGAGGAAGGAACGCTTGTCAAACTCTTTCTATGAAGCCAGCATAACCCTGATACCTAAACCAGGCAAAGACATCATAAAAAAAAAAACTGAATATTACAGACAATATTCCTTATCAACATACATGCAAAAATTTTCAACAAAATTCTAGTCAACAAACTTCAGCAACATATCAAAAAAAATCATACACCATGATCAAGAGGGTTTCCAACAAGGATTACAAGGGTGGTTCAACATTAGAAAATCAACCAATGTAATTAATCCACCACATAAATAAAACAAAGGAAAAGAACCATATGATCATATCAACTGATGCAGAAAAGGCATTCAATAAAATTCAAAATGCTTTCCTGACAAAAACTCTCAGCAAAATAGGAATAGAAGGGAAATTTCACAACATAACTAAGGGCATATAGGCAAATCCAACAGCCAACATTATACTCAATGGAAAGTATATGATGTGAGGTATGAGGGCCTTCCCTTTGAGAATGGGAATGAGACAAGGATGCCCATAATCACCACTCTTATTAAACATTATACAGGAAGTTATGGCCACAGCAGTAAGACAAGAAAGATAAATAAAAGACATCCAAATCAGGAAGGAAGAAATAAAACTCTCTCTATTTGCAGATGACATGATCCTATACATAGAAAACTCTGAAGACTCCACAAGAAAACTGCTGGAACTAATGGAAGAATTTAGCAGCATTGCAGGGTACAAGATCAACACACAAACATTAGTTAGGTTCCTCTACACTAACAAAGAGTACTCTGAAAAAGAAATCAAGTAAGCAATACCACTTACAATAGCCCCTAAATCAGTAAAATACTAGGAATTAATCTAACCAGGGGCATAAAAGATTAATACAATGAAAATTATAAAACACTACCACAAAAGACTAAAAGAGATCTACAAAAATGGAAAGACATCCCATGCTCATGGTTTGAAGACTTAATATAGTGAAAATGTCAATTTTACCTAAAGCAATCTACAGATATAATGCAATCCTGATACAAATCCCAACAACGTTCTTCACTGAAATGGAAAAACTAATGACCAACTTCATATGGAAAGGAAAGAAACCCTGAATAGTCAAAGCAATATTAAACAAAAGGAACAAAACAGGAGGCCTCATACTTCCCAATATCAAAACATACTATGCAGCCACTGTAATCAAAAGAGCCTGGTATTGGTTCAGCGAGAGACACACAGACCAGTGGAACAGAATTGAGAACCTAGAATTAAACCCAGTCATTTTGACAAGGGGTCAAAGTCCATTCAGTGGGGCAGAAACAGTCTCTTTAATAAATGGTGCTAGCAATATTGGATATCCACCTGCAGAAAAATGAAACAGAACCCATACCTCAGATCATGTATAAAAACTAACTCAAAATGGATCAAAGACCTAAAGGTTAAACCTAAAACCATAAAATTCCTGGGAGAAAACTATAGGACCTAATATTTTATAAAAAAAAGGATAACAAACATAACAACAAATGCATGAACAGAAGAAGACAAAATAGATAAATGGGGCCTCATAAAAATTAAAAATTTATGGTCAACAAAATACTTTATTAAAAGAGTAAATAGACAACCTATGGACTGGGAAAAAAATCTTTGGAAATGACACATCCAATAAGGGTCTAATCTCTAAAATCCATAGAAAACTGCAACAATGCAACAACAAAAAGACAAATAACCCAAAGGACATGATCAGAACCTCCACGAAAGAGGACAGCCACGAAGCCAACAAACATGAAAAGATGTTCACTATCATTAACCATTGTGGTTAGGTTGTTGTTAGGTGCTGTTGAGTAAGTTCTGACTCATAGTGACCCTATGTACAACAGAACAAAACAATGCCTGGTCCTGCGCCATCCTGACAATCACTGTTATGCTTGAGCCCACTGTTGCAGCCACTGTGTCAATCCGTCTCGTTACGTCCATCCATCCTGTTTTTCGATGCCCTCTACTTTTACAAACATGATTTTCTTCTCTAGGGACTGGTCCCTCCTAATAACATGTTCAAGGTACGTGAGACGCAGTCTTGCCATCCTTGCTTTCAAGGGGCATCCTGTTTGTACCTCCTCCAAGACAGAGTTGTTCGTTCTTTTGGCAGTCCGTGGTATATTCAATATTCTTCGCCAACACCACAATTAAAAGGCATCAATTCTTCTTCAGTCTTCCTTATTCACTGTCCAGCTTTCACATGCACGTGAGGTGATTGAAAACACCATGGCCTGGGTCAGGCACACTTTAGCCTTTAAAGTGACATCTTTGCTTTTTAACACTTTAAAGAGGGCTCTGCAGAAGATTTGCCCAATGTGATACTTCTTTTGATTTCTTGACTGCTGCTTCCATGGGTGCTGATTGTGGATCCAAGTAAAATGAAATCCTTGACAATTTCAGTATTTTCTCCATTTATCATGATGTTGCCTATTGGTCCAGTTCTAAGGATTTTTGTTTTATGTTGAGGTGTAATCCTTACTGAAGGCTGTAGTCTTGGATCTTCCTTAGTGCTTCAGGTCCTCTTCACTTTTGGCAAGCGAGGTTGTGTCGTCTGCATATCGCAGGTTGTTAATGAGTCTTCTTCCAATCCTGATGCTGCTTCTCAGCTTATTTGCTCAGCATTAGCCATTAACCCACTGCTGTGGAGTCAATTCCGGCTCATAGCGACCCTATAGGATAGAGCAGAACTGCACCATAGGGTTTACAAGGAGTGGCTGGTTAGCAGTCAAGCTCTTAACTACTGTGCCACCAGGTCTCCCTATCAGCCATTAGCAAGATGCATATCAAAACTACAGTGAGATACCGTCTTATCCTGGCTAAAATGGTACTGATTAAAAAACCAGATAACAACAAATGTTGGCAAGGATGTGGGGAGACTGGAACCCTTAGCCATTGCTGGTGGACTGTAAAATGATATAACCACTACGGAAAATGGTATGGTGCTCTCAGAAAACTAGAAATAGAACTACCCTATGATCTAGCAATCCCACGCCTAGGTACATAATAAAAATAATGACATCAACAGACATATGTATACCTATGTTCATTGCTGCTTTATTCACAATAGCAAATAAATGGAAACAACCAAAGTGCCCATCAGCGGATGAATGCATAAGCAAAATATGGTACATACATACAATGGAATACTACACAACTATAAAGAACAATGATGAATCCGTGAAACATATTATAACATGGATGGACCTGGAGGGCATACTGCTAAGTGAAATAAGTCAAGCACATAAGCATAAATATTGTATGATCTCTCTTTTATAAGAAGACGAGAATAGATACATAGATAGAGACCAATGTTCATTGGTGGTTACTAGGGAGAGGAGGGAGGAGGGGAAAGTACACTTTAGATCATAAAGACTTACCATTTTTGATGATGGAAAAAGTGGCACTGAATGTGGACTATAGTGAGCACAGCACAACCAAAGTAAAAATGAGTGTCTGAGCATATATGGATACATATAGGTATACTGGTATACAAATAGGTATAGGTGTGTACATGGGTGATAACAGATAGAAGTATCTATAGGTATGGGTAAATACAAATACGTGGGTGCAGGCACATATATTCATTGAAGACACAAACATGGATATTCCTCAGATATAACCAAATATCTTCCAAGATTGATTTTCTGGGTTTGAAAGCTTAGGACCACAGTCTCATGGGACAACTCAGTTAATTGGCATAACACAGATAGTTCACAAAAATCATGATCTGCATCCTAGTGAACTGAATAGTGTCTGGGGTCTTACAAGCTTGTGCATGGCTATCTAAGACACAACTACTGGTCTTTACTCAACAGGAACAAAACAGTAAGAAGATAACGAAAAGCTCAGAGAAGAAACAAGTCTACATGAGCAGTGACCTCATCTACCAAGACCAGAAGAACTAGATGGTGCCTAGCTACCACCACTGACTTCTGAGCAGGGTCACAATAGATGGTCCCGAACAGAATAGGAGAAAAATGTGAAGCAGAACTCAAATTAAAAAAAAAAAAAAAAAAAGCCAGACAAATTGGAACAGAAGAGAACAAAGGACTCCCTGAGACTACGGCCCTGAGACATTCTTTCAACCTAGAACCGAGCCTATTCCGAGATCACCTTTTAGCAAAACAGCAGTGGCACACAAAATAAAGGATATCACCCGTAAGATCCGTGCTCCACTGAAAAATCATCTTTATGAGACCAAAAGGTCGACAATTACTCAAAAGCAGAGATGAAAAGATAAGGGGGCAGGGATACTAGAGTACTAGAAATGGAATAAACAGAATACAGTTAAAGAGAATGTTGGCACGCTGTGATAAACGTAACTAATGTCACTGAGCAATTTGTGCAGAAATTATCAAATGGGAACGTAACTTGCTGTGTAAACTTTCACCAAAAATTCAATAAAATATTATTTAAAAAAAAAAGTATACACCAATATTGAGCTCAAATCCTTGAGCAGCAAAAAATGTAAGTTACAGGTGAAGGAACAGGTTTTTGGTTAAATAAACAGTGGAGCATTCAGTCAATGAAGTACTTTGTAGTTCATTTTTGTAGAATAGTTAATGTAATGAAAAGGTGTTCACCTTAATGAATAAAAGAATGCTACAAAACAGAACATGCACAATGATCCAACTTCTATTTATATGTTAATATACACACACACACACATACATACATAGAAAAATGTCTAAAAGTTTCTGTAATACGATGTTAATGGTGATTATTCCTAGGTGGCAGGACTAGGATGATTTTTTTTCTTTTATCTATAGATTCTAGTTTTCCTACAGTAATAAGAAGTACTTTTGTAATAAAAAAAAAATACAATATTTTTCAAAGGTTTAGACTTATAGTGATAACTTTTAGAATCAGTTTACAGTTTTCAAAGCATTTATTAATCCCTTTCTTGAAACAGAATTAGCAGGTTGCAATGGTGCATTTCATTTGATATGTCTTTGAATTTGGGCCTTTCCCTGTTCTCTCTACAGCTTACTCTGAAATTGAAGCACCATAGGTAAAGGCAGACTGGAGAACAGAAACCGAAAGGTCTAGTTCTGAAAAAATTTTTCTTCTCTCTCATAACAGTAAGTATATTTCAAATTCAGTGTAGGAAAACTATACACAGATACATTTCAATTAGAAAAAACAAAAAACCAAACCCATTGCCGTCGAGTCAATTTAGACTCCTAGGACAGAGCAGAACAGCCCCATAGGAGTTCCAAAAAACAGCTGGTGGATTCGAACTGCCAACCTTTCGGTTAGCAGCCAAATGCTTAACCACTGATGAAACAGAAGTAACGTAAAGCAAAATACTAAAGTTGTTTCTCATCAAAGGCATGTATTATGTTAGCCTGTGCGTGTCCTCTAACTCTGGCTCCATGGGATCTCTACATTTAAATTTCCTTTCAGGTAACTGTTGGTCTCTTTTTTCCCCAACAATTTTTAAATACATAATTCAGTGACATCAATTACATTCTTCAAGTTGTACAACCACTCTCACTATCCTTTTCCAAACTACTCCACCACTATTAACATAAACTCAATGCTCCCTAACAAAAACTCTCTCTTGCCCCCCCCCACATCTGGTAACCACTAATAATCTTTGGTTTCTATATGTCTGCTTATTTCATATTAGTGAGATGATACAGCATTTGTCCTTTTGTGAGTGACTCATTTCACTCAGCATGCTATTTCTAAGGTGCATGCATGTTGTGGCATGTATCAGGATGATCTTTTTTTTTTATTACAAAAGTAATATATGCAAACCATAAGGAAGTACAATTGTAAATGTATTCATTCATTCATTCAACAAATATTTTCGCGCACCTACCGTATGCTAGACCCTGTTTTAGATGCTAGGGATATAGTTGTGAATAAGGCAGACAAGGTCCCTACGTTTAAGAAACTTACTATACTTTACATCCTAGTTGAGCCAGTGGTGGTTGTGGTGGGGGAAGGGTGGTGTACACAGTGAAACAAAAACACAAACAAATGAATAAGATAATTTCGGGTAGGATTAAATGCTATGAACACATAATAAAACATAATAAAGAAATAGAGATATCTGGGATGAGAGGAAGAGGAGGAATCTTCTAGCTCGGGGTCAGGGGAGGCCTTTCCGAGGAGACAGCATATGAACTGAGAGCAGCGTGATGAGAAGGAACCATCCGTGCCTAAGTCCAGGGAAAAAAGTTCCCTGTGGAGGGAAGCAAACCCAAAGACCACAAGGTGAAACCAGCCTGGTATATTTAAGAAAAAAGGAAGAAAGCAAGAGTGGCTGGAGAAAGAGTCAGGGGAACATCGTACAAGATAAGGTGGAAATAGGGGCCAGATCTGTGGAGTCATGCAGATACCCTCGAGAGCCTGGTGTGTACCCTTCCAGACTTCTCCTATGCTTACTCTACATACCTATAACATAGTTACACACACACACACACACACACACTCTCATGTCAATTTTTAAAGAGCTTTCTGAAAAAGATCACACGACTTCTTTAGATAATGTAATCTACTGCCTACAATTTATAGATGCAGGAATTTTATTTGTAACTTTGGTAACTAACTTTGGTACTTCAGCTGAAGCTCACTGCTTAGTTTTACAGGGCTCAGAGGAAAATAATAAACAGCTAGATTGCTTTCCTTGTGTCATATTTCTCTTCATTGTTTAATAATAGCTATGAGAACATCTGTCTGACTCCCTGTCTTTGGGTTATTAAAACAAATTCTTCTGGCATTTCTCCAGATTTTATTTTTGTGTTCTTTTTTTAAATTTAAGTTCTCCAAATGCTTTATAAATCAGAGGTCCCCAGATTGATCACAGATGTTTATTAAAGGCTAAACTTGGGGTCAGGTGACCTAAATCTCCTATGTACTGTTACTGTTAGGTGCCGTCAAGTCAGTTCCAACTCACAGCAACCCTGTTAAAACAGAACGAAACATTCCCTGGTCCTGTGCCATCCTCACAATCATTGCTATGCTTGAGCCCATTTTTGCAGCCACTGTGTCAATCCATCTCATCGAGGGTCTTATTAGGCTTGTTAGGCTTATTTATTAATCATCATTATCAGCCATTCCTAAGGACAGAAGTCATGGATTACTCACTCCATTAAGGTCCAATCTGCCACCAAGATTTTGTTTTACCAGATTTGGACAAGACTACCCCTTTCTCTTTTTGTGCTTATGTTTTGATTTCATTTTTTTTTCCCTAAATGAAGGGTCCTGAATTTACTTTTATTGACATAAATTTGTTTTTATTTCTTTGGCTTGTTTTGGATTCTAATTACATATTCAACTCCAAATACCTTAATTAAGCCTTAGTTAAAATTATCATTGAAACTGTAGGCTGCAAGTTTGAATGGTTTCTTCTGAAAAACTCTGAGTAAAAAGATTATTGATAAAACTGCTTTTGCAAATGTAAAGCACCAGGCACTAGGTACGCTATTATTCGTTTAGAAGAGTAAATGAGAAGGTTAGAAAATGTTCACACATCTGTGACCGTGAATTTTCAGTTAAGTGTATCCCTCTTCTGTACCTGTCATGATGACAGTGTTAAATTTCTGCAACTACAAAGATCTTTCCTGTAATAGTAAGGTTTCATACTTTATTTGTTATCTTCCAAGGGCTGTTCATTAATTTATTTTTTAGAGACTATGTATGTTTGTTATAGGAAATGTATTTGCTGCAATGTTTGCTATGGAGAGTTGTGTTTGCACATTTAAACAAACATGGACCAAACAACAAACACTGTTCTCAGAATTATTTCCTGAATTATTCCCTGGCTTTGCCTATTAGGTTCATATCCTCGCAGATGTGGGACAGTCAATCTTTATTTAATAGTCTTATTGGGTTCATCAATTCCATCAATGCTATTACTGGATTATGAGATTTTTAGAAATATATACCATGTTTTTATGCAAATAATGCACACCTTCTACGTTTGTTTGACCGCCATGCCCTCCACCCGCAAGGTATTTTTCCTAAGCGCTCTATGCTGATTTTTTATACCACAACATGTAAAAAAAAAAATTGGCATAGCAGTGCTTAGGAAAATACCTCACGGGGGAGGGTACAGCTGGTAAACAAACGTAGAAGGCACACGTTGTTTGTGAAAAAATATGGTAAATCTGTACCCAGGCTCTTGTCGAATTCTTATCAAAATCAAGTTGAAAGAAACTATTTTGCAGGACTTTTTGTGGGACAAATGGTTTGCTTATTCATCTTGCACATCTAAGTTTTATCCTTGAATCAAACGTGCTAGAGCAACATTATCTGGCTCCTGCCCCACACCTTTCGTCAAGTTGCATTTCAGAGGAATGTCCTTACATTTGAAGGAGAGACATTTCAAGAGTCTTCATACATTACATTATTCACTGATGCTTTTCACCATCTGTTATGGATTGAACTGTGTCCCCCAAAAATGTGTGTCAACTTGGCTAGGTCACGATTCCCAGTATTGTGTGATTGTCCACCATTTTGTCATCTGATGCAATTTTCCTATGTGTTGTAAATCCTGCCGCTGTGACGTTAATGAGGCAGGATTAGAGGCAGTTATGTTAATGAGGCAGGACTCAATCTTCAAGATCAGGTTGTGTTTTAAGCCAATCTCTTTTGAGATATAAAAGAGAGAAGTGAGCAGAGAGACAGGGGGACCTCCTACCACCAAGAAAGCAGAACCAGGAGGGGAGCACATCCTTTGGACCCGGGGTCCCTGGGCTGAGAAGCTCCTAAGACAGAGGAAGACTGATAAAAAGGACCTTCTCCCAGAGCCGACAGAGGAAGAAAGCCTTCCCCTGGAGCTGGTACTGTGAATTTGGAATTCTAGACTCCCGAACTGTGAAAGAATAAATTTCCCTTTGTTAAAGCCATCCACTTGCAGTATTTCTGTTATAGCAGCACTAGGTAACTAAGAAACCATCTATTTCAGATTTTTCTTGTTCTGGGTAACTGGTAACCCTGCACTTTCCCAGCCATTTGAAATTAAGTGGGGCCATGTACCTTGTTTTGACCAATAAAATGCAGGCAGAAGTAACGTGTCACTTCCGCGTGGAAGTTTTAAGAACTAGTGCACTGTCTGTCATGTTACACATTCCCTTCCCGTCATGAAAATCATGGAAGCAAATGCTAAGATGGGGCCTCCACCAGGCTGGGTCACTGAATGGCTATGATGAGCACAGCCTATCTGCCAGTTCACAATGGACAAGAAATAGACATGTAATGTGAACAAGAAATAAAACTACAGTTAATGTTAAACCAATGAAATTTTGAGACTATGTGTTACTGCAGTGTAACCTAGCCAATCCTGACTAATACAAATGGCTGAGTGTTTTTATAGGAATATTGTTAAGAAATTGTTCCCTCCATTGCTAGTGAACCCCACATGACTACCCATGGAGAAATTAGAGTGAATCCCTAGAAAAAGATTTGCATCCCTTGAATAACTGGTTATGTTTTTTCATCATGGATAATGACAACTATGTTTCTGGTCAACTTTTCTGTTTTTGACTGCTGAGAATAACAGAAACTAATCTATGGTTCGATTATCTGTGATCTCTTCCCCTATCCTTTCCATTTCTAGTATGTCTTTTCCCAAGTCCCGTCATTTTATTTTTTCCTTTATATGATTTTATTGAATCCCTATCCCCAAAACTCATTGCCATTGAGTTGATTATGACTCATAGTGACCCTATAGAACTGAGTAGAACTGCCCCATAGGGTTTCCAAGGCTTTATATCTTTATGGAAGCAAACTGCCACATCTTTCTCCCTCGGAGTGCACGGTGGGTTCAAATCTCTGACCTTCCAGTTAGCAGTTGAGTGCTTTAACTACTACGCCACCAAGGTTTCTTTTGAATCCCTATGAAGGACCTTAAATCCTTCATGGAAGTGGTAAGATACACATTAGGATGAAATTTAGATTTAATCATGTCATCTGAGCAGAGTACTAAAAAGATAAGAACTATTCCCAATACATTTTGCACAGAGAAAACTGCCCTGTATACATTAAATGAGGAGCCCTGGAGGAGCAGTGGTTAAGTGCTCAGCTGCCAACTGGAAGGTTGGAGGTTTGAATCCACCAGCCACTCTGCAGGAGAAAAGACCTGGCGATCTGCTCCCATAAAGATTACAGCTTAGGAAACCCTAGGGGGCAGCTCTACTCTGTCCTACAGGGTCTCTGTGAACCGGAATTGAGCATGCAACAACAACATGCATTAAACCAGCCTCATAAACGAATGCATCAGTCACAGGAGAAAGTGGACAAGCAACGCAGAAATCCATTGCTGTTACCGCAAAAGAAATGATCAAACCTTATTCTATGAGTTAGCGTTCATGTAGAAAGGATAGTATATGCTGAGCCAGTAGTTTTCCAGTGTGGGTTTTTTTTCCCAGTCAAGAAACCTTTTCTTTAAAGAAAAATTTAAGCAGAAGCCAAACATATAACATTTAACATGGGGCTACGCTGGGTGAGGAGTCCCTGGGTGGTGCAAATGGCTAATGCGCTTGGCCGCTAACCAAATGGCTGGAGGTTCGAGTTCATTCAGCGATGCCTCAGAAGAAAGGCCTGACAATCTACTTCCGAAAAATCAGCCACTGAAAACCCAGTGAAGCACAGCTCTACTCTGACACACATGGGGCCACCATGTATCGAAACTGACTGGACGACAACTGGTTTGCTCTGAGTGAAGAGCTTCCTCCTTCACAGCCAGTCTAGATGGTCCTCCTTTACCCTTCCAACTGTCCCCAAGTCCTCCCAAGGTCCACAGGGCATGGCTGAGGAACTCCTAGTGCTTTGTGGAACACAGTTTGAAAACTACTATTTTTCTATACAACAAAAGAATAGATTACATGAAAATATCTTGAAAACTGAAGTTAAAGTAAATAAAAGGTATAGTTAGTAGAGCAGAATTATTTTTGGAAAAAGAAATTAAATGTTTACTCAAATTACCTTGAATCTTATTTCTTTCTCAACAATTTTCTTTTGTTTGTCTGCCTCTTTTCTCTTAGATCTTTCTTCTTCTCTCCTTTTCCTTTTCTCTTCTTCCCGCAAGCGTTTCCTTTCTAACTCCCTCCTCCTTCGTTCTTCTCGCTTCTCTTCTCGAATTCGCTAAAGTTATGGGAAAAAGTACGTGTATAAATTGTCTGAGGAAAATAGCAAAAACAGGAAGGATATTCATCAGATGAAAGGCCAGACCTACCTGCTTTTCTAATTTTCTATTTTTAATATACTCCAAAAGAGGCGTGGTTCTTCTAGCTAAAACAAAAAATTATGATGTATTTAACTTCTAAAATAAAATTTCTCTTCATTTTAAAAATGTTTTTTTCAATTTAATCTTTAACATTGTTTTTTAAATCTATATGAGCATACACTGTATCCTAGGGCATTCTGATTCCATCACCATCCAGTCAAGTAATGTGAGGATACTAACAATTCTATACATAAACCCAAACCAAACACACTGCCGTCGAGTCGATTTTGACTCGTAGCAACCCTATATGACAGAGTAGAACTGCCCCACAGAGCTTCCAAGGAGCGCCTGGTGGATTTGAACTGCCGACCTTTTGGTTAGCAGCCATAGAACTTAACCACTACGCCACCAGGGTTTCCAATTCTATACATAGTGGGTATTTAATTCCTGATTTTTAAAGGAGTCTTATTACTCAAAAAGATGGTATAAAAACAAAAAATAAAATGAATACAATGCTTTAAACTTCCCCAAGGTTATGAATCTCTCTTCACATTTTTTGCAGATATTTTAAATCATTAAATAACATATTTCTACACTCACTTTTATTCAACACATATTCTAGGAATTTCTTCCTATTCTGCTCTCCAGATAATGAACATAAGCAATCTGGATTCTTGTGATTTCTCATAACATACACTCCATAAATCAGAACACTGCGGTTTAGAAAATGACTACTTAAGAATTTAGTAACCCAAAAGGCACCAAGTAATGAGGAATGAATGTTTCCACCAGCTCTGATTCTAATCCCAACTTTTATATTCCAAGCGTCTGATGTGATATGGATGCTGGGTGCCCAAACATGCAGTGGGCCTACAGGCATTTATGTAAGATGAACTACCTCCAAGAAGTCTGGGTTATCCGTGGTCTGTAAAATTTGAGTATGAGGTGGTTTGAATGGCAAATTCAAGGCATAGGTAGGAAAGTGGAAGATGATTTGGACCTGTTCTCCAGGTCTTAAAGATCACAGATTAAATGGAAAGGGAAGAATCACTGGATGCACTTTATCTTGGTCATCCAGTGCTGCTATAACAGAAACACCACAAGTGGATGCCTTTAACAAAGAGAAATTTATTCTCTCACAGTCTAGGAGGCTAGAAGTCCGAATTCAGGGCACCAGCTCCAGGGGCAGGCTTTCTCTGTCAGCTCTGGGGGAAGGTCCTCGTCATCAATCTTTTCCTGGTCTAGGAGCTTCTCAGAGCAGGAACCCTGGCTCCAAATTACACACTCCGCTCCCAGTGCTTCTCTCTTGGTGGTAGGAGGTCCCTCTCCTCTCCGCTTGCTTTGTTCTCAAGATACAACCTAATCTTATAGATTGCATCCTGCCTAATTAATGCATCCTCCTCTAATCCTGCCTCCTTAACATCACAGAGGTAGGATTTACAACACATAGGATAAATACAACAGATCACAAAATGGAGAACAACCATATAATACTGGGAATCATGGCCTACCCTAGTAGACACACATTTTTGGGGGACACAGTTCAATCCGTAACACACCTGAAGGCTGACATGACACTACCAGAATCCCTAGGAGAAGGAATTAACTAGGACCATGTGGCCTACTCGGGAATTACAGGAGTCCCTGGGCTGGGGGTTCTTAACTTGGAATGCAGGACTCATGAACACTTTGAAATTATGTGTAAAATGTTATATAATTATGCCTATGGACATTTTCTAAAGAAAAACTTTTATTAGAGTTTCAAACAGGTCCATGCCATTAAGAAGTTAAGAATAAGTATTCTAGGCCTTCTCTGGTATCCTTCACCCGGCTGTTAGAACTAAACAGGCTTTCAAGTTGGGGAGATGGCCAGCCAGCTCTATGTCAGGTGGGCCAGCTGTACTGAGAACTGACAAGGGTACAACTGCCTGCAATTTTATGACAAATAGAAGGTGCTGTGAGAACCCTGCCTTCTGCCTGGGGTGGCTCCTGGGTCAACCATGAACTTTAGCTTAGATGAGTAGAGCTGACTCATGAAAGTCAACGATTAGCAACTGTAACAGGTAAATCATCCCAAATTAGTGTGATTTTGGTGGGAAAAAATTGGAAAGGTGATGGATGCATGACAGATGAACATAATGTTACTGAACTGTACATGTAAAAAATGTTGAAATGGAAAATGTTTTGTTATATATATGTTTATCCATTGCCATTTAGTCAATTCAACTCATAACGGCTCTATAGGACAGAGCAGAACTGCCCCATAGGGTTTCCAAGGCTGTACTCTTTACAGAAGCAGACTGCCACTTTTTTTCCCACAGAGCAGCAGGTCCGTTCAAATCGCCAACCTTTCAGTTAGCAGCTGAGCACTTAACCACTGTGCCACCAGGGGTCCTGGTGTTTACCACAAACAAACAAAAATTAAACACCAACTGTGCACCAGGCCGAGAAAGGTGCTGGGAACAGAGATGAACGAGACGTGTCCCTATTCTACAGGAGTGCAGCTGGATTTTGTCGATGGCACGTGTCCCCCTACAGAGTCCCACCTTCAAAGATGTGTCCATACTGCAGTGATATGACAGAACCCTGTTCTCTTCCTTTACCTATGCTGTTTAAGGGGACATCTGAAACAAAGTGAAAAAGGAATAGGGATAGGGGAAGGGCTAGTTTGCTAAATAATTTCTAGTTTGCTTTTCTTTGACCTCTTAACTTTTAACATATTCTGAAGTGAAAGCTCAATTTTGCCCCCAATACTGCTCTCCCCACTGCTGCCCCCATGTCATTAACAGTTCCCCCATCAACTGATTTGCTCAAGTCAAACACCTTGGAGTCTTAGATTCTTTCATTTCTTTGCCTCCCATATCCAACCCACCAGTCAGTCCTGTCAGTGCCAGCTCCAGAACGCATCCTGGATTTACCAGCCTAGTACCAGCAACCTTCACGGCTTCCCTGAGCTGCAGTAAAATCCTCCGGACCAGTGATCCTGCTGCTTCGCCTGGTATCCATTATGTGTGGAGCACCAGAGTTCCGGGAAAAACTAAATCAGATCATGCTGCTCCCCTTCAGGCCACTCCCCCAATAGTTTCCAACTGCCCTCGAATAAAATCCAAGCTTCTTAACACAGCCCACCAAGTCCTACATGATCTAACCCACCCACCCTCTCCAACTACTCTGCCCCTTGCCTATTATGTGCTAACGACACAAGCTTTCCTTCCGATCCTGTGTCCAAAGTTAGCTAGCTCTAGCCTCCAGTCGCTCACATTTGCAGTTCTCTCTCCTTCCATCTCTCAGCACGGCTGGCTTCTGCCGTTCAGATGTCATCTCCTCAGAGGAGCCTTTCCTGAGTACTCTCTCTATGTACTCTCTCTATCCCATTATTCTATTTCATTACGTTTGTGGCACTTATCACAGACTGAAGGGCTCTTGCTTGTTTATTTCTGCATGCATTTATTACCTATCATCCCCGCTAAAAGGGCAGCTACACAAGCATACAGGCCTCGTCCACCTTTCTCATCACTGTAGTCCCAGTGCCTAGAACAGTGCCTGCTCAGAGTAGGTAGCCCATCAACATGTGTCAAATAAAAACTAGCAAATGCATGCTAAGCATATCTTAATAAATATTTACTTTTAGTGATTAAGAATCCTTTCAGCCACACATTAAATCAGTTATTAGAAAATATAAAAACTTTGTTACTACACTAACAAGGAAGGCTAGTAGACTCTATTTCAATAACGTTAACTATTCTCATTAATTTATCCAACAAACACTACTCAATATGTAAACTTTTCTAAGCACTGTACTATGTGCTGGGACTACAAAGATGAAAATACAGTTCAGTTGGGGGAATGCAGAGATGGACTCAGAAGGGTAATTATGTGGAGGGGAGGTCGACAAATAAACAGATAAATGATAAACAATGTAACTGTCATGTCATATCAGTCCTAAAAAGTAAGACAAAGCCATGGAGATGAGGTAGGGTGGAAGGGGCCAGGGAAGGAGCCTTGAGGCCTTGAGAAGAGACCGGGCATTCAGCAGAAACAGAGAGAGAAGAGAGTCACTCCTAGGTATGTTTGGGAACTACAAGCAGTTTGCCTATTGATGCCTGTTATGGATTGAACTGTGTCTCCCCAAAATGTGTGTCAACGTGGTTAGGCCATGATTCCCAGTATTGTGTGGCTGTCCTCCATTTTGTGATCTGATGTGACTATACTTTATGTTGTGAATCATAACCCCTATGATGTTAACAAGGCAGGATTAGAGGCAGTTATGTTAATGAGGCAGGACTAAATCTACAAGATTAGGTTGTATCTTGAGTCAATCTCTTTTGAGTTATAAAAGAAAGAATTGAGCAGAGAAGAGAGCTACGTCATACCACCAAGAAAGAAGCACCAGGAGCAGAATGTGTCCTTTGGACCCGGGATCCTTGTGTTAAGAAGCTCCTAGACCAGGGGAAGATTGATGACAAGGACCTTTCTCCAAAACTGACAGAGACAGAAATCCTTCCCCTGGAGCTGGTGCCCTGAATTTGGACTTCTAGCTTCCTAGACTGTGAGAGAATAAATTTTTGTTTGTTAAAGCCATCCACTTGTGGTATTTCTGTTGCA
Source organism: Trichechus manatus latirostris (assembly GCF_000243295.1). Lineage (NCBI taxonomy): Eukaryota > Metazoa > Chordata > Mammalia > Sirenia > Trichechidae > Trichechus > Trichechus manatus. Next base: position 22,142,938 of record NW_004443940.1, on the reverse strand, counting down.
GCAGCACTAATAACTAAGACATTGGCTAAATGTGTTTCACACCTACTCCTGAGGTTTTGGGGGACTGCTACTAGGAGACAGAGCCCTGGTGGCGCAGTGATTGAGAGCTTGGCTGGTAACGAAAAGGTCGGCAGTTTGAATCCATCAGCTGCTCCTTGGAAATCCTATGGGGCAGTTCTGCTCTGTTCTATAGGGTCACTATAAGTTGGAATCAACTCGATGGCAATGGGTTAAACTGAGTTAACTCGGAGACAGGAGTTACATGGGGTCACCAGGAGTCAGAGTCAACCCAAAGGCAATTAGAAAAAAACCTTGGAGACAATCATTCCTAAAAATACCATTTGTGGGTATAGGATCAAAGGCCAGGATTATACCAGATTCTGTGGTCCAGCAGGATTTATTCACTAGTTTGTCTGGCTTGCTCAGGGGGCTTGATATGTTTTTAAAGAGCAGTCAGTTTACTTCATACTTAAGCAAAGTGCTTTATTCCTATGAGCCTGAGGCATCTATCTGTGACTGCGCTCTTTGCAAAGACAACTAACTCTGACTGTGTGAGCACGGTGCTCCTTCCCTAACATAGTCAGGCACAGAGCATTCAAAGGTCTTACCCCCGGCTTACTTGGAAGCATCCTAGCTTTCAAACAAAATGATCGTAACGAAAAATTCAGGTGTTTTCTATCAACAAATGCTCAAAAATATTTTCCCAAGTTGCCACCTTGCCATCATTTTTGTCAAACTGGAAAATACTCTACATTTCTGCCAAGCCTGTAACAAGTTTCAATTGTTTATAATAATCATGGAAAAGGAGAAAAAAGTACATACTCTAAAAACATACATCTCAATACAGTAGAGAGAAGAAATGAGCGAAACAGACCAATGAGCTCTCTTGTCTTTGCCTCTATCTCTCCCAGAAGAGTTTCAGGACTGGCACTAGTTTTCTCTTCCTCCTTACAGTAAGCTTCTAAAAACTTCTTATAGTCTGGGTCTGTAAATTAAAAAAAGAAAACAAGGAAAATACTCCTCTACCTATATGGGAGAGAAACGCTATCTGATCGGTATGTTTAATTTGGTAGTTTCATAATCCAGTATTTAAAAAAGAGCTTACCATCTTCAATGCTTCCCGTTTTGGCATCTTTTTTCTTTAGCTTTTTTTTGGATATCTTTTGGAATGGAGCAAATTCTACCACTGCAGGGTATTCTAACCCTTTAATAGAAAACAAATTCCAAAAACCATTCAGAAATTCTACTACATTCATTGTGGAAAATAACAATGTAGTTTACTTACAGGGTCAAGTGTAACAATGATAACGTATTATTACTGCTTTAAATTATAATCTAATTATATTTTCAGGCACCCTTGGCATGTTAAATTCCAGATTTGAACAAAGGATAAACTGGTAACAGGAAGAGTAATTATTTATTAAATAAAACAATTCATCACACTGTAGTAGTGGTTATATGACTATATACATTCAAAATGCATTAAACTGTACATTTTAAAAGGGTGAATTTTACCATATGTGACATATACCTCAATAAACCTGGTCCCCTCCAAAATTAATTTAATAAAAAATACCTTTAAATAGTCGGAGTCTTGGTGGTGCAGTAGTTAAGAGCTACGGCTGCTAACCAAAAGGTCAGCAGTTTGAATTCACCAGCCGTTCCTTGGAAACCCTACGGGGCAGTTCTACTCTGTCCTATAGGGTCATTATGAATCAGAATCCACTTGACGGCAATGATTGTTTTCAATAGTCAGGCCTGTTAGTTACATTTTTTAAAACTTTCAGTTTTTAAAAAGTTAATTCAATTATCAATCTGCTACATGAATTCAAGGAAATTACTTTTAGAGGAGACACATGGCTTTAAAAAGGGACTTAAAAAGGATACATATAATATTGCAGGTAAGTTTGCTCCAATTAGCAAAGTTTAGAATGGAAGTCACTAGAAACTGGATTTTGTTGTTATGTGGGGGAAAACCAACACACACACACACACACACACACACACACACACACACACACACACACACACACACACTTTCACTAAGAGAATCTGCTACATGCTTAATCAAGAAATGGAACGCTAATACCTCAGTACTAAGCCTACTGAATAATCACTTTTAGACTTGGTAGTAATGGTCAGGTGATTATGATATTGTACCGCTTACTAATCTGGAAAACATGTTTGTGCTAACCTCACTATTGAGAATAAAGTCAAGAACCGAGAAGAAAGCAAGTCTTTGGACCTGCAGGAACAATGTCTGATCCACTGTTGCATCCACAATGCCTACTGCTGTGCCTAGTACGTAGGAGGTACTTATTAAATCAGAATTGAATGAATTACCGAATAGATGAACATAGAATAGTTCAAGCATTAAACTTCCCTTTCCTAAGGTTTACACACACAAAGAAACAATCTTTGATGGTTACGAGGGAGGGGAGGGGAGGGGATAGAAAAACTGTTACTAGACAACAGATAAGTGGTAACTTCGGTGAAGGGTAAGACAGTACACAATACTGGGGAAACCAGCACAACTTGTACAAGGCAAGGTCATGGAAGCTCCGCAGAAGCATCCAAACTCCCTGAGGGACCAAATTTGCTAGGCTGAGGGGTGTGAGGACCATGTTCCCAGGGAATATCTAGCTCAACTTGCATAACACAGTTTATAAAGAAAATGTTCTACATTCTACTTTGGTAAGTAGCATCTGGGGTCTTAAAAGCTTGTGAGTGGCCATCTAAGATATTCTACTGGTCTCACCCCTTTGGAAGCAAGGGAGAATGAAGAAAACTAAAGACACAGGGGAAAGATTAGTCCAAAGGACTAATGAACCACAACTACCGTAGCCTCCACCAGACTGAATCCACTACAGCTGAATGCTGCCCGGCTGCCACTGTCGACCGCGCTGACAGGGATCACAATAGAGGGTCCCAGACAGAGCTGGAGAAAAATGTAGAACAAAATTCTAACTCACACAAAAAAGACCAGACTTACTGGCCTGACAGAGACTGGAGAAACCCCAAGAATATGTCCCCTGGACACTCTTTTACCTCAGTACTGAAGTCACTCCTGAGGTTCAGCCTTCACCCAAAGATTAGACAGGCCCATAAAACAAAACGAGACTAAAGGGGCACACCAGCCCAGGGGCAAGGATGACAAGGCAGGAGGGGACAGGAAAGCTGGTAATAGGGAACCCAAGGTCAAGAAGGGAGAGTGTTGACATGTTGTGGGGTTGGTAACCAATGTCACAAAACAGTATGTGTACTAACAGTCTAACGAGAAGTTAGTTTGTTCTGTAAACCTTCATCTAAAGTACAGTAATAAAAAAAAAAAAGGAGAAACAAAACAAATAAAAAAAAACTTCCTTTTCCTCACAGGAAAAACCTTTCAGCCCTTTGCCTACTTACACTTTAACAATCTTTTCTAGTTTGTTACCCCACAGTGGAAGAGAAGGAGAAAAATCAATCAGTAGTGGGGGTGGGAATGGAGTGGGAAGAGGTTGGTTGGTGAGGAGAGGGTAGAAGGCAATTTGCCGTTAAAGGAATACAGACTTGACAGCAGCGAATGCAATAGCTAGCAGTCAGACAGGAGAGGAGGAGAAAGATGTAAGAACCCAAAAAGGATAGGGAAGTAGAACCATTTAGAACAGGAGTAAATAGCATGATGCCTGCAGGCAACACTCTAACAACAATCAGTAACTGATGTTCATTATTACAATTCTCTCCCCCATGACGTCATGAAGAAATGGTAAGATTATGGACAGTACTCTATTTACTATGACACAGAGTAAGTGTATAATACGTTTTAGAAAATGTTTATCAAACACAGGCAAAATAATATAGTCTTAGGACATAAAAATGTAAAGTTCAGCTACCCGGAAAATTCATTCATATAAAATCTTCACTCCCCAATAATAATATATGAATGGGTTGTCACTGCTACATAGAATTGCTAGAGTCCTCTTGGTTTACATATAACTTTAATTTTTAATCTCAGAACACAATCACAGTAACAAAATCAAAATTTATGAACTTACTTTAGATTAGTATCTGAGAACATATTAATTAAATTTCACAATATTCCAGCAAAACTTCATTAATATACTGAGATTATAATAAGGAATCAAAAAGCCAAAGATCCAACCTTTACTGTCAATGAAGATATATCCATCAAAACGATCTCTAAAGAGAAGGATGTCATCAGGATTTCTAAAATTAATGTATGCTCTTGAGTAGAGATGAGGATAAAGACTGAAATAAGAGATAACGGTTAGTAAAAAATACACGACTTCTTTAATTTTGTGTTTTTCTTTTCTTGATACAACAGTCTACTTCAGATAAAACCTTTATACCAAAGAATCACGTCTCAGTTATTTTTAATAATCTGGATATTCTTTGGGTGAGGGGGGGAGTTAACTGAGATATTTTTAGTGACTTGGGAGAGGCAATTTAGGGTCAGTTCCTCTACTGCACAAAGCCAGGATTAAAATACTGGTCTTCAGAGATTAAGACACCAAAGAAAAGGTTATTTCTACATTATGCATCACAACTGGCATAGAACTCTAATCATGATTTATTTATAGAAGCAAATACTATATTTTAAAAGAGATTCTTTACTAATTTAGAGAACACTTTTAGGTATTCTAGGAGTATTTACCGTAGCACATGCTACAGAATTGAAAAGGTTCACTGGGGTCTACTGGAAGAATTAAGCCTTTCCCTCTGTCCCACAGCCACCCAGTTTCCTTCATAGAAAGGTGGTTTCAATCCATGTTACAGATGAGAACACTGAGGCTCAAAGAGATTAGGTACTTGTAGAGGGGTTGGTGGAGCCCTGGTGGTGCAGTGGTTAAGAGCTTGGCTGCTAATCAAAAGGTCAGCAGTTTGAATCCACAAGCTGCTCCTTGGAAACCCTACGGGGCTGTCCTATAGGGCAGCTATGAGTCAGAATTGACTTGACGGCAATGGTTTTTTTTGGGGGGGAGCGGTTTAGAGGGTATGGTTAGTTAAAATGTGGAACTGGGATTCCAAACTGGGTCATTCTAATTCCCAGGCTCGTCCTCTTTTAATGATACCAGTGTTCTCCTAAACTTTAGTCATTGGAAAACCATCTTTGTTTTTTACCGTATCTGTGTTTTCCTGTTAGTAATATTTTTCTCTGGACTTTTTTTTTTTTAAAACTTAAATGCATGCATTTATTCAAAAGGAAAGTTTATGTGACTACCATAAATGGGAAATCATGATAACGAAGGTAATAATACAGTGAAAAATCACTAAATTCTAGCTGCACTGTTGTCTGTTAAAGGTCTGAGCTGAGGTCGCCTCTCTGTTAAGAGGGAGACTAGGAAGTGTTAAGGTGATACTAGAGTCAACCCATTACCAACTGTAAAAGGGAAATGAAAAAGATACAGCTTGGTGGGGGGAGGGTGTCAGTGATGGAACGGAGCACAAGGGGCTTATGGATCCTGGAAATATTCTGCTTCTTTATCTAGATGTCAGTTACACAAGCTTGTCCACTTGTGAAAATTCTTCAGGTTATGCATACATGATTTACACACAGTTTACTTTAACAAGCTACATGAAATAAGTTTCAAAAATTAAGTAATGTAAGTCTATTTTTCCTTTTATACTCTCGTGGTGACAGTAGAAGTACATTCCAAAATTCTATTTTACAAGAATTTAATACTCTGCCTAATTAGAAGTAACTTGCAAAAATAAAGGCACTGATTTCTGGGGGCATTTGGTAGAGAATATGGAAAAGAGGATGACTTCCATTATCTATAATAACTGCCCATCAACTGACAACACCTCTCAGCTTTTTAATGTTGAAGCTTCAAGTTTCTCCTCACCTAAGATTGGCAGTACAGAATTCAAAATAATCGTGCGCAGGAAGCGGATGTAGCTGCTCTTCCAGCTGCTCCTTGGTGAGACTGGGAGGGAGCCGCCGAATGACAACCTAAGGAGCACCAAGGTAAAACCGACACTGACTGGACTTTGTTTTCACTATGAATGTATTACGTGTCAAATGCTGGAATGTCTGATCACCTATGTTAATGCACAGAGGAAAATCTACACCAGGAGTCCAACATAAACACACACTGAAGAAAGATTAACATGTACATGCATGGAGAACATGGCTGTCAAAGGCTACAGAGGGCTGAATGACTTAAAAGTTATCAGTGAGGTCAGAAAAGGCAGTGCATAACACAGTTCTTTTTCATGTAAGCATTTCAGTACTACATCAAGAAAACTGCTGCCATGTGATATGTACTGTTTGTGCCAGAATTGAAAAATAAAATCTTCTCCACACTCTTACCTGTACTAGAAAGTAATATGAGAAGGTAAAACACATGCAGAGAAATGCAAGTAATAAAGGAAAGCTGTATTTGTTCTCGCTGCCAATAGGAGATCTTGGACAGCTTCATGATCTGCAGCGCTTTCGATGCCTGTGGTGGGCACTTTCGCCTCTCCTATCTGTATTACCTGGTGGTTCTTTCTCTAACGTTCATCCTTCTCTGTCTCTTATGCTAGTAATATCAGGATCATCTGGTAATACTTCCTGCAGTAGCCACGTCCAGTTCTGTCTCTGGAAATCTTTACTCGATTAGATCAGGGTGTACCAGCCTTCTGAATGTGACTCTACCAACTAAGCAATCATCTACCTCCGTGTGACCGGTATGGGGACTTCTCAGCAGTCTCACGCTTCAAATTTCGAGGCGTCTTTAAATCCTATCTGGAGGGGTGGTCATTAGTAAGAATGTCGGTTTGGAACCGAAAATAGTGATGGGGCGGGAAGGAGGGAGGGGTGGAAGGAGGAAAATTTCTTGCTCTGAACACGCTGCCTGATGGTAGTAAGCCAAGGATTTTGAATCCATCTCAAAAATATGGTGCACTGGTTAAGAGCTCGGCTGCTAGCCAAAAGGTCAGCAGTTTGAATCCACCAGCCGTTCCTTGGAAACCGTATCGGGCAGTTCTACTCTATCCTATAGCGTCTCTAGGAGTCGGAATCGACTCGACAGCAACGGGCTTAGCTGTTTTGAAATATATTCACAGAACTTAAATGACTCTTGTTCCTCTGTAAGTCAGAAAAGACCAAGTCAGGAAGTGCAGGAAACTCTGTCTCCCTCAGCGTCCCCTTCCCCAGCTCCTGTCGGTCGCTTATCAGAGGGCGGGCGCTCCCTGCTGGCGCGCGACCCGCCCGGGCGCTCTCCGGGGTCCTGAAGGCGTCCCATCCCGCCTCTGTCCTCGCCCCGCCCCCTCACCGCCCCGCCCCCCCTCAGTCCTCGCCCCGCCCCCTGCCCGGACCTTGCTCAGAAGCGTCCTCTTCTCCTCGCGTGGTTTGCCCGCGCCGCTCCCGCTACCCCCACAGCCAGAGGTGGAGGCCGACTGCGTTTCGGGCTCCCGCCGCGGCGACTCCCAGCGGAACTGAATCTCCATGGCCGGCCCTCCGCGGGGGGCGGACGCTGACAGCTTCTCCCTCCCACTCGAGCCCCGAGTAGCCACTGCAGCCCCGGTCGACCCGGCCCCACCGGCCGCCTCCTTCTCCGAGCGCATCTCGTACGCACGTCGGAGCCACCGCCTCCCCGCTCCCCAGCCCCGAGAGGCCGACCGAAACCTCGCGAGAATGCCACGCTCCCGCCGCCCGCGTCCCGCTCGTCACTGCCCCACGCCCCGCTTGTCACTGCCCCACGCCCGCGCCTTTGCTGGTCTGTCCGTCAGGCCCAGCAGCACGCCCACATCCGGGCGAAGAGAACGGAGGGAGGGAGAGAGACAGGCGTGTGCCACGAGGCCGAGGGCGAGAACTTCGGCGTTCCTTAGAAGACTCTGGGGCTAGCTACCAGAGGTTGACACAGTGGCTTCAAGTGGGGCTCTGGGGCTCGCACTTTTCACCTAGCACCCCAGGTACGCCTTGACAGTGGTCCTGCGTGCAGGTCACTTTGAGAAACACTGGTTTACAGAGATGGTGTGGAGACAGCTGAGGCTGCATCCGCTTTCCCCATGCTAGAGGCCGGGAAACTAGAAGGAAGGAGGGAGTAAAGTCATCTCCTCTTTTTAGCTTCTTTGCCCCTAACGGTTCAACTGGTCAGGTGACAGGCACAACTCCATAGAAATTCAGAACCAGAATATTTGGCGTAAGCAGGATCTCGTAAAAATGGCTCTGCATTGCTGAATCTCAGTTCCCCAAATAGTAGGCTAAACATAGAAGGCTGTTTGGCTAAACATTCCTGAAAATACGTGTGTTTAATAAAATGTTTCTTATTTTCCAAAGATATCTGAACATTTTATTAAAGAACAGCAATTACAGTTAAAAAAGTCCGGTGGCTGACGCAAATTGGTACATGGCTTTCCTATATAGGATAAAATAAATGCTTCCAAAAATACGGGGCCTTAAGGTTTTCCAATACCATCTTTATTCAACTCTTTAAGGCTTTCAATTAAACTGGGTTCACATTTATTTTTTACAAGCATGCAGGCAGTAACACTTTTCATTACAGTCATTTAGAAGTTATTTTTAAATTCCATGTGGGTTTTTTTTTTTTTGCTATTTTCTCATTTTTTAATTTATAACACACTTCTTTCAAGAGTTTCAAGCCCACACACAAAATGTGACTAGAGAATGGAGTAGTTGAGGCATCGAGAGATTAAGAGATTTACAGGGGTCACTGGCAGATTACTGGAAGCAAATCCAGGTTTCTTAACTCAATCCGGTACTTTATCCTTTAGCCACTATCTATGATCACATTTGATATATGGTATTTTCAACAGGCCAAAAGGCTCATAAAGCAGTTCCAAAACTGAGTTCTCTAAAACCCCACAAAGATGGCCAGGAGCTGTTTTCAATAATCCACAAAATCTAAAGAAACACTATTAGAAATGCACCTATGACAAGGTGGCACAGACTAGGTCAATAGTTTTTTTTCCTTTTGTCTCAAATCAACTTGGTATATGATAAAGCTATGTTAATCAAAACCTCTGATGGTATGTTATCTTTGATAAAAAGTGGGAAAATGTGATTGCCAGACAAAATCTTTAATTTATAGCATGAGAGGGAAGAAGGAGCAGAATAATTAAAAAGGGTTGCTGACAGCAAAAAAAAAAAAAAAAAGTGGAAACAATTTATTTTTAAATTTGGAATGTTTCAGCAGTCTTTAAATACAGAACATGTATTTTGAATGTTTTTGAAACTACTCTCAATTTACTTGCAGGTCTTCCCTCGCTAATTTCTAAATATTTTTCAAATTAAACTATCACTGAACTCAGGATTTGTTTTTTAGTAATGTTTCCAAATTGGGATAATAAAAAGGATTCTGAACCTCACACCTTCTGTCCATAAAACAATCTTATTGAAGCACTTTTGCTCCAAAAGAATTCCTTTATTACTGAGCCAAAAGCCACAAAAATTATCAAGTGGGAGGAAAGAACTTGTTCCCATTTCTCATTAGGTCAAATCATAGACAATGTCTTACGATACTTCTTGTGTTCATATTTTGTCTCCCACCACTACTATAAAGCCAAGACTTATGCCATGCCCTCTGCTTAGAATGTTCTGTCCACCTTTCTTAAGCTCTCTCAGACCAACAGAACACCCCTTCAGTCAAGGTGAGGGCCCTTCATTTGAGCTTCCACAGAACCTTGAGCATACCTCCATTTCTCTATTTACTACACTGTATTCTAAGGGTTGAGGTACTTTCCATGCAGCCCCCACCCAGAACTGGGACTTCAATGAAAGCAGAAACTATGAATTTATTCATTTCTTCATCCCCAGCCTAGGCCTGTATCTGGTACCTAACAGGTTCCTACATGATAAGCTCTTTCAGGACAAGTATATCATATTTCTTTGTCTTTTTCAAGACTTGGCCCATTTCTTTTCCTTCAAAATATCTAAAGTATATTCCCTGTATATTGAAGGGAATTGAGTGTCTAGAAAAAAAACCTTACAGTTATATATGGCCAATTGATTTTGATAAGCATGCCAAGACAATTCAATGGAGAAAAGCAGTCTTTTCAACAAATGGGGCTGGGATAAATGGATCTCCAAATATAAAAGAATGAAGTTGGATCCCTAATACACAACACAGGCACACACACACTAAAATGGATCAGAGATTTAAATGTAAGAGTTAAAACTATAAAACACTTAGAAGAAAACATGGGAATACATCTTCATGAGCTTGAATAAGGCAACTGTTTCTTAGATATGACACCAAAAGTACAACAAATAAATTGGACTTCATAAAAATTAAAAACTTTTTTGCTTGTAAGGATATCATCAAGAAAATGAAAAGACAACCCACAGAATGGGGTTTTGCAATATCATATATTTGCAAATCATATATCTGATAAGAACCTTACAACCAGAATATATAGAGAGCTATTAAAAGTCAATAATATAAAGACAAATAACTCAATTAAAAAATGTGAAAAAGATCTGAACAGACATTTCTCCAAAGAAGATACACAAATGGCCAATAAGCACATGAGAAGATGCTCAACATTATTAGTCATCAGGGAAATGCAAATTAAAACCACCATGAGATGCCACTTCACACCCACTAGAATGGCTAGAACCAAAAAGGACAAATAACAAGTGCTGGTGAATATGTAGAGAAATTGGAATCCTCATATACTGCTAGTGGGAACACAGAATAGCACAGCTGCTTTGGGAAACAAAATGGAATAGAATAGTATTCAGCCATTAAAAGGAATAAAGTACTGATACACATTATAATACTACCTTGAACCTTGAAAATATTATGCTAGGTGAAAGACACCAGTTATAAAAGGCCACCTATGGTATGATGCCCTCTCTATGAAATGTCCATAATAGGCAAATCACTAGAGACAGAATGTAAGTAGAGGGTTGCCTGTGACTGCGAGAGAGGGGATAGGAAGTGACTGCTAATGGGTACAAGGTTTCTTTTTGGGGTGATGAAAGCATTTTAAAATTAACATGGTGATGGTTACACAACTCTGCATATATTAAAAACCACCCAACTGTAAACTTTAAATAAGTGAATTGTATGGTATGTGAATTTTATCTCAACAAAGTTAAAAAAATCAAATCTCATTTCTTTTTCCAAATGATAAGAATGTGTATTTCTTACGAATCTGGCTAGCAAAATACCCAAATATTTTTTCCCAGTAGCTACCACTGTCCATGTTTTAAGACCCCTCTGATTTTTCACTATTATTTGTAACTAGTATTCTGATAAATGGTTTCACAAAAATTATAGAATTTTAGAATTCAGGTTTGCCAGATAAAATTATTCTTTAAATACAATTTTTTTGAAATACAAATTTCAAGATATAGTGAACAAAATACACTCATAAGCTTACGATTTTATGTGAGAAAATGAGAAAGTAAGTGTGTTACAAAGAAGTCTAGCTTCTTACACACTACCCAACCTGTGATAGTCTATGTATGCACAGACCTTTACGCCGAAGCAGAGCAGCAATAAATTATCTGCAAACGTTGGAATGAATATGGCTCTGGGGTAAACGACTGCCCTAGAAAGACTACACTCTACAAGGTAACCCATGTCTAATTGGTAGACAGCAGTGATTTCAAGAAGCTGGTGACCACAGCATTTCACCTCAAATTTTACTTTGATGATAACAATATGGCCACTTGACAGTTGGCGAGGACACATTTTTAGGAGACTATGCAACATAAGGAGCCCTGGTGGCGCAAATGGTTAAGCAGCTCAGTTGCAAGCCGAGAAAGGTTTGGCGGTGCAAACCCACCCAGCGGCTCCGTGGCAGAAAGACCTGGAGATTTGCTCCCGTAAAAATTACAGCCTAGAAAACCCTATAGGGCAGTTCTACTCTGTCACGTGGGGTTGCTATGAGTTGGAATGGACATGATGGCACCTAACAACAGGCAACATTATTGGAGAATTGGGTAATAACAGAAACAATACTTGGCATACAATTAGACGTTACCTTTTCTTTACACTCACTGAAGTCGCACACATCGGTGTTAACGCTATTGCCGATCTCAGATGTAGCTTAGTCAAATTTCTTGAAGCTTTTCCCTTTTAAATTTGAAAGCACTGTCACTTCCCAGGAGTCACTATCCACAAATCTCAAAATCATTACAGGTGATCAATGAGAAAACAAAATGAAAAAATAACTTCTGGGCAGGCAAGACAAATGTGAAAAACTCAGCACTTTATTAACAGAATACCTTCACTTTTACTTATTTTTAAAATAATTATTTTAAGTTCAGTCATTTGATTTTCTAGTCCCAGCAAAAAAGAGGGAAGGCATAAAAAGCAGAAGCATGTTATGTCCGACAAAGACAGAAAAACTGTAAGAAAAGAAAAATGAAAACTCAAAATCATCACTTTAAATCTAAATGGCAGTAAGCAACCAAAATGGTCTCTGAATGCATTACTGCATTAAAATCCAATGCAGTAACTGACACTCGCTGTGATGAAGTTTAGTGATTTCCAAAGGTTAAACTAAGAGAACAAGGTTTGAATGCCAGCTCTGCCACCTGCTGGCTGTGTGATGCTGGACGAGTCACATAACGTGCGGCAGAGTCCTCGTCTGTACAACAGGTGCAATAAAGCTTTAATGAAAAGATTTACTAGAGTTAGCACGTGGAACAATGACTGGTCCTCAAGAAATGAGAGCTATTATTATTCTGCTTAGGAAGACAGAAAATATATGGAATACATTTTAGAAAGCTTAAGATGAAAAGTTTTGGTGTTGAAGGGACTGTTTCGGGTACCTGGAAAGTTAGTTTGTGTACAATACCTTATTTGTCAATGATGCTATGAATAAATGTCTTGGAAAAACTATACCTTTCTATGAAAAAGCAGGATAATACGTCCTCTAATGAGCACTTGAAAGGAAGGATTTTCAACAAATGAAGCATATAATCCTCTTTACTGGAATAACTTTTAAAAAAAAAAATGAGTAGGAAGTTGTATTTATTTGAGTTTCAGGGCTATCTTTAAGAACATCTGAGTTGTTTACCTGCACAAGCGAGGTTTATCAATTTAGCACAGTCATGAGAGATTCAGTTTTCTTCTTCTTGAAGTAGAAAAATTTGTTTATAGGATCTTCATAATTATCATGTCAACAAAGCACAAAATTAAGTTTTACAGACTTGAGGAAATTTTTATAATCAAGTTACTTCTTTTGCATCGTTGTTGTTTTGTGCCATCGAGTTGATTCTGACTCATGGCGACCCCATGTGCTAAGAGAACTGCTCCGTAAGGTTTTCTTGGCTGTAATCTTTATGGAAGCAGATCATCAGGGCTGTTTCTTCTGTGGTGCTGCTGGGTGGATTCGAACTGCCAACCTTTTGGTTACCAGCGGAGCACAAACTTATTGCACCATCCAGGGGCCTTCTATTGCATTAGTCCTTTCTAAATCTCTTCTCAACCTGCCCATTTCCCCGAGTTCCACTGCCACCAACTTGAACTAAGCCCACATTAGCTTACTAGCTTCTGTGCATCTAATTCTAACCTATTCTTCTATGGCAGCCAGATTCATCACTTAAATAGACATAGATGTTACTTCCCTACTTACAACCAGGGCTTTGAACCGGTTCATTCCAGTTCAAACCCCTCTTGAGAATTTGCATTTCCATCCCAGATATATTGAATCAGAATCTACATTTTAACAAGATCCCTGGGTGATTCTTACGTATAACTTCCCGGGAACTTGTCAGAAATGCAAATTCTCAGTAAGGGTTTGAACTGGAATAAACCGGTTCCAAGCTCTGCTTACAATCCCGTAACAGAAATCCTTCACAACAATTACAAGGCCTTCCAATCTGCCCACTGTCCACCATTGCTCAGCCAGTCTCTGCTCCAGCCATTTTGGATTATTCCATTCCCATGGGAGTGTCAATCTTCTATTTGGTCCCACCTACCCTATCCCCACACAGTCTTATTCTTTATGACTTAGCATAGCTCAAAGGTCACCTTCTCAGAGACCTTCTTTGACCATCCCTCTCACCACTCCTCTGACACACACAAACACACACAGCTGAACGTGCTCCAGGAGCACCTGGGGTTTCCATGTGTAACACTCTTCACACTGCCTTGTAATTTGTCGAATGTCTGTATTTCAGAGTACACGTTCCCTGAGGAAAAGCACCATGTCCATCTTGTTCACAGTTGTATCCCCAGGACTAAGCAGTTGTGGACTGATTACACATCCAATTAAACAATAAATCAATATATGAAAAGTCATGCCTATTTGAAAAGAAAAAGAAATAGCCAAGTTGTTTATAAAGATCACATTGCATAACTTCATTCTAATTAAGACATTACTATGAATCCTAGTATTTGACTATAGGTGGTATTTTATATATTCACAGGGGTAGACTTTGTATTCATATCCACTATGTACTACTGCCTTAATCCATAAACATTACAAAAATGCTTTCTCTGGATATTATCTTTTTAAATAAAAGAATTATATATAAAATAGAAGCTGCCAGGGCTATAAAAGATAAAGGGAGAAATCCTTCTCCATTGTGGTCACAGACTGAGAATTCAAAATTCAAAAGCCTATACTGTGTTTATGTAGCATCATCCTTATAAATGAAGGAAAATGCTTTATACAAACTCACATATCTGAAGAATGTAAATGCAGAAAAAATAATTTACATGATAACATACATTCTGAAAGCAACAGTCATGTCACGTGCAGTGTGGAAGGAACACCTTATGGTTTAACTGGGTGGTTGCAGATGAAGTCGAGGACATCACAGTATTACTTGAAAATGGAAGTGAAGTTGGAAGAGGATTCATTCACGTTTATGTCAGATTACAGCCGGTATTTCCGTTGTCACCCAAATTAGTAGATTATTTTAAAAGCTAATATACTTGGGAAAATGGTTATACCCTTGAGGGGCTATGATCCATAAAGACAAAAGCCTCTTTCATAAAAGGTTTTAGAGGTAGACTAGGCAAGTTATTCAGCTGTATAAGGGCCTTCTAACATAGGCAAACCAAAAAGCATTGCACCATGGGCCCCATATGCGCCATCCATGGAAGAAGACATTTGTCGGGCAATTTCACATCTGGGGGCTGTTCTAAAATAAGCTACTCAATAAATTCTAGAAGCTGCTGATTGTGAACCATATTAAGTCCCTTAAGATTCGATCCTGAGGTAGGACATCCCTTTTATCCTGAGGGAGCACAAACAAACATGGTCACAGCTAAAGCAGTTTCTATATGGAAGAAACGAGCCATACTGGAGAACAACTGTGCTTATCAGAGTGGTAAAGGGTTCTCCTCACCCCACTTTCTAGAAGTCGGAAAATAAGCTATCAAAGTGATTCAAAACTCATTTTCAGAAAATTTCTCTTCTGCAAATTAATGAATCAAATAAATAGCAATTTCATTATTCTTTATTTCACTACATTTAACTATTTTGTAGGGTCAGAAAATATCTGTTGCAAAGGTGTGCTATCCAGTCTTTAAGGCAGATCTCTGCTCCTAAATGTAGAGATGTAGTTTGGGTTCATGTTGAAAAATAGGAAATTCTTAAAACATGACAAGGATGTGAGAAAATACGAACCTATACTATGACAAAATGGAATCTAGACCACTGTTTGGAATCACGTACTGTGGTCTGACATAGATGTCTCTAACATCATGTCACTTTCATTCATTTCAATTTCAAAGGTTTCTTCCAATGAAGGCCTGGAATCTGGAGTTTTCCTTGAGGTTTCCAGTGGTGCAAGCCCTGTTTCTTCCACAGTCTGTTTTTCTACTTCAAATTCCCTGAAATCCCATGGAGGTGAAATGATGTTTTTTAGTGTCTTCATTGTATGCACATCAAAGTCATAACATTTTAATTTGTCTTTAATATCTGCTCCTAAAAAGAAATACCATAATTAGAACATGAAATTCATCCATTTACCTGTCATTTACAACATGATATAGCACTGCCTCTATCATTTAAGTCAAATTGTACTTTTAAGAGCACAAATTTAGAACAGAAGGAGGAAAACAAAAGTTCTATTTCTCATTAAAAAAAAAAAATCAAAACCCTTTTACCCTCTCTTCCAATCATTTCCTTCCTTTTCTCTTCTTTTCCATCATCATCAAGGGAGAAGTTGGGAAGGCTTTTATAAGCACGTGCAGTTTTAACACCAGTGTGGCTCAATTAGCCATCACATCACAGAAGCCCTGAGGATACTAATGGAGCTATGGACAACTTTTCTCTCAGCAGTTACAGACCAGGGCTGTCTGTGATGTGCTTGTTGGGCAGTCACTAATCTTATGCATATAGAAACCACAATAAAGGAAAAATACATTTTCCACATATCAAAATCATAAGTATGATGGATAAAAGAGACTTTGACCAGATGTATTAAGGTTCCATCGTTTCTGACCTACGTAGAAAGGCAAATTTACACAGTTCAAACCAATAGCTTTCAGTAATAGATGTTTTGGCAGATAATGACAGGCAAGCCTTCCCTTAGTTTTAGGGAATGAACGAACTTGGAAGTCTCCTCTTTAAAACTGTTACCTTTATAAGAACAGGGACCATGCCTGTCTTATTCATTATTGTATTTTCAGATCTTACTCAGCTTTACATAAACTTTGCATTTAAGCCTCACAACTATTCCTTGAACAAATGGGGAAAATGAGGCTCAGACTTATCCCAAAGTCACAGAGCTACTGAGTGGCAGAGCTGAGACAACCTATGGTCTTTAGAATGCCAGAGCTCAAGTGTCTTTTGTTTATTTTTAATTCTTATTAAGTGAGCTATGACATACAAACAGTAAATTATGCTATCGATATGTACATACCCACATAATCACCACCAGACCGAAACACTGAACATTTCCGGCACCTAGAAGATTCCCTTGTGCCCTTCCTCGTTAATACTGCCACCTCTCCCAAGCCAGAAGTAATCGTTCTGACTTTTCTAGCAATATTGACTAGTTTTGCTTACACTAATCTTCCAATAAATGGAATTAATCAGTATATTTTCTTTTTTTTGACAGAATGAGATTCATCCTTGTTACTGCATAATTCAGTACTTAGTTCTTTTCATTGTGGTGCATTATTCTATTGCTTGAATACACCACAATTTATTTCTCTATTCTCCTGCTGGTGGACATTTGGGTTGCTTCCTGTTAGGTGCTACCATGAATTGCTACATCATAAGATCAGTACGGCAGATTACATCTCCCAGTATCCAAACCTTTTTATAGTCCCCTCCCACGCTGACTCCAAGCTTAGTATGTGACTTGCTTTTCTTATATAGAACAGCTTTACTGAGATATAATTCACATGCCGTACTATTTACCCATTTCCCAGTGTACAATTCACTGTTATTTTTTTTTAGTATATTCAAAGTTGTGCAACCATCATCACAATAATTTTAGAACATTTTTGTCACCTCAAAAAGAAACGCCGTACCTGTAGTGGACATTCCCCAAGCCCCTAAATCCCAACACACAACCCCAGGCAACCACTAGTCTACTCTTTTGTCTGTATAGATTTGCCTATTCTGTACATTTCATATAAACAGATTCATCCAATATGTGGTCTTTTATGACCGACCTCTTAGCCTTTCAAAAAAGTTTTTTATTGTGGTGAAATATATACCAAAAATTTTGCCATTTTGACTATTTTTATATGTACAAATCAGTGAAATTACATTCACCCTGTTGTATAAACACCATCACTATTCATTTCCAAATGTTTCATCGCCTGACAGAAACTCAGTGCTCCTTATGTAATACCTTCCAATTCCCCCCTCCCACCTGCCCTGGTATCTACTAATAAACTTTGTCTCTATCTATTTGCCTATTCCAAATACTTCATATTAGAATTTGTTGTCTTTTTGTGTCTGACTTATTTCACTCAGCAAGTATTCTAAGTTCATCCACGTCATAGCATGTATCAGAACTTCATTTCTCTTTATGGCTAAATAATATTCCATTGTATGTACGCACTACATTTCTCCATTTATCTGTTGATGGACATGCGTTGTTTCCATCTTTTAGCTGTTGTGAATAATGTTGCAATGAACACGGGTGTACAATTATGTTTTAGGACCTGCTTTCAGGTCTTTTGGGTACACATCTAGGAATGGAATCGCGGAGTCATACGGTAATTCAGTTTTTAACTTTTTGAGGAACTGCCAAAATGTTTTTCACAGCCACTGCACCATTTTACATTCCCACTGGCAATGAATAAGTGTTCCAATTTCTCCATATCCTCACCAACTCTTCTTATTTTGTTTTTCTGATAATAGCCATCCTAGTGGGTGTGCTGTGGTATCTCATTATGGTTTTGATTTGCACTTCCCTAATGACTAACAACGCTGAACATCTTTTCATGTGTTTATTGACCATCTGTATATCTTCTTTGGTGAAATGTCTACTCAAGTCCTTTGTCCACTTTTTGATTGGGTTGCTTGTCATTTTGTTGTTGAGCTGTAGAGTTCTTCATACATTCTGGATATTAAACTCTTATCTGATATATGATTCCTAATTTTTTTCTCCCATTCTGTAGCTTGTCTCTTGATTTTGTTGATAAAGTTCTTTGATGCACAAGTTTTTAGTTTTTCTGAAGTCCAATTTATCTAATTTTCTCTTTCATTTGCTTGTGCTTTTGGTGTTATATCTAAGAACCCATTGCCAAAAACTAGGTCCCAAAGCATTAATTACTACAATTTGTTCTAAGAGTTTTACGGTTTTAATTCCTACATTTAGGCCACTCATCCATTTTAATTTTCATATAAGGTGTAAGGTAGGGGTCCAACTTCATTCTTTTACACCTGGAGATTCAGTTGTCCCTGCACCATTTATTGAAGAGACTCTTCTGTCCCGATTGGGTGGACTTTGCACCCTTGTCAAAAACCAATTACTCATACCTGGACTCTCAATTGTTTTCCATAGTTCTATATGTAGGAGCCCTGGCAGCGCAGTGGTTAAGCACTCAGCTGCTAAATGAAAGGTCAGCAGTTCAAACCCACCAGCCGCTCTGCAGGAGAAAGATATGGCAGTCTGCTTTTATAAAGATTTATAGCCTTGGAAACCCTATGGGGCAGTTCTACTCTGTCCTATAGGGTTGACATGAGTCGGAATCAACTGGACGTCAACGGGTTTGGGGTTTTTGGTTTTGGTCTATGTGTTTATTAGAATACACAGACTGTTTTGATTACTGAAGCTTTATAGTATGTTTTGAAATCAGGAAGTGTGAGTCCTCCTACTTTGTTCTTCTTTTTCAAGATTGCTTTGCCTAATTCAGTTCCATACATATTTGAGGATTGGCTTTTCCACATCTGCAAAGGTTGTTGAAATTCTGATAGGAATTGCATTGAATCTACAGATCACTTTGGGTTGTAATGACATTTTAATAATATTAGTCTTCCAGCCCATGAACATGGAATGTCTTTCCACTGATTTAGGTCTCCTTTAATTTCTTCCAGCAGTGTTTTATAGTTTTTAGTGTACATGACTTTCATCCCCTTAGTTAAACTTATTCCCAAGTATTTTTATCGTTTAGATTCAACTGCAAATGGAATTGTTTTCTTAATTTCCCTTTCAGTTTGCTCATTGCTGATGTACAGGAAACACAACTGATTTTTGTGTGTTGACCTTATACGGCACAACTTTGCTGAATTCATTTATTAGCTCTAGTAGCTTTCTTGTGGATTGTTTGGGATTTTCTATATATAGGATCATGTTATCTGCAGATAGGGATAGTTTTACTAGTTCCTTCCTAATTCAGATATCTTTTATATCACGCTCTTGCCTAACTGCTCTGGCTAGGACTTCCAGAACAATGTTGAATAGCAGTGGTGAGAGGGGGCATCTCTGTCTTGTTCCTAATCTTAATGGGGAAAGCTTTCAGTTTTTTTCCCATTGAGTACAACGCTGGCTATGGGTTTTTCATAAATGCTCTTTATCATACTGAGGAACTTCCCTTCTATTCCTAGTTTGTTGAGTGTTTTTATCATGAAAGGGTGTTGGATTTTGTCAAATGCCTTTTCTGCGTCGATTGAGATTATCATGGTTATATGACTTGTTTTGATGAATAGAATACGGTGGAAGTGATGTTGCACAACTTCCAAGTCAGGCCCCAAGAGGTCGTGAAGCCTCAGTTCTGGTCCTTTAGAGCCCTGAGACTACCATACTGTGAAGAAGTCTAGGATAAAAGCCACGTGGAAAGAGGCCCAGCTGTCCTAGCCATTCCAGCTGTCCCAGCTGAGATCCCAGCCATGAGTGAGACCATCTTAGACCATGCAGCCCCAGCCAGGCCACCTGCTGACTGCAGCAGCATGAGAACCCAGGCGAGACTAGCTAAAAAATCACCCAATTAACCGACAGAATTGTGAGAAATAATAAACCTTTGTTGGTTTAAGCCACTAAGTTTTGGAGTTATACAGCAACAGATAACTGATAGAGTAGGCCTGATTTTAACTTTAGTAAATATGCTGAACAGTATTCCAAAGAGGTTTTACCCATTTATAACCCACTGATAACCAACAATATATGAGAGTTCCACTGAGGTGTCATCAGTAGTTTTAATCTTCAGCCATTCTGGTGGGTATGCAGTGGTATCTCATTATGGTTTTACTTTCTCTGATAAGTGACAATCTTGAGTAACTTCATTTTGCTTAAAAACGATTTAGATATCCTCTTTTGTGAAGCTCCTGTTCAAGTATTTTGTCTATTTTATGATTGGGTTAACTTTTTCTTACTGATCTGTAGGAGTTTTTTTGTATTCTAGATACAAATTCTTCTTGTATTGCGAGTAACTTCTCCCAGTCTATGGCATTCCTTTTCACTCCTGAATGGTGTTTTTTGATGAACAAAAGCTGTTAATTTTACTGAAGTCCAATTTATCAATTTTTTCCTTTTTTGGCTTTATGTTCTGTTAAGGAAATCTTTGCCTACCCAAGGTCCAGTTCTCACTTTTTAACCTCTATGCAAACTCCTTATATCATAACTAAACAAGTGCCAAATTACAGTAATATCATCTAAACTTGTCTCACTACTTGTTTCTCATTAAAAAAAAATAGTTAAAAGACACAAGGGAAAGATTAGTCCAAAGGACTGATGGACCACAACTACCACAGCCTCCACCAGACTGAATCCAGTACAACTAGATGGTGCCCAGCTACCACCACTGACTACTCTGACAGGCATCACAATAGAGGGTCTTGGACAGAGCTGGAGAAAAGTGTAGTACAAAATTCTAACTCACAAAAAAAAGACCAGACTTACTGGTCTGACAGAGACTGGAGAAACCCCAAGAGTATAGCCCCCAGACACCCTCTTAGCTCAGTACTGAAGTCACTCCTGAGGTTCACCCTTCATCCAAAGATTAGACAGACCCATAGGACAAAACAAGACTAAAGGGGCACACCAGCCCAGGGGCAATAACTAGAAGGCAGGAGGGCACAGGAAAGCTGGTAATAGGGAACCCAAGATCGAGAAGGGAGAGTGTTGACATGTTGTGGGGTTGTTAACCAATGTCATAAAACAATATGTGTACTAACTGTTTAACGAGAAGCTAGTTTGTTCCGTAAACCTTCATCTAAAGTACAATAAAATAAACTTACACGTCAGTTAAGTGAATGTAATGCAACTTGTTAATATTCCACTGAAATGTAGAGATTAACATTATGCTATACCCTGTGTTATAAAATATTAAGGCCAGAGCCCCTTCATTCAAGTTTATTAGAAAAACATTTCTAAGACTTTCCATTGTGTAATTAGACTGATCCTCCTGCAACACAGTGCGTAACACATAGTCTGTAACAGTATTTAGCACACAGAAGTGCTCAACTTCAAAATGAATGGACAGCTGATGAGTCACTATTTCCCCCAGCATTCTTCTAACAAAATAGATGAAATTTCTTGATATTAATGTAGTTAGAATGGTTAGAAAGATAAACTTAGAACCTTAAATAAGAACTTGAGAATTCTAAACAGAGATGGACTACAAAGAGAAAGAATCTAAAAAATGGATGACAATGCCAATAAGAATAATTATAATCTTACCAATATAAGCTTCAGAATCACCAATGTACATTTCGATGCAATGACCAAGCATTGTAACAGAAAATGTATCATCTCGCCTAAGACCAAGTGCCTGCCAGAAAATATTTAGCATGGTTATTAACAGAAAATATATTTCTCTTTTGTTTAAAAATATTCCTATATGATTCACTTCAAAATATTCCAAGGAACCAAAGGTGGGAGCGGAGAGGGATTGTTGTGGGGATATAACTAAAACAAGACTGACTATAACAACTGTTGAAGTTAGTGATGGGTACTTGGGGGTTCACTTCACTCTTCTTCCATGTTTAAAATTCCCTTCCCAAAAAGATTAAAAACTATAACCCCATGAGAGCCCTCTAAGTCTTCTATATTAATTAAATCACAGAAGAAAGATAAATTATACAATATTCAAACATACGTATTTGAAAGATTACACAAGATTAGAAAATTTGCTCATCCCAAAGTTCTGACCAGCTTAGTATTGTTTATCATAGAGGTACTTCAAGACTCCGTCTAGGGTTATGGCCTGAAAATCTTCAATCAACCCTGGAAGAATCAGTTATGAATCTATTACTCACGAACTTATCTTTGAAAATTTGCATTTCCTCATATTTTACCTCTTCCCCCAATACCATTATTTCATTGATTCTAAGACCCACATTTTTTCAAATGTTAACAGTTCTGAAACCAGCATGTCTTCCAATGGATGGTTTTTTACTATTGGTGTGGCCAGGCGGCAGCCATGATGTGGATGTCACTGCCTGTGCAGTGTGAATTTGGTTGTTGTGTTTGGCGACCTGACTGGACAATTGACATTTCAGTTAACAAACCATGAAGCAACACTTAGAGACGATACATGAATCCTAGTTGTTGTCTAAAAACCTTCTGTTGACACTTTCTGGTAAAATCAATAGAGTGATAACATCAAAATATGCAGAACAGTTGTCTATGGCTTGGAGAAAACCAAGAGTGGAACATATGTGATGGCGTCAGGATCATATATTGGGGAAAAAGAATACTGATCACCTGGGTACAACAGTGATTCAGAATAATAAGGTGCTGAATGTGAAGAAGGGAGTAACCAATTTACTTCCCTTGCATTTTTCTTTTTATGTCTGTACTAGAGTGATAGCTGATAAAAACCTATGTCTAAATACGTCCAGAGAGCACTTTGTCTAAGTGTCAAAAGTTTCAGTCATAGGAAAGTATTATGTTAAAGTTTAATTGTTGGCACTTTTTCTTTTTTTGTGGTCATCTCACTTACTAATGGCGTCTCAGATTTGATGAAATGTGGGTATGTGAATTAAGGAGAGATTCCTTTCTTTGTGATAAATGTAGATTATCTTGTTCATTAACTAAATTAATCTAAGGAAATTAATTATAAGAGTCCTGGATAAAAGACTGGGAGCTCCTACAGGGCTTCTACTGTGTGATAGACATTCCTGTGCTCCCCAGGCTAAACACAGCACCCAGCTCAAATTAACATTTACATGACTCAAGACACACTTATGACAAGTCTCACATTTGCTTCTAATTTGATGAATATTGCAAAACACATATGTGCTTTTCTCTGCAAAGAAAAGAATAAAAAACAAGGTAGCATAAAGAATTTTAAAACTGTAAAGCAATAAAACACTGCCTAGAAAAGATCACTTCAAAAAGTAGTAGTAAACGTTAATCAGATTTAAAGTTAGATACAAAAGACATACTGTGTGGAAATAGTCAATAGCGTTTTCAAAATTGCCCATCAGGCTATGTATATATCCTATGGCAGAGTAGGTGGATGCATTCTGAGGAATCAGCACCAGTGCCTGACGGTGGTAATCCAGTGCTTCATCATACTTTCTGTGAGAGAAGACGAGAGAGGGAGGGAAGAAAAGACAGGAGGGGGTGCAAAAGGGGGAGAAAAGAGAGAAAATAATTTATGATGACAATAAAATTCCTAAATTCCTAAGCCAAGATGACTACTCATTTATGTAAAGATACAACAAATATTTTCCTATGTCAGAATAAGAGTTTAGACTGTAACTTTCCTCTATATTACACCGTTATGTATCTTAATAGCTCCTTGACACATATTTTCTTGGCACACTCACTCAGTTGGCTGAAGGGACTCTCCATGGATACTTGTATTACTTTCGATACTTAGAGGGAGACTGGGACCAGAACCCTAATCCTCGACTCCTAGACTTGTGCCCTTTTATGACACACTTTTATGTGAAGGTAAACCTCTGACACCAGGTGTGGTTAAAAACAACCAAGAGTTTTGCTTTAAGGTCCAAAAGAGTTACTCAGAACAATGTTTCTCGAAGTTCTCTGGAATAGTTTCCCTGGAAAATCTTTTGTGAAAAAAAAGGTTCTGTTTTCAATTAAACTTGGGAAATGCTGCAGTTTGGGAAATGCACAGGAAAGAGTCTAAGAAATTCTGCAATTAAAAAAACTTGCTAAATTTTGTGTAACTCAGAGCTTCCCAAATTTATCTAACGGACGAATTCAGTTTTTACTGCCACTTGTTTATCACATTACAAAACTAGTGTCTAGCAGGACACAGTGAGTTAGAACACAGATGCGGTTTTAATTAGATCCTACTGTCTAAATTCTTCTCAATTGGTTTTGTGAACACTACAGTTTTTTTATCTAAAAAAAGCAATTACAATTTCTAAATTAACGTAAGTTTCAAAAATAAAATTAAACCAACAGAGATAACTAAGAAAATAGTGCTTGTTTTTATGCTTATTCTATCTGAGCAGCCAGGAACAAGAAAGCTGAAGAGTCTCATGAAATAAAAATATGGAAAAGGCTACACAAAATCAACTGAACTGTTAGTCACAGAGTCTATTTCTGAAAATGCTCTACACTTACTTAAGTTTTCTGCAGACGTGCCCCAAGTTGTTCAACAAAGGTTCCCATTTGTCGACTGTTACCTAAAACATAAAGCAGCATCGAACCCATGAGTTACAGATGTCCTTTTTCAACTTCATTTGTCTGTACCGAATAAGCTCATACACTTATGCAAGTTGGGTGTCTCTCCTCTGTGTCTGTACAGACAGCAGTCTCTGGGTGCCAGTCCCTCAGCATTAAGCAAGAACACGTGCTGGTTTCCTCATCTTTCCTGCCTTCTGGATGGGTCCAGAGGACGGTATGACTTCTGTATTTCCAGTGCTTAGCACAATCTTGTTAAACAGGCTGTCCATGCTCAAGGCCAAATTTTGTACCTCCAGCCCAGACCCGTCTCTAAAACACTAGGATCTCTATATCCATCTGCCTGTTGGGTATTTCTACTTACAACTCTCACTAGGACTTCCAACTGAGTGTGTCACACACCAAACTTTTCTGCCTCTCCTGTCACCCCAGATCCCTGATCTCGTATTCCTACCATGCTGATGTCATCCATGACCCCTCCCTCTCCTCACTTCTCTTATTCCAAGAGTCACCGAGAGTCTTGTTTATCCTACTTCCTTAGCACAAGTCCGGCCTATTTAATTCTTACCTTCCCCACTAACAAGTCTCTTTTGGGCCACAATCATACAAGTCTCACGATGCTGCCCCCTGCTTAAACTCCTTTTGTTTTCCCACCATCCTCAGGTTAAAGTACAAACTCTTTACTATCATTTTCAAGGCCCTTAACAACCCCTGCTTAACGGTCCTGCCCCGTTCTTGACATTCTCTGTGAACTCAAAATCCAAGCCATACTGAATCAGCTCCAATCTGTGAAACAGACCACACTTTGCACACACTACTCTCTCTACCTGAAACACTCTTCTCCCTCACTGTTGTAGGGATAATGCTTAATCAAACTTCAGGACTGAGTAGGAAGAAATGTTATCTGAAAGGCCTGCTCTGATCCTCAAGTCTGGGTTAACTGTTCCTCGAGTGGGTACCTTTATTTCCCCAAACACAGACTTTTTTTGTACACAGTATTATTACTGCCAATTTCCTTGTCTGCATTCCCCAATATATCTGAGGACAGGAAATGTCAAACTAGTTTTCTGTCGCATCTCAACGCCTAGCTCAGAGCCTAGGGCATAGTGGGCAACTAAATGAATAAATAAATCCGAGCCACATCTCTCCAACTCCATTGAGAATGGCTTGGGGAGGCACAGACCGTGTGAATGAAAAACAAATCTTTTAATTACCCTTACACATTATTGCTATTTTGACATTTCTGCAGCTTATATCTAAAGTCAAACAGCATTTTTTCCCCTCTTCATGTAACTTTTTATTAGGTATTTTGATACTTCAAGGAGCCCTGCTGGTGCAGTGATTAAGAGCTCGGCTGCTAACCAAAAGGTCATCAGTTTGAATCCACCAGCCACTCCCCAGAAACCCCATGGGGCAGTTCTACTCTGTCCTATAGAGTCACCATGAGTCAGAATCAACTTGATAGCAAAGGGTTTGATTTTTGGTTTGATTGTGACACTTCAATAGTATTGCACTTTCATATTTAAACCTATTACTTTAAATTTCTGTAAGATTCTGAAGTGCACTCTGAATCATCAAAGAAAGAATATCGCTTCAATTTTAGCTTTGGCTTAGGATAGTGCTTCTCAAACTTTATTGTGCATGAGCATCACCCGGGCTACAATTCAGCTTCTAATTCAATACGTCTAGAGTAAGTCCTGAGATTTAGTATTTTTAACATGCTCTCAAGGGATGCTGATGCTGCTGGTCCAGGAAACACACTTTGAGTAGCAAGGCCTTAAGGCATTCAATCCCTTGAAAACCGGCAGGGTGGCAGATGGCAGCCTTATATTAACAAAACTACATTTATTATACACAGCCACCCAAGACTTAGCTGAGGAAGAACATGCTACATATACATGCATGTGCAAACAAATGGAAATATAATATTTTTCAAAGTCATATGACAGTTAATTGGAGACTAAAATTTAAGAAGCTACGTCTACAAGGACAGGCAGACTGCCATCTGGCAGGCAGACTAATGGAGCTAACAGTGAAAGGAGAGGCAACTGTGCACAGACAGGAAAAGCATAGAAGTGGGAGGTAAAAATCAGAATAGAATAAAACAAGATAGGTATGAGAAAAAGAATCAGGAATCAGAAGAATAGTAACATGGAAATCCCTACCTATGGAAGTTTATAGTATCTAAAGTCATTATTTTAAAATAATATCTGTGTGTATACATCCGACCTTGTTGGAAAGTTAATTCAAGAGCACACACATCCATGGGTTACACTTTTCACACAACAGAGCATAGTTAAATATTTTAAAACATTGAAAAGTAAAGTACAGGTAAACCAAAAAAAACCAAACTCATTGCTGTTGAGTCGATTCCGACTTATAGCAACCCTACAGGACAGAGTAGAACTGCCCCATGGGGTTTCCAAGGAGTGGCTGGTGGATTCGACCTGCCAATATTTTGGTTATAACCACCGCGTCACCAGGGCTCCACAGTACAGGTAGGGAACTGCAAATGAAACAGGAATTTAAATGACAGCTCGCCCTATTCCTGCAGAAGTAGAGTCTGCTGCTATACTGCATTTAACCTCAATCAAAGATGAGCCTATTTTAAGTTCTACGGAAGAAAGGCATATTATGTTAGATGCTACAGTATTCATCAGCTTCAACTAACCATCAAGTATTCTGTTTCCAGTAACCACCTAATACATGGCAATGACTACCTCTAGCCCTTATAGTCCTCTTAGGAAGCAAAGACTCAACACCTGCCCTCTCGATTAGAAACAAACTCCTTTGTACCATGTCATCTAACAGTTAATTGACAATTCAAACATCAACAAGCCATGTGTTATGATAAATAGTAGGTGATTATCCTAGGTAAGAAGCATTATCTGGCCATGTTATTTTCCTCACTGAACAGTAAACACACTTAGGTATGTGTACATAGGTATATTTACAAATATACATAGAATACCTCATTCCCAATTGCTTTAATTTTTTCCAAAGCATCAAGAAACCATTTTTCTGCTGTTTTCCAGCTAAAATAAGAGGAGGGAAAGGCTGCAGGTTATTCAAAATCAGCAAATACAAACAAGAAAAATTTGAAAATCTCTAGTAGTACTAAAGTGAAATGGAGGTAAACTAATGGTACGAGTTGATTAACATTCAAATTTAAGTCAGAGAAATGATTAATTTTATGGTATTCACACCACACAAGCTCATGATCTTAGGAAATATTACATTATTATACACAAAAACAAAAAAGCTCCAAACTTTCTTTTTGTAAAATACCTAAAGTTAACTTTTATAAAACACACATACATCCCACAAACAACACTAGAGAAGTACCAACTTAAAACTGTTTTTTAATTTCTGTATAATTTAATGCAAAGGATTATATATTTTTTTCTCTGGAGTATGACAATGAATTACTTATTTCATAAAACATCCAAGGCTACAGTACAGCCTCGATTGAGCAGGACATTAGAAAACTAGCTCATTCTAATCAGCATAATTTTTTGATCAACTGGTAACTAAACACAAAATACGGGTAGTCCCAACTTAGGACAGGGTTCTGTTCCTACAACTACTCTGTCCGTCGTAAGTCAGTTCTGACATAAGTCGAATGTCTCATTTTTTCTTTAGTTTTCATTATTATTGCCTTTTATTATCAGTATCTTTATAAATCTTATCTTTATTGGTCTTTGGGGGTTGGAAACTTTACATCTGGGAATGATAACAGCAGCAACTTATGTGTTGCAACACTGTAGGTAGTACATATTACTAACGGTAAGATGTACAAAACAAACCCACAAGGATGTCGTAAGTCGGGGTCTACCTATATAGTGAAACCTGTGAGAGCTGGAACTCCACAGGATTGCCTTGTTTTTCTGGATCTCGGAAGATTTCCCCCTTTGATAGGGTGCAGTCTTACCATTTTTCTATCATCTGTTTTAGTGGAAAATAATTGAGTTTTCCTTCTCTGATAGGTTTCTGCCTTACACAGATTCTGGCTTTTGCAGGTTTTCCTGTATTTTTGTTTCAAAAATTTCGTTTCAATTGTATTGATCCAACTTCTCGTCTACATAGGGATGTCTAAGGATTCTCAGTGCCTCAAGGCCATATTGCTGAATGTCAGTGATCTGAAGATACATCTACTGTCAAGCAGTGTAATTATAAGACTGTGGTAGCCTAGAAGAAAGGAGGACTCAAACCTGAGTTTAATATGTTTACGGAAATTCAAGATTTTTTAAAAATCTTCTATGTCTTAAAATAGTACAGAATAAAAATCTACTCAAAAGTCAGTCTGATCAGTTGAACTCTAGTAAATGAGGTTTTACTCTATTTACCAAAACAAGCCCAATGGTCTTCTGGTACTTACTCTCCATTCTGAAATGCAACAACACCAACCTCGTGCATAACAAATGGATCTTCAGGTGCAATGCTCAGTGCTTGGCTAAAGAATCTTTCAGCCAATTTTGAGTTGTTGGTCAAGCCATATTCCAATCCAATATACAGCATTGGCAAATGACACCTAAAAATATTACACAATTTCACATATTCAACACCAAAAACTTCGTAAATCAGCAGAAAGTAATTTATCAATTTCAAACCCTTTCTGCAAAATAATTGAAACACTATTGCAACAACAACAACAACAACAAAGTGCTTACTTTTTATAACATTTTTCATTTACCGATATTTAGTCAGTGCTTAATGGGCTTTTAGTCTAATCTTTGTTACTGTGGGAATCTATCATCAACTTTTCTTATTTTTCATTATTTTATAGTTAAAAAAAAAGTCACTAAAGCAGAAGGGCAGATCTACTAATGGCCCAGCATTTCTCTGCCTGTTTCTCTCCCCAATGCTGATGTCATGCCATTAGTCTAGACTGTCTACCCTCTTCCTCCTTTATTTATTCAGCATCATCTTCTCTCCCAAGTTTGTGTTCATGTTCCACTTCCCTTCATGAGACTACATTCAACTTTTCTAACTTAAATGCTTTCCCTGTTGTGAACTCCCATGATAATCATTTATTATCCGTTCTACACTGAGGAATTCCCTATGTCATGTATATTAATTCCATCTTCCCATCCTCTGAAACAGTTCGAGGCTCAGAATAAGTATTAACCACTTTTTAACTGAATTTTCATCTGCTCACACTACTGGATCAGTGATTGCATTAAAACAAATGTCATAAAATAATCTTTCTTTGAAGATGGATCTAAGAATTTCAATAAATATTTACTGACTGCTTGGTACATGCATTGGTTCTAATCTAGGGTCATAAATTAAGATTCTACCATCTACAGGTTACCAGGGGCGGGAAGGGGAAGGGAGAGGGGAAATCACTCCATGGGAAGTAGTGAACTTTTGTCTAGGGTGATAGGAAAACTGGCATTGACTAATGGAGGAGCCCTGATGGCACACTGGTTAAGAGCTCAGCTGCTAACCAAAAGGTCGGCAGTTCGAATCCACCAGCTATTCCTTGGAAACCATACAGGGCAGTTCTGCTCTGTCCTACGACGTTGCTATGAGACGGAATCGACTCGACGGCAATGGGTTTTTAAGGGTAATGGTTACACGACTTAAGTAGCTGTAATCACTAAGCTGTACACCAGAAAAAAAAAGTGTGAAACGGCAAATAAAGAGCTTTATATAATTTTACAACTATAACGGTAGCCCCCCCCCAAAAAAGCTGTACCTGTGAATACTACTTAGTTACAACAAAACACTTCATGGGATTAATTTTCTTGGTTCGAAGGTTTAGGGTCATGGCTTCATGGGTCTATCAGATCAACTGGCCTAAAGTTGTTTTTAGAGTTTCTGTTCTACCTCCTAGTTCGGTAAATAGTGCCTAGGGTCTTAAAAACTTGCGAGCAGCCACCCCAGCTAAAACAATTGGTCTCTATTTGCCCAGAACAACAGAAGTGGGCCCAGGAATCAGAGAAGAAAATGGACTACAGGTTTAATTGCCTCCATGAGCTAGTACCTCCTCTGCTATGAGACCAGAAGAAATGAATGGTGCCTGGCTACCCTTACAGAACGTTTTGATCAAGGACTCAATAGGTGGATCCTAATCAAAAGGAGCAAAATAGGGGAACAGAACTTTAAACTCATATGGAAACCAGATTCACTGGATCCACTGAGACTAGGGAGGGGGACCCCTGAATCTACTGCCTAGAAATAACTTTCAAACCCTGAACCAAAATATCTCACAAGCCATAGTTAAACTAAACAGCAGTTTAGCTCTACGTTCTTGTAGAGAATTTTCTATAGAGTTCAAACTGTTAACAGTAAATCTAAGGCACAGACGAGAACTTTAAGGGGCAGAAGAGTCTAAATTAATGGTGATGTAACCCTATGGGTGGAGATAGTGAGAATGGTGACACGTGGTGCAGTATGTAACCAATGTCACTGAACTGCACATGTAGAAATTGTGAAGGCATGTTTGGCTGTGTATACTGCCACAAAAAAGAAAAAAAGATTCTATCATCTACGGAAGAGTCATGAAGAATCTTTAAAAAATATTTACTGAGAGCAATCACTTCTAGAATGGCAGAGTAAGGACCTCCAAAAATCCACCTCCAAAAAGGCGAGGAGAACACTGGCAAATATTGTCACAATTTTTTTAAAACTCTGGTGTTAAACAAAGGCTTGCAACAATTCA
>NW_004443940.1:22109409-22110398 GCF_000243295.1 Trichechus manatus latirostris | reverse complement strand
TTCTAAGTGCGCTATGCTAACGTTTTATCATAACAACACGTAAAAAAATTGGCATAGTGGTGTTTATGAAAATAACTCGCGGGGAAAGAGTGCGACTGGCAAACATAGAAGGCATCCATTATTTGCATAAAAATACGGTACGAGGATATATTTATATACATACAAACCACACACAAGAAGATGGCCAAAAAACATAAAAGGAAAATGTGGGGAATAAAGTGTCCACAAAAGATTTTGCAAAGTTTCACATGGGGATCTAGGAGGACACATGCATGTGCAGTGCTGTGCACACGCCTAGGAAAGACCCAAGAGCGGCCTAATATCTCACCTCTGGATGACCTTGAGGCTCTGCGTAAGCAAGAAGTGAAAGCTAAGGCAGAGTTGTAAAATGCTGGGCTGAGTGCTGAAGCCATGCCCCAAAATGCACACAGGGCTCCTTGGAACATGGTGGGAGAGTTCTTGATTCAAGGCATTTAAGGAAACCACCTGTCACTTGTCTGTCAATTTGTTGTTTGTTGTACCATGGTGGTGGCTTGCATGTTGCTATGATGCTGGAAGCTATGCTACCAGTATTTCAAGTACCAGCAGGGTCACACATGGTGGACAGGTTTCAGCTGAACTTCCAGACTAAGACTAGAAAGAAGGACCTGGTGATCTAATTCTAAAAAAAACTGGTCACTGAAAACCTTATGAATAGCAACAGAACATCGTCTGATAGACTGCCAAGGATGAGCCCCTCAGCCTGGAAGGCACTCAGGGTATGAATGGGAAAGAGCCGCGTCCTCAAAGTAGAGTAGACTTTAATGATGTGGACAGAATCAAGCTTTCAGGACCTTCATTTGCTGATGTGGTATGTCTCAAAATGAGAAGAAACAGCTGCAAATATCCATTAATAATTGGAACGTAGAATGTATGAATATGAATCTAAGAAAATTGGAAGTTGTCAAAAATGAAATGGAACACTTGCAGATTGATATCCTAGGCATTAG
>NW_004443940.1:22093947-22108557 GCF_000243295.1 Trichechus manatus latirostris | reverse complement strand
GAAACTCGCAAAGTCCTAGAGTTAGAAAACTGGAAAGGAAGATCACTCTCGGCATTTCTCAAGCTGAAAGAACTGAAGAAAAAATTCAAGCCTCGGGTTGCAACGGTGAAGGAGTCTACAGGGAAAATATTAAATGACACAGGAAGCATCAAAAGAAGATGGAATGAATACACAGAGTCACTGTACCAAAAAGAATTGGTAGACATTCAACCATTTAAGGAAGTAGTACATGATCAAGAACTGATGGAACTGAAGGAAGAAGGTCAAGTTGCAATGAAGGCGCTGGCGAAAAACAAGCCTCCAGGAATTGACGGAAAACCAACTGAGATGTTTCAACAAACGGATGCAGTGCAGAAAGTGCTCACTCGTCTATGCCAAGAAATTAGGAAGACAGTTACCAACTGACTGGAAGTGCTCCATATTTGTGCCCATTCCAAAGAAAGGTGATCCAACAGAATGTGGAAATTATCGAACAATGTCATTAATGTCACACACAGTAAAATTTTGCTGAAGATCATTCAAAGGCAGTTGGAGCAGTACATCAATAGGGGACTGCCAGAAATTCAAGCCAGTTTCAGAAGAGGACATGGAACAAGGGATGTCACTGTTGATTTCTGATGGATCTTCACTGAAAGCAGAGAATACCAGAAAGATGTTTACCTGTGTTTTATTGACTATGCTAAGGCATTTGACTGTGTGGATTGTACATATTATGGATAATATTGTGAAGAAAGGGAATTCCAGAACATTTAATTGTGATTATGGGGAACCTGTACATAGACCAAGAGGCAGTTGTTCAAACAGAACAAGGGGATACTGCGTCGTATAAAATCAGGAAAGGTGAGCATCAAGGTTGTATCCTTTCACTATACTTATTCAATCTGTATGCTGAGCAAAAAATCCAAGAAGCTGGACTATATGAAGAACTTGGCATCAGGATTGGAGGAAGACCCATTAACAACCTGCTTGCTGAAAGCAAAGAGGACTTGAAGCACTTACAGATGAAGATCAAAGACTATAGCCTTCAGTATGAATTACACCTCAATATAAAGAAAACAAAAACCCTTACAACTGGACCAGTAAACAACATCATGAAAAATGCAGACAAGATTGAGGTTGTAAAGGATTTCATTTTACTTGGATCCACAGTCAACGACCACGGAAGCAGGAGTGAAGAAATCAAACGACATACTGCATTGGGCAAATCTGCTGCAAAAGATCTCTTTAAAGTGTTAAAAACAAAGACGTCACTTTAAGGATTAAGGTGCGCCTGTCCTAAGCCATGGTGTTTTCAATAACCTCGTACGCATGTGAAAGCTGAACAATGAATAAGGAAGACCAAAGATGAACTGATGCCTTTGAATTATGTCGTAGGCGAAGAATATTGAATATTCCACGGACTGCCAGAAGAACCAACAAATCTGTCTTGGAAGAAGTACAGCCAGAACGCTCATTAGACGCGAGGATGACTAGACTTCGTCTCACATACTTTGGACATGTTATCAGGAGGGACTAGTTCCTGGAGAAGAACATCACGCTTGGTAAAGTAGAGGGTCCACAAAAAAGAGGAAGACCCTCAATGAGATGGACTGACACAGTGGCTGCAACAATGGGCTCAAAAATAGAAATGACTGTGAAAAGGATGCAAGACCAGGTTGTGTTTTGTTCTGCTGTGCATGGGGTCACTATGAGTCGGAACCAACTCAACGGCACCTAACAACAACAAGGAAATCACGAACATAACTGAGGTGACCACTAAGTTAACTGAGCTGAAAACTTCAGTGCTGCACATGACAAAGGATAAAGACTTTCCAGAATTAGTTAGGAAAGTCACTCAACAAACAAATAGTAGCAACAATACACCCTAAAAAGCAGGGAAAATCTGATTTCCCAAGTGGCCACGTTTATTTCTAAAACATCCAGTTTTCAACTAAAAAAAAAAAAAAAGAGACACACAAACAGGAAAATGCAATGCATACATAGAAAAAAAAGCAGTGAACAGAAACTATCCCTGAAAAATCCCAGATGTTGTGCTGGATGAGGCTGACCTGAAGGGTTTCCGTAGTCCTCTCTTCCCTTGGCCTAATTTCCTAGTTCCTTCATGCTCTGGTTGAGATAAACTGGAAGGCAAACTGATTATATAAGTCCCTCGCCCCTTTTCTATAGTTATTTTATAATCACAAGCTAATAGACAAGACGCTAGTGAGATGTCTTTAATTTGTTTAGTTTATCAACCAAATGGCAGTGACAGTAATAATCGAAATTTCATTTTGTTAGTAAAACAATGCTTTCACAGAGTTTCATCAATTTGTTTCTGACGTACCCTTTCATCAGCTGTGCAGCTGTGAAGTACGCAGCCATTGCTTGGTCATGCTCACTCTCAACTGCAAATGAATGCCCATATGCTATCCAGGCAGGCCCATACGTCCTCTCAAGTGTTGTTGCTTTGCTAGAACAAAGAGTTTATTCAAGTTATTTATCCTTAATTGGTTGAGTTCATTTTAGGTAAGCAGAGGCCTCCAGGACATTATAATTAAATAAAGGAGCTGACAACATATTAAACACAAATGTAACATTTTTGTTAATGCATTTGAACTAAAAAGTTTAATAGTACAAGCAAAATTTTAGAACTTTTTAGGAGAAATGTTTATAACTTTGTAAGTACTGCAGCTGAATCCATCAGCACTCTATACAGAACTTACAAACATTTACTTAGTACAGCAAGATCTATTTGTAACCTAATTGATAAATGCTGGTAACAGCAACAGCAGAAAACACTTAACGAGGGCCTTCTTTGTGCTCTATAAGTACTTACTAATTACTGCATTAAAGCAGATGAACAAGAAATTCTTTCCTACAGGTTCACTAGGGGGGAGGAAGGAAATAAATTCATACCTGAGATATCTTCTGGCGTGTTCATTTTTGTGGCCAACCATGAGATAGTAACATCCCACTGCAAACCAAGACACCTAAAAAGTTCAAAATATGCTATGACCAAAGATGCCTAATCTTGAATTGGAATTCTCCAACAAATCAGGCCAGACTGTGGATTAAATGTTCTACATCATGTGTTTTAGCTCAAGTTAGAAATTTTTCTGAGACAGGCTGTCCACTAAGGATCCTCCATGAGAAAAGGACGGATATTCCTCAGCTTTCTCTCAAGGTGCCCTCAATCATGTACTGTTAGCATTTGATACATGAAAAGTATCTGAGGACTTCATAACTGAAAAATCACTCTGTGAGTCCTGGCCTTCCACCTAACACTATTTGTCGATCTTTGTTCTACCTTTTCCCTCTGCCTCTGGATTCTGCTTTTTGTTCAGCTAACTTCTGTACTGGTTTCATTCCCTTATAAATGATTTTCATAGTGGTCTAGGGTGCAAATTACTGTCTTGTCTAAGACCTAGACCCTGGTCCCTCTCTTCTAAGGACTCAGTCCCTGGTTACATTTTCAATTTCTAGTTCTCAGTTCTGAACACGGCAGTGTGGAAGACACACTGATTTCAATCAGTGCACAATTCATTAAGTAATTTTATATATGCAATGAGAGAAAGCTACCAAATAATTAGCATTATTTATGAGAAATGGGAGTGAGACTTTCACTTCCAGTATCACACATTTCTGTATGCTAAGTATTTTAAAATAAAAAGCATGTATAATTTCTATAATCAGAAAATAATAAGGATTTTGTTTTAGGTTACCACTTCAGTGTACTAAAAAAGTACTTTCATGTACTTTTTTTTTGTTTGAGAAAAGATTAGTGATGCTTTCTAAGTATCCTAAACACTAGGAGAATCTGTTCCAACACTTTAAAATAAAATATTCTTCCTTGAACTTGAATATAAGCTACTGACTACTGAAGCCCTGGTGGCGCAGTGGTTAAAGCACTCATCTGCCAACCAAAAGGTCAGTGGTTTGAACCCACCAGCCACTCTGTGTGAGAAAGACGTGGCAGTCTGCTTTTGTAAAAATATAGCCTTGGAAACCCTATGGGGCAGTTCTACTCTGTCCTATAGTGTCGTTATGAGTTGGAATCAACTTGATGGCAATGGGTTTGGGTTGGTCTAACCACTAGTTAAATGTTTTCTTAAATTCAGGTTAAAAACAAAAAAAGATTCATGCTACTTACAGGATTACTAGGATATAAATCCACCAGTTTATGAGAAAGATAGAAAAGTTCTATATTTAGGGAGAAAGAAAAGAAAAAAACAAAAATTATTCATGTCAAATGCATTTTAATATACTACTTTTCCCTAGTTACAACTCTTTACAATTACAGCAAATTCTGTTCTCATAGCAATGATTTCATATTTTTCTTCCTTCTAGATACAAAGCCATTTAATTAATGGACTACAGAAGTTCTACTGGGCAGATACCATGGCTGTTTAGTTTCAAACATCTTATCAGTTGCTGGACGCTAAGTACTGAGTACTTGTTGAGAGCCTGAAAACCTGAATGAATGGCAAATAGTGTGCAATGTGAGAACAGACACCCCTTAACAAAGCACTTTACGATGCTTAAGAGCTTATTCCAAAGCTCCACACCAATCTTAGAAACTTACGTTTCTTATTCCATGGGCCTAATATGGACCATCTTAACCACCCACAACCAGTTTGGCTGATCAAATCTACATGTTCATCAAAGTAACAAAATTATTTCCTCTTGAGAAATGTGTAAATCCTAGCATCTCACGATCACAGTTCTTATAGGCAAGTGTACTGGAAGTTAAGCTTCCATTATTACTCAGTACAACACCCTAAGTTTAGAATAGTTCTTTTCGAACATTAGCATCACCTAAAGATGTTATGCTAAAATGCAGATACAAATTCAGTAGAGCTGGAGCCGCTGGAGATTCTGCATTTCCAACAAGCATCCAGGAGATGGTGATGCTGCTGGTCCACGGACCACATTTTGAGCAGAGGAAATTGGAGTTCAAACTGAGTAAACTCTTACACAATTCACAAAGATTTAAGAGTGAATACAGCCCAAACACAACTAAATGTTTCTGAAATGTGAAAATACGGAAAACACGAGCAAAAAACCGGCCCCCTTCCAATTTCTAAAGAGTTACTGACTCCTGTCATATCATTCTTCTTACAGAACTTACCAAAAAAAAGGCAAAAGGCAAAGGTAACACCCAACACTCTACTTCAAAGCTAACATACCTTGAACCACAAATTATTTTTGGGAAAAGGAAGCAGGAAGCAAGGATAAAGAAATAAAGCATTCTGTTGGAATAACAGAATAGATAGTTGTCATTTTGTTAAGTACTTCTTCTCCCATTTGTTACTTTTATTTTAGAACTCCATTATGGAATTTCAATTACCCAGGATTTGCGAGCCAAAATTTTGAGAGTTACTGGAACTTTCTTATGTCTAAAAATTATTATTTGAATTTAAAAACAAATTCTTACCATTTGCTTTATTCAGTTCCACAAGTGTCCCTATATGTACAGGTAAACAATTGGCATGGAAAGGATCTTTTTCCATGACTCTGAAAGTTAAAGCAATGCATTACTACCCGCAGAACATACAATACTGCACTCAGAAAAATCTGCTATGTTTAAATAATCATTACAGCATTATGTATAACACTATGGGTTATAATACTTCTTACTTTCTTAACTCAATTATTTTCAGATTAGTTCAACTAAGGCAAGGATTAGGTTATAAACGAAAGGGAAAATTCTGTTTTGTATACAAGGAATAATAAGTGGTGCATTATCACATACATTTTCTTTAAATCAACAGAATTATAATACATGTAATAAGCAGTCCAATTATTTAAAAGGATCAAAAAACATTATGAAATATTAAATAGATCAGAAGTATTTGCTAATTAAAACGTTTCTAACTTCAAGGATTTTAAGCAACGCCAAAGAGCCACATAAAATAGTAGATGTAATTTTGCTAAAGGATGAGTTTGAATGATATGCACTGGTCTGTGCAGGAGATCATTTAGCTACTGAATGTGCCAGACTGGGTACCCAGTAACTACTGGATTTTATCAGTCTGTAGTTTAATAAAGTATTTATTTATAAAACTATATGATAAAATGGTATTTTCAAATCTGCAAATTCTCAAAGAGTGGGAAGAAGGACTTGTATATCCTTCCCAAGTTAATGTAATAACCTACAAATACGCATGGACCTATAAAATTGCTCTTTGAAGACACCACACTGTCGAGCACTCTGCAAACAGTAAAGGCAACTTAAATTATAATCAACTCATAGGAGAATATTCAAAGAGCACGTCAGTGTATTTCATAGGTAAGATGTACTAAACTCTTTATGTTCTTACACAAAAATGTTTGTATATACTTACACAGAAGTAAGCTTGTAGCACATTTTAAAATCACAGTTATAATAATGTCTTTCAGCTAAAGATACTACCACATCCAGATTATCTTGCAAGCCATCTACAGATTCAGGAATGACGGTTTCACTAGGCTTATTATACTGAAACAGAGAAATTCAAATGTAAACTAAAGGAGCAATGACAAATCAAAAGGCAGCGTCAATCTGTGCTTGGTTCTGGTGTTTAAAGGATTTACACAAGGACATGTGTGAGCCTCTGAAAACTTTTTAACCTTGAGTTTCATCAGTACTCTCAATAGGTCGAATTTCAGGAAGTATAAAAGGAAATCCTCCTTTAACGCAACATCGCTCCATTTACTTGATAATTCAATCTTTTAGTACAAGGAGTCCTTGTGAGGAAGGCAAATGTTTTTGGGAGCTGTTTTCGAATCACATCACCTATTTCATATAATCTACCTGTAATATTCTTCCACGTGCTAAATTAATAAAAAATTAATTTTAACATTTCTGGACAAAGTAAGCCTTCCTATCATATTATTACTAACTCCTACTTCTAAACAATTTAAGATTAGCAATGGGAGAACACCTTACTTGATAAACTAGTAAAAATAAAATGGAGGTCAAATTTAATAGAATAAATAAAATAAATAAAGCATTAACTTCTGTTTCCACTTACCTTTTTTAATTTGTTCTCAAACAGAAAACGTAGCAATTCCTGTTCTTCAGTACATAGCTTGCTAAGAGGTAGTGATTCAAGAAGCTCTTTTTCTTAAAAGTGAAAATAAAAAAGGAGAGAGAGAATGTCCTCACAATATGTATGGGAGAAAAAAAACTTCAGCAATTAAAAACATTCTTCTATAATTTGTGGTCTAAGCAAATCATACTCGAAAGAGAAAATAACAAGATCAAAATGTACTAGAGAAAACTAGGAGAGTGGTTCGTACATGGGGGTGATGAGAATCACCCAGAGGGCCGAGGCAGCTTTTCTAGGGCTGTGGCCCAAGCAGCTTCTAGGTGACTCTAATCCTCCCCAGAATGGAGAACTAGGCCACAGTTTCTTAATCTCAGCACTACTGACATTCTGGGCCAGATAATTCTTTATTTTAGGGGTATGTCCTCTCGCTCTGCATTATAGGATGTTTAGAAGCATCTCCGGCCTCCGCCCGCAGATGCCAACAGCAACCTACCACTCTCCTGCCCTCGAGTTGTGACAACCAAATTTATCTCCAGTCATTGTCAAATGTCCTCTTGGGGACAAATCACCCTGGATTGAGAACCACTGCACTAGGTAAAGATATGCTCAAATCCCGTTAATACAACAACCACATTTTCTGTTTGTTTTTCTCATTTACCCCCCTCCAAATCACTGCAAACATACTAGATGAGTGGTTCTCAACCCTCGCTGTACATCAGGATTATCTGGGGACCTTTAAACCCTACTGATGCCAGGGCCCCACCTCCAGAAATTCTGATTCAGTGGGTCTGGAGTTGGGGCCTAGACACTGATATGTTTTTAAGGCTCCTCAAGGATTCTAAAGTGCAGCCAGGTTGAGAATCACTGAAATCTTGACACTGAAATCTTCACTTATACTACCTTAAATCACTTCTCAAAAAGGTGATCTGATCACTTTGCAGTCCCTAAGGATTTTGGTAATAAGAGGCAGTGTACAATACTGCATTTTGCAATATGCTTCATGTTTGAAAGCATTAAGAAAGTTAATAGGTCTATTTAAACCTGTGTATAGCCTGCCCTTGATTCTACAGATTTCAGAGAAAGAACAATCCAAACACTATTGATCGTGCTAAACATAAGAACACCTTAGTTTCCAAACCTTCTTGTGCTGTCAACATGTGGTGTGACGTTAAAAGATCAAATGCTTCAAAACAGTACACATCAAGCTTCAAAGCTTCTTTGTAGCTGTAGGTAGCTAGGGTTCGGTTATCTAGAGCATCATAGATTTTCCCTCTTAAAAGACAAATAGAACTCTTTATCTGTTGGAAAGAGACAAGTTATATACTAAGTCAATACTTTTAAACTTAATTTTTGATTAAAAATTATAAATTATACAAATACTGAAAAGTTTTTTTTTTTTTCCACATCTAAAAGGATCTGGTTCAAGCCAACTGCCAAAGTACAGTATAATTAATAAAAGCATGAAAGCAAAACAGAACACTTCTCTAATTTATCTTCTCTGGGCTCTGATTCCTTTATTCCAACAAATCTTTATAGCCTATAGACACACTATGGCTACTAGGTTGATTATTTGTCTTATTCCAAACAGGGTAATGATTTAGAGACAGCAAACAGAGGCTATATATTAACTCAAACTTTGAGAGAGACAGTTTGACAGACAGATCCCAATGAAAGGGTCTCAGTGTACATATCAGAAAACTGGAGGCAATGGAGCATGGCTTTCTGGAATCGGACAAA
Organism: Trichechus manatus latirostris; assembly: GCF_000243295.1. NCBI lineage: Eukaryota > Metazoa > Chordata > Mammalia > Sirenia > Trichechidae > Trichechus > Trichechus manatus. Next base: position 22,099,810 of record NW_004443940.1, on the reverse strand, counting down.
CCTGAGTTCAAATCCTGACTGTCATTTACTAGCGATCTTGGACAAGTTATTTAACTCCTCTTGGCTTCATTTTCCTCATCTATAAAAAGGAGAAAATACTATCTAACTTACAGGGCTCCTGTGAGGATTAAATATGATAACATCTGTATAGGGTTAGCACATAGTAAAACCAAACCAAAATCAAATCTGTTGCTGTCGAGTCAATTCTGACTCATAGTGACCCTATATGACAGAATAGAACTGTCCCATAGGGTTTCCAAGGCTGAAATCTTTATGGAAGCAGACTGCTACATCTTTCTCCCATGGAACAGCTGGTGGGTGCGACCCACCGACTTTTCAGTTAGCAGTCGAGCACTTAACCACTGTGCCACCAGGGCTCCAGCATACAGTAAGGTAGCTATCTTGCTACCACTATTAACAGTAGGACACGGAAATCTGACAAGTTCAAGACTCTAAACCTCAACAAACAAATAGTTGAGTTTAGAGATGATCCAGAGCTGGGCAACAGATGATTAAGGGGATTAGGGAAATTCATCATAAAAATCAAAATTTACAAAATAATGGAGGACATTAGGAGAGAATATTAGATCTCTGAGTTGCAAAAAAAAAAATAAATAAATAAAGTATTACAAATAAATCACGTACTTCTTAGCAGTGAACAGTCCAAATGTAATAAGGACGTATTCCTTATTAAAGTGAAAAACACAGCAATTAAGCTGTCTCACAACTGCATTTCCCAGTAGAAAAATTCATGTTTCTCAGCACTTGAATTCGTGGATGAGAAGTCAAAAGAAGAAAGAAAAAGAAAAACAAAACCTAAGGAAGTGTAGAATTCCTACCTTTTTGAGGTGAAAAGCAGAGCAAGCAAGTTCCCTCATAAGTATGTTCTAAAGAATAACTGGGATGATGGGAGAATGGGGGGAGGGGGGGGCAGGAACAGCCAGGAGACAAAAACGTTCTAAAATTGACAGTGGCAATGACTGCATAACTCTGGTAATACACCAAAAGTCACTGAACTACATACTTTAAATGAATAAATTGCATGGTGTGTGAATTATATTTCAATACAGCTGCTTAAACAGAGTAACAGTCGATAGAGGAATCCCGGAAAGCATGGCCCCCGGACTCTCTGTCAACCCAGAACTAAAACAACTCCCGAGGCCAACTCTTTGGACAAAGACTGGACTGGACTGTGGGACATAAAATGATACTTGTGAAGAGTGTGCTTCTTAGCTCAACTAGATACAAGAGACTAAATGGGCAGCTTCTGTCTGGAAGTGAGATGGGAATGCAGAGAGGGTTAGGAGCTGGTCAAATGGACATGGGGAATCGGGTGGAAAGGAGGAGTGTGCTGTCACAGTATAAGGAGAGCAATTAGGGTCACATAACAGCGTATGTATAAATTTTTGTATGAGAGACTAACTTAAATTGTAAATTTTCACTTAAACTACAACAATAAAAAAAAAGAATAACAGTAAGATTAGTGATATGACTATGCATGTCATTTCCTGTTACATTATACAATCTCTGCACTCAAGAAATTTACAATTTCACAAAAATATGTATACAAACTGAACTACACAAAGTAAAATAACAAACAATGTACTACATGGTAAATAATAACACCAAACCATTCCCTGGGAAGAAAGAGACAATTTAAACTAATCAAGAAGATTTAAGGGGGAAGGTCCAAGCACTGTTGAAACACAGTGAGAAGGAAAAATTTTTCCACCTGTTGGGAGTAGTTTCACTAAGGTGTGGAATATAAGATGGAAGATCCTAAGTCAACCTATTTTAGATTCAGGCAGTCTGAGGATATAACTGCAGCTTCAAATAATAGCTCAGAGGTATCTTGTAATCTTTTGCTTTTTGGTGGTCAAATTAAATAAACTGGCAACCATACTGTTTTAATATGGTTATACTCAACTAAAAAAAGGTCATTTGCTTTTGCTATGTAACGTAGGCAGTTCTTTCTGATGTTACTAAAGCATGCTAACATTCTTTCTGATTCTAAGGATTGGTATTTTAGATCATAATTACTTACTGAAGACTGTGACATTTCCCAGTCACTGGAAGAGTCTTTCAAGCCACTTTCATCCTTCAAGTATTTTTCAAATAATCTTTTGTTGATTGGTTCCTCCATATCCAGGATATCAAGAGCCTGCTGGTGCTCTTTTGCAGCATACTATGCAGAAAAATAGAAATACTGTTCATCACCCATGACTTCCAACATGAAATATACACATATAGCTCCAGATTTTAAATGAGTAATAAATATTAGACCCAGTCTTTACTTAAATTAAAAATGTTTAAAGCAGAACTTTTCCATGCATGTCAGCTTTTAGTAAATGGAAGATCAATATTTTATAGCAAGTAATCCTAAAGAAAAGAACATTTCCTCATGAGATATTTTATTAACTTGCCTAGCTCCATTACAAAATTTCTCACAAATACATGAGGGATGCATAGAATTAAACTTTCACAGATACACATGAAATGGAGTGTATACTTACATGACATCGAGCTGCAAGGTATCGGCATGCTTCATATAACTAGGAAAAAAAATAATCTATTAAAAAAGTGCTCCACCAAAATGATCCCTTGAAGTCATCTTTAAACCAAACAATAGTTTAGCTTTATTAGAAAAGAAGGTCTGCCTTGAGCATTGTGCTCTTTTAAAGAATTATCTGTATGTGATCAAACTGACGACAGCAACTGGAAAGGTCAGATGAGAAGCTTAGCGAGCGGTTGAGCTTATGGTGGTGGAATAATTTGGACAAGGATAGCAAGAATGGTTACACAACTTGAAGAATGTAATCAATGCCACCAAGTTGTAAATGTAGAAATTGTTGAATTGGTCTATGTTTTGCTATGCATACTTTCACCGAAAATAAGTAATTCTTAAAAAGTGGTCAAGATAATATGCATCTTCACTTTAAAATACTATAAGCATGAAATGAAGAGAATTATTTTCATAATTTCTCCTTTGAGTCTTGCAGTAAAAAAAATCCTGTCTCTATAACTCATATCCACCAGGAACCTACTGTTTAATGGGCACTGAGGAGTCAAAAAGGAGTAAGGACCTGGCCTCAAGGAGGTTACAGTAGGGGAGACATAAACGCATTGCGATGGGGTAAGCACTGTGAAAGAAGAACATAAAAAGTGCCAGCAAAGTGAAGAAGGAAACGTGCAGGGATGACATAAGCGAGGAGAAGTCAGGAAAGGCTACACGGTCATATTCTGGCTGAGCCTCGGAAAAGGAGAAGTTTGTCAGGCAGTGCATTCCAGGGATGGGAAGCATCTCAGGCACTGAGTATGAGAAACTGTCACGTGTGTAAGGAACTGTGGGGCTCAGCAAGGCTGAAGTACGTGCTATGTATGTCCAGGACAGAGGGAAATCATAGAAGACCTTACGCAAAAAAAAAAAAACCCTTGCTGTTGAGTCAATTCTGACTCACAGTGACCCTATAGGACAGAGCAGAACTGCCCCATAGGGTTTCCAAGAAGCATCTGGTGGATTTGAACCGCCGACCTTTCGGTTAGCAGCTGAGCTCTTAACCACTGTGCCACCAGGGCTCCATAAAGGACCTTGTGTGTCTATTAACGCATTTTGACTTTCTCCTGTAGGTAATGGGAAATCAACGAACAATGTTGTGAGTGATCCAATCAGGCCCGTCTTTTAGGAGGATCATCCTTGTGATAATTTGGAAGATGAACCGGAGACAGGGAAGGTGAGAAGGGGGAAAGACTGAGCTGGAGAACAGAGACAAACAACAGAGTAGAGAAACTGAAGGCCTGATATGCAGTGACATGCATGTGAATGGAAAGGGCTATCCATGACTCAGAGCTACTTAGGAAAACAGAATTTTTAGAATTTAACAACTAGAGGTGGGAGAGGACAAAGCAAGGTGAGCAAGATTAGGAATAAGAAAATTTTCTTTTCACATTCAATATGTAAAAATGAATAGCCTTTTAAATAATCTTGACATAAAAGAACATACCGGTAGGGCTAATCTAATGTCATTTTTTTCAAAGCATTAAAAACCTTTGAAGCTCATAGTTACTTACTTTGTCTAGTTTTCGCGACCGAAGCGCATGAGCGGCTCTGTGATACTGCGCTGTCAGGTAAAGACACTGAGCCAGCCAATAAATGTCCTGAGGCTCCTCTGGAGAAATCACATCAACGGTCAGAGTGCGGGGCGGAATAGAACGACTTTTAAAGATTAGGGAAATCGGGGGAAAAAAACAACAAAACAAAACAAAACCCAGCATTTGTCACTTACCATGAGAGAGCGAAGCTACTTTATCTGCCCAAAATAGAGCACTTTGATACTGTTGCTGTTTTTTAAAAAAAAAAAAAAGGTAAGTGCACTGTTACTTCAATAGTTTCAGATAGATACCTAATATTATTATAATGCTATATAATAAACCAACATCTTAATACGTTTTTATAAGTAGTAGGGGGTCTATCTTACATCTCAACAAGGATGAATTTTAGTTTAATGGTACAATAAAAACATTACTGTAACACCTTTGATATATACAATTCATGAGGATAGTTTTATTTTAATCGAAACACTTCAAAAATGTATCAGCTGGTATCTAAAACAGTAGCTAATTTAAATGCTATTTTATTGTGCAGTATCTAGTCATTAGTGCTTCTTACATTATTTATGTAATAATATTTTTCAATGAGCTGTTAATCCCAAACTGGAGCTCAGTAGGAAGAATAAACCCAACCTACTGCTGTAGAGTCGATTCAGACTCATAGAGGCCCTAAAGGGCAGAGTAGAACTGCCCCATAGGGTCTCCAAGGCTGTAAATCTTTATGGAAGCAGACTGCCACATCTTTCTCCTGCTGAGCGGTTGTGGGTTCAAACTGCCAACCTTTCAGTTAGCTGCAGAGTGCTTTAACTACTGTGCCACCAGAGCTCCTGTGTAGGAAGAATACTATATCAAATACCTCATGTAGTACAACTGTAATTTCAATAACACTCAAAAATATATTTATGCACATACATTAACTAAGCTTCTCTGACCATGGAGGGGGATTGCCAACTCCAAAAATGAAGATGCAAACAATGCCACTCGAAGTCGGAAATCACAAGTTCATCATGACTAGCTTTAGTCCCCATTCTCAGTCTTTCTCCAGTCATTGCCTCAGTCCCCCTGGAAGCAAACCCGGAACTCTTCTGCCAGTCATACCGGGAGGAGGAATGTTTACGGGATGGTTACAGATCTGCTCAACTCTTCGGGGAAACTAGGCCTGTCTTGTTCCTCTACCTGCATCCACAGTGCCAGAAAAAGCACTCAGTAAATAGTTGTTCAATTCAACAGACTGTGGTAAACAAAAGTACTGCCTTCCAGTGTCCTGCAGACATTTGGCTGCAGCACTTCACACCAATTCTCAGTACTTTGTACGTTTTTTTCCCTCCCTTCTTTCTTTCCGTTCCCCAGAACAGCACTCATTTAAATAAATCAATGACATCATGCACCAGACACTGCTGATTCTGGAGACACTTCTTAAATACTTTTTGTTAATCACTCAAGAGTAAGTGCACAGAATGGGGATGCAGACAATGTGAACTTTCAAACGTATGGATTTGAGACAACAGGCTTATTTATATCTCTTTACCTTCATTCAATTAAATTGAGCCAAATAATTCTTACAATTAAACCTCTAGAAAAATTTCTATTAGCAAATTAAACTCGAAGGCCTCCGTGCAACTTTCCTCCTAAAATCGTCTTTCAACTTCCAGTGAGCACTAAATATTTACTGAGCACATATTATGCGCCCAGGTGCTACCCTTAAACAGGTGTAACACTCATCCCTGCACTTAAGTCACTGTCATTCTAAAAGTTC
>NW_004443940.1:22005852-22093710 GCF_000243295.1 Trichechus manatus latirostris | reverse complement strand
GCCCCCGCCGCTCCGGCACTCGGCGCCGCCTCGATGCGTGCCCCGCCGGGCCTTAGACCCCCAGCCGCGCTCGTCAGACACCCGGCGCTCAGGCTCCAACTCTCGGCGCCGCGCTCCCAGCCAGACCCCGCCCCCAGCGTATCCCCGGCAAATGGGTCCCCCACTGGCGCTGGAAACAAGCGTCGCATCGTTGGTTCCGAGGCGCTCTTTTCCTCCCCTCAGCCTTCGAGGGCTGCGTGGAGTAGGCTGCTTGAGTGGGGGTGATTCTTGGCAAGCCTCGTCCAGCTTTCCTTTCCGACTCAAGTCTTCTTAGGATGCGCAGCACTTTTTTTTCACTTATTTATTCCTTCTCAGTGGGTCTGGGCTTGTCAGCCTGAGCAAGTTGGCCTGGGAGTAACTTTGAGTTCTCCTGGGGAACCCAAAGGACTGGTCTTATTTGCTTGAGGAAACTAGTAGCCCGCTGGAAAAATTCATGCAGAGTGAAGTCAGAATGCACAATGGTTAAGAGCCTGGCATCTACAGACAGATTGGATTCGAATGCAACTCCCGCTTCCTTGCAGCGTTTTCTTTAGGCTCCTCCGCAGTGAGAAGATTCCTCCTCTTTCCAGGCTCCATCCATTTGACGCTTGCCTCTGCCCACCCTTGTTCTGTGGGGAAAAGCGGGGAACTGCTGTGTCTTTTTGCCACTTGCTTGTACTGTTGTATTAAGTGTATGAAGGCTTTACTGCTACTTTGGGTTTGGCTCGTTGTCCTAATTGACCATCTCCACACCTGAGTTCACCACACTTACCAGCTGTGTGGGCAAGTTGACCTCTCTGAGCCTTAGTTACCTCATCTGTCAAATGGGAGGATAGATCATTTACCTTGTAAGATTGTGATGAGAATTAAATAAAACCATGTAAGTAAAGCATTGAGTAAATTACCTAAGAGGCATAAAGCTCCCAATAAGGGTTAGCTAGTATGGAACCCACCCAGCGATTCCGCGGGAGAAAGAAATGGTGTTCTCCTTTGGTAAAGATTACAGCCTAGAAAACCCTATGGGGCAGTCTTAGGCTCACATAGGGTCGCTATGAGTCAGAATTGACTCCGTGGCACACGACAACAACCGTATAATCATTATTTAGAAGGGTTTTTTTTTTTTTTTTTTTTAATAACTTTCAGGCATTTAACCCAGTCAAATGAAATTTTACATGAAGTTGGGTCAGTTACTTAGAAAAAATACTAGGTGGTATTAGCATTTCCTACCCTCCTCCTAGGGATCCCTGGTGGCAGAACGCTGGACTGCTAACCGGAAGGTCAGTGGTTCTAACCCACCAGGGGCACATTTCCATGGGAGAAAAATGCCACAGTGGGCCTTCCTAAAGTTTACATCCTCAGAAACCCTATGGGGTAGTTTGGTTATGGTTAAGAAAGGGGGTTCTGGGGTTAGATTGCCTTGGTTCAAAGCTTGGCCCTACCACTGTCTAGCTTGGTGACCTTGGGCAAGTTCCTCAACCCCTCTGTGCTTCGTTTTCTTATCTGTAAAATGGGGGTAATAACAGCTTATACTTCACAGGATGGATGGTGTAAGGATTAAATGAGAAAATTAATGTAAAGTGCTTAAGATAATGTTGGATATATTGTCATGATTAATGGTATTATTATTAGAGTCCCTGGGTAGTGCAAACGGTTAACACTCTCAGCTGCTAACCAAAAGGTTGCTGGTTGATCAACCCAGAGGCACCTCAGAAGAAAAGTCTGCAATCTATTTCTGAAAAACCAGCCATTGAAAACTCTGTGGAGCACAGTTGTATTCTGACACACATGGGGTTGTCAGGAGGCTGAATCAACTTGACACCAACTATTATTATTAGTCGTTGTTGATTAACAAGTCTAAGAGATGCAGACTAGCACCATGGAATAGCATCTTTGCTATTTCTTAGGGTCCATCCCAGAATTAGACAGTTTGTTCCAGTTCCATTTGAGGTCTCTGCATGAAAACAATTCTTGCTTACCTTCTGGACTGCCCAGCTGAACATAATGGCTAAATAGCAGCGACTAGGCTGCCAAGCCAAGTTTCTAGAACCTCAGATAGGCCTGGAGTTTCTCTCTTGTGGCAGGGCTGGCCAGGGGATTTGTCATACCTTACTGAGCATCTTTTATTAATCGTATGTCCTAGTTAAGGTCGTATATTTGACATGAATAATTAATAAAATCACAGAGAGTTTAGCTTTTTCCTACCAAACTCATTTTTAAAAGTACAAAAACAAATAATGAATTTAGTTTGGATTACAAGCCCTTAGTAACTGAATCATGTTGACATTTACCAGATATGTTTGAAATTCATGCATCTTTTATTTCATACCATGCAGCCAGGTCCTGCAAATGTTTTCATGTATTAAAAGCTTTGCTACAAAAGGATTTAATACGGTCAACATATGCACTCAAAAGCACAATGTATTAGTTTTTTCCAGCTCGTTCTGTCCTGTTCTTGCTATCAGCAATCAGATTTCTCTGGACTGGACACAAACCAAGATGATTACTGTAACATCTGACTACTATGGAGTACAGAATCTTTGAATGCTACGTTTCAAAGATCTAAAAATCTTTAGGTAATGACTAACATCTGTGTGATACTTTATCATTTTTCAAAACACGTTCACATGTGTTATTTCATTAGCACCTCACACCTTCCTGTGAAGTCAGCATTGGTATTACACCCACCGGGTAAGAGAGAATCTGAAACTCAGAGATTTACGGAGATCCACAGCACTGGGAGGTCTGACTCACTCTAAATCCCATGCTCTTTCAGGTCACTGAATATTAGCTACAGTTCATATTTCTTGTTTCTAATTTTGTTGCTGAAAATATTGATAAGCCATATCAGTCTGTAATGAGTTAATAAGTATAGTAGAGAAAATATGATAATGGAAGGTTTAACTAAAGGAGCATCATTTTATGAGATTATAGTTGGAATACCAAAACACCAGACCCATTGCCACTGGGTTGATTCCGACGCACAGTAATCCTATAGGATAGAGTAGAACTGCTCCATAGGGTTTTCAAGGAGCAGTTGGTGGATTAGAACTGCCAACCTTTTGGTTAGCAGCTGAGCTCTTAACCACTGTGCCCTCAGGGCTTCCTGGATTATATTAGACAAGAGTAAATTATCATCAAACGGTTTCCCAGTCCCTGACTCTTGATTTTCCAGATGTGTTAACTAGTCTGAAGTCAACCAAATGCTGGGGAACAGCTGCACGTTGATATTTTTATACAATACTAAATTTTGTGAAATTGCATATGCAAAAAAAAATCAGTTTTGCTATTTTCTGAAAGACTCTTTCCTTAAACTCGTCCATAAAGTAGAGTCAGGAAAATAAGATGGCCATTTTCAGTATGACCAGGATATCAAATATCCCAAACTATGTGCTACAAGAATTTAAATTACTCTGAAATGAAGAGAGAGCAAGACTCTTGCTCAGTGGATTGAAAGAGGGTGTCATATTTTCACCACAGGACCAAACCAAAAAAAACCCAGACCCATTGCAGTCGAGTCGATCCCGACTCATAGCGACCCTATAGTAACAAAATGACAACGAAAAGATGAGAGCAGATGTCTGCACAAAAATGTCAACAAAGAGATGTTTGCAGATCATCATCTTCTTAATAATTATTTTTGTCTTTTCAAAGCTGCAATATTTTTCCAATTTTCGACACCCGGATTCTACCAATGTTTAAGTTCCTCTCCTGTGGTGACTATGAGTCAACTTAGACATTGGTAGAATCTGGCTGGTGAAAATTGGAAAAATACTGAGGCTTTGAAAAGACAAAAAATAATCAAGAAGATGATGATTTGCAAACATCTCTGTTGTCATTTTTGCACTACATCTTCTAAAGCTTGGAATTAACCTCTGTCAAACATCAAATCTCAATTTACTTTCCATTTCTCTATGCATGGCTGAGCTTGTTGCTGAGGGCCCGGGCATGCTGCTAAGGGCCTGCACTGAATATCTTTAGAAACCAGTCGATTTTATCCATTCCGGCTTTGATGCACTGTCAGTGTCTCCCGCGGCGCCTTTTATGTCACCAGGCTGCGGGAGTGCAGCTGAGCCAAGGATAAGCCCTTCAACAGGCCCTTTGTAAACGCCGGCAGCCAGCACCATCATGAGGCCCCTGGATAACGTGAGGAAGCTCTTAAGGAGAAAACAAACTCTTCTTCGCTAATAACTTTCCTTTGAAAATTCAGTTTCTTCTGGGTCCAGGATTTTGTTTCTTCTTTGATGGCAGCATCCGATGATTCTACTGAGGTAAACAAAAGTCAATTAAAACAAAAGCAGTCCATTTCTTCTCAGGCAAAGGCCTCAGTTTTGTGCCTTTCATTTTCCTGGGCTTATCAAGGTATTTGATGTGTGATAACAATACTCAGACACTGTTGCTGGTAACTGCCATCGAGTCAGCCTTGACTCATGGTGATCCCACGCGTGGACAATGGAACGAAACACTGTCCTGTCCCAGGCCACACCCCTGATCGGTTGTAGATCAGACCATTGTGATCCACAGGTTTTCTTTAAAATAAAATAAACAAGTTTATTTCTCTCCTATGTAACAGCCCCAAGGTGAGTACGATAGGATGGTGGCAGCTCTGCCCCGTGCAGTCATTCAGGGACCCAGGGCGAAGGTGGCTATGCTATCTTCAGCATGTGCTTTCCGATGTCATCACCACATCCACCAAATGGAAGAGTGGAAGATCAGAAATCCAGGAACGGGGTTTCTTCTTAATCAAATGAGGTGGAAGTTAGACACATCTCTTCCCTTCATTGTCCTCTGGATCCATAGGGTTTTCATAGGCTGAATTTTTCAAAGTAGATTGCCAGGTCTTTCTTCTGAGGTGCCTCTGGGTAGACTTGAACCTCCAACCTTTCAGTTAACAGCCAAGTGCATTAACTGTTTGCAGCACTCAGTTAATTACTCCTATAAATGTAAAGAAGAAGCCCTGGCTGCTCTGTGGTTAAGTGCTCAGCTGCTAACCAAAAGGTCGGTAGTTTGAACCCACCAGCCACTCTGTGGAAGAAAAATGTGGCAATCTTCTTCCATGAAGATTACAGCCTTGGAACCCCTATGGGACAGTTGTACTCTGTCCTATAGGGTTACTATGAGTCACAGCCTTGGAAACCCTATGGGGCGGATGTACTCTGTCCTATAGGGTCGCTATGACAGAATCAACTCAACTCGACGGCAATGGGGTTTATAGATGTAAAAACTGAGGGCCAGAGAGACTTTCTACTTTCCAACCTCCAGCTACTAGCAAACCAGCATTAAGAGTCTGGTCTATTGACCTCTACTCTAACGCGCTTTCCACCGCCAAGGACCCCACCACAGTGTGCGAAGGTGTCCTCACCCAGTCCAATGCTCCTTCCATTATATCCCAACTTGAAGATGCTCTGGGCTCTCAGCGTGTGAAGCCAGTAATTGGTAATACTCATACTCATAGTTACTGCTGGGGGTGCTGCAGATAAAGCAGAGCTGAGCCACATGTCACCTCTAAGCCATGTCTCACTTTGTTAAAATGAAGTTTCTGATTTAAAAAAAAAAACATTTAAAAGTAATTTTCATAAGCTCAAAAGTATCTCTATTTTAATTTTCTTAAATCAGCCTCAGTTTCATCACAATAAACCTTCCCATACATCGAGTAACTTAAACGCAGCTCATGGAAAAACAAATGTTTGTGTATTATGTGCATTGAAATGGAGGTCTTCTGTTGGTCTACAGATTTTTAGCTTTGTGATGCTTGGTGATATGGGAAATGAGTCCCAGAAAGGTTAAAGTACCTGTGCAGGGTCGTGTAACCAATTAATATGAAAGCCACAACTAAAAATCAGGCTTTGAACTGGCAAAGACCTCTTTGCTGTCTTACCCATTAGGCAGTTACAGGTTCTGTGGAAAATATTTTGAGGCAAATGTCATTTTAGAATCTTCACCTTCTTGCAGATTGCTTCCTTCTGGGATCATATATTCTCTAAGGTACTGGGAAATTGATTAGTTTCTGCCTCACCGTTGCGTACATGTGGTCTTTTGTCTATTATTTTAGGCGTATTTGCTTTGTGGAAGACTATTGGTTTATTTAGTTGGGCCAAGTTAAGGCATGTGATCTGGGTCATATCACATTTCATTGTCAGTGGAAGGGTACATTTAACACATGCCTACGAGGCTTTATGTGAACACTTGGGAATTACCCAGTCTATTGCTCAGAGTCGACACCACAGCACACATCATAACACATTGCTTGATTAGAGTAATCCTGCAGAGAAGTGAGTTTGAGGTTTGGGGAAAATGAGCATCCTGACACATACATCCTCTTGGGATGAGCTGAGAGAACACGGTTAGTTAAGGACACCAGAGAACATTAGTCTGCGGTTTGTTCTGTGAGGGCAGCGTCTCCATCCTCCCTGGTTCTTCAGGGAAGAAGCTCTCTGGTTGGCAGTGATCGTCTGCTGCCTGTGCAGATGAGGTGCTGCCTGGCGCAGGGAAGCCTGGCAATGGTTTACCAAGCCTCTTATATCGCCAACCATCCTCCCTGAAGCTACAGCATTAATAGGATTGTAAACAGTGCCTTTAGCAAGCCAGGCTGCCTGGACGTGCCATCCAGTTGTGCGTAGGTTTTCGTCCTAGCAGCCAGTGCATCGTGCCATGTTGTCCACAGGACATAGAGAAACGACCAGTTGTCGTCCCTGTGCGTTCCCACTGCCGCTTTGTAAAGGCAGCCCATCCGGGACACGGGTGGCTGGCTACCTCCGAGTTGTAAGGCCTGGGACAGTAGACTCAACAGGCCTGGCCAGAGTCTTTTCGTCAGGATGAACAGCCAGTTGAGAAAAGTATTCTCTAGCTGCGTAGCTGATTATCTGCCTAAATATATCAAATTAACTGAGTAAAGCTCTAATTTTGTGTTAAGCGGGTCCAAACCTCCTTACCAGCCAAGGAAGTAGTTAACCGTTTCAATTTTGATGTCAAATTCAGAAAAAGTATTTTTTAACATAAGAAGTTCTTCCCACTAATTCATTCAACTTTTTTTTTTTTTTAAGTAAGTCTTTGTTGTTATTAGTCGCCGCGCGTAAAGTTGATTCCTACTCATGGCAACCCCATGTGTGCAGAACTGCTCCATGGGGTTTCCAAGGCTGTGACCTTTCGGAAGCAGATGGCCAGGGCTTTCTTCCAAGGCGACTCTGGATGGATTAGTAGCTGAGCACTTAACCATTTGTGTCACTCAGGGATTTCATATTATTAATATACATGTGATTTATGCCAAGATATGTATTTTTTATTGTACTTTAGGTGAAGGTGTACAGAGCAAATTAGTTTCTCATTAAGCAATTAATACACATATTGTTTTGTGACATTGGTTGCCAACCCCATGACATGTCAACACTCTGACCTTCTTGACCTTCGGTTCCTCATTTCCATTCGTCCAGCTTTCCTGTTCCCTCCTACCTTCTTGTCCTTGCTCCTGGGCTGGTGTACCCTATGCTAAGATATATTGTTACTATTTAAAACATAGTTCTAAGGACAACTTAAGAATTGACAGCAATTTATCACTGGAAAAGGCCATGAAATCATTTAAGCCATACACATACACACACACATACACACACACACACACTCTATAGATAGCCACACATACATGGTATTATGGATTGAATTGTGTTCCCCAAAAATGTGTAAATTAGGAGCGCAGAAATATTTAAAAGGGATTTTAAAGAATACTTATTGTAGGTGGTTCAATATAAGCGAGCATTTCTATCTTCCTATGAAACTGTCCATGAAATCTGCGTTCTTTGCTGGTGTACAGTGGTGTGGGAAGTCTTCTCCAGTGCTGGCTGTGGCCTACAAGAAGCACAGACTAGGCTGCCCGGGGGTGGGGATGGGGTAGGAGTGGGGCTTCAAGCTATTCTGAAAAGGGAAACCTTGAGCAGTGGAGATCTAAAAAAACCCAAATCAGTTGCCATCCAGTCGATCCCAACTCATGGTAACACCATGTATGTGGAGTAGAACTGCACTCCACTGGGTTTTCGAGTCTGCGACCTTTTGGATGCAGTTTGCCAGACCTTTCTTCTGAGGCACCTCTGGGTAGGTTTGAAGCACCAACCTTTCAGTTAGTAGTCGAATGCTTAACCGTTTAACCACTGCCTTAGTGTTCTAGAAGAGAAGGAGGAGAAATAATAATCTTCCATGTCGGTGACAGTGGTCAGGAACTGTAAGTAGTTTTTTGTGACCAACTGAATTCTGCCCCTTGCATATATGGAAAACGTACATTGTGCCAATGGTGCAAATTTCCATGAAAAACAGAGAAAAATCTAGAAGGAAGAGACAATTTATTGGTATGTGCCCCACTGTTGGAATTCTCTTCTGAAGAACAATGCTTCTAAGTGATGGTTAACGTAGATGTATTACTTTGCGTGGATTTTAGGTAAAGATCATATCCTACCTCTTCTTACACTCAATTCTGTTAATATTCTTGGGAAATTTAATATCTTCTCAAATTGAATTTCGTATTTTGGAGAATCTTACTATAACACAACAGCCCATATATAACTGTGTTGAAGAATTTAGTGAATGAAACGCTTTGGTAGTTGATAATATTCTGCTTATTTGATCAGTTCTCAGTATTTTGGATTATGTAGCATATTTTCATGGAGAATGGTAGATTATTTTGATACAATTTACATTTTAATGAAGGTATTGGGAAAAAACATGAGCAAAATTTTGGTAATTCAGTAGGTTGGAGTTATGGGTTCCTTAAAATTTCTCATCGAATTTGTAGAAAGAGAGAAAATCTTCATTTAAAATGTTTTTGGCTCATTTGTAAGTTGTAGGTTTTGCTGCTGCTTGCATCTTTGTGGCATCTGTCATAGGCTGTAGTTCTAGATAACACCAGTAGGTGTCGGTATTTCTCCATACATATATTGGTTTTTCTCTAAGTCTTTTTGTTAAATCCTGGCTGGCCGGAGGGTATTTCATTTTTGTGGAAGTCCCTGGCAAGATTGGCACTTGATCAAAGTAGGGGCATATGAAGATTGTCAGGAGGTCCAGATCACAGAATCTGAGGAGCAATAAAGGCTATAACCCTTTGGTGACCCAATTGTTTTTCTGCTTTGATTTTTTATTGATACCATGCATTTTCATTAATGGAAGCATGCTGAATCATTGAGTGTGTCTGAATTTTTGGTAGTAGCATGGATTTTTTTTTGGGTTGCCCTCTCCCACGAGCCTACCCTGTGTTTAGTGGTACATAAAAAACAAAACAAAACAAAAAAAACTCATTGCCGTTGAGTAGATTCCAACTCAGGCACCCTATAGGACAGAGTAGACCTGCCCACATATGGTTTCCAAGGAGCGCCTGGTGGAGATACATATAAAGTACCACTAATTATACGCCAGAGTCCCCACCAGGGTCTATTGGTATACATGTGTAACAAATAAAAATTTTCAAAATTTTTATTTTTCCTATAAAAAAATTAGACAACTCATATAGTACCCTTTAAAAACAGTAGTTTGTGGCATGCACCTGTTTCTTCTATTTCAAACAGTCATAAAGGCCCCTGCCTTGTGGCAGCTCTCACTGTCAGCGGGACAACAGCTTCCCAATAAACCCCAGAGCCTGAAAACATTCATGGCTCCTATGTGTACCACCAGACACGAAAGGGTTAAAAATGGGTTAGCAGGAAAAGTTCACCACTATGCAAGGATGAATCCAGATAACTTAAGAGGCTGCATCCCAAGTGAGAGCCCTGTGAGGGACTCTGAAAGCAACTTGAGCATAAATGGGTGCGGCAGGGACCGCTGCACCAGGCATGGGGCAGGAGCCATCAGGAAGCAATCATTGACAAGGGTCCGTGTATATTTTTATCACATTATTTTCCTCAGTTGTCAATTTGTTTTTTAAAATGAACTAAATGAATAAGTATACTTTTTTTCTGGTGCCATTGTATCAAAGGGCACTGACAAAACCCTCTGCCTGTGTGTGAAAATATTTTGTCTGGCCCTATCTTCTATCCAACCCAATTTATTGAGCCCAGCTTTAGTTTACGGGAGTATGCTTTCTCTGTTAGACATTCCTTACGGTAAGAAGTTACAGAACTTTAGAACTGGAAGGGCCTGCACACTCCATCCAGTCTACCACGTGTACATTTCCAGAACATTCCATTACATTTAGGAGGGGCTTATATACTTGCTCTCCAAGTCCTAGTGAAAGGAAACCACCCTTTTGTAGTGATGCTTGCTCTCCAAGGCCAGGTGAAAGGAAACCGCCATTTTGTAGGGACCACACTTTTCTCTCTTTGAGATAGGATGAGGCCCAGGAGCCCTGTGATGGCCTTATGTACTCCTTCCAGCTCCTCTGACGAATAGCAGCAAGCAAGGGGGTGAGTAACGTGCAACTTAACAAAATTGGTCCAAAATGTATTTTGGGACTTCCGGCAGGCCCACGTCTCACTGTAGACCTTGAGCTGTGCCACAGCAGGGCAAGGACTAGGGTGAGGCAAATGAGGCACTGGGGGTAAGATCTAAGGCGGCACTCACTCTCAGCTCCCAAGTGCACGACACATTGCATAATCCCAGGAGGAGCGCCTCCTTCAATTTTGCACCCAGGAGCCTCCTTTGCCCACGGTATTGTCAGCCCTGTGCAGGTGTACCACCTATCTGTAAGTTTGCCCCCTTCCCCTCCCGGCCCTCCTCCTCTTTCACTACTGTCTTCCTTCTTTCTTTCCCCTCGTTCCTTCCTCTCACTGTCTCTTCCTCTCTACCTCCTTCCTTCCTGTCCTTCCTTCATATATTTAACAAATATTTCCCAAGTGTCGACCTGGGCGAAGGACACAGATAGACATGGCCCCTTCGCGTTTTCCAGTCATTGAATTTATGGTGATGTTAAGGTATTTCAAAGTCCTACATACTTAAACTAATTTGATGCACAGTGTAATATATGACACATTTCTGGACCTGAAAACACACCCGGTACTTTACTTTTTAAAGTGATCTTCAAGATCAGAGGACCTGGATGGCCGATTTTATCCTTGAGGGTGCTTATGGAATAAGGCACATTTGCCAACTAAGCGCTCTCTGAGCAAAGTTCAGAAAGGAAGTCAGGGCAGAAGTCACCCTATAATGGGAAGGTTTTGTTTAGTTTTCCAACAAAGAGATTTGCTTCTTGACCATTTGGAGCAATTTGACAGTCTTTATAAACTGTTGACTTTCTGGAAAATAGCAGGTTAAGAAAGAGAACGATGTTCTCATGACCAAATAGCAATTTTTCCAGTTTTATGATAGATTCTTTAAATTTAATTGTGTTATGTGCTCTCAAGGAGCCCTGGTGGTGCAGTGGTTAAAGCACTTGGCTGCTAACAGAAAGGTCAATGATTCGAACCCAAGAGCCACTCTGCGGGAGGAAGATGTGGCAGTCTGATTCCAGCCTTGGAAACCCTATGAGGCAGTTCTACTCTGTCCTATGGGGTTGTTATGAGTCAGAATCGATGGCAACCTGTGTGGTTTTTTTGGTAGTGGGGTTTTATGTGCTATCAGGATAAGACTGGCAGAGACAAGGGCTGTTAAGGCTCAATTCTTAGTGGTAATGTGGTCATTGGAATATAGAAGCGATTCAGGAGGGAAAACAGAAACAGTTACAGTCAAGGAAATGCAACTAATATCCACCCTAAATTGCCATTGTTAAAAAGGAGGTGCAAATATAATGGCTTGTAAAACAAAATATACTATTTATATTTTCTAAAAAAAAAACAAAAAACCTGTTGCTATCAAGTTGATTCTGACTCCTGCAACCCCACTTGTTACAGAGTAGAACTGAGCTCCACAGGGTTTTCTTGGCTGTAATCTTAATGGAAGCAGATTGCCAGGCCTTTCTACTTCAGTGCCACTGAGTGGATTTGAACCACCAACCTTTTGGTTAGTAGACAAGAGCAAACTGTTTGCCCCTCCTAGGGACCTATATACAATTGATGCTTAGAGGTAATTTTTCTATCAAAAATTGAGCTTGACCTTTAACAAAAATTTTGCATCCAGTTTGGGGCTTCACAACAGAAAAGGGACTTAGAAAACTTGGAGAGGATTCTAAAGGGCACAGTAATAATAGCTATAATTTATTGAATGCTAAGTGTGTACCAGAAACCATGGTGGCTTAGTAGTTAAGAATTTGGCTGCTAACCGAAAGGTCAGCAGTTCAAATCCACCAGGTGCTTCTTGGAAACTCTATGGGGCAGCTCTACTCTGTCGTATAGGGTCACTATGGGTCAGAATTGACTTGACGGGAATGGGTTTGGGTTTTTTTTTTAAGTGTACCAGATTGAGTGCTAATTTAATACAATGCTATCATGAAGTGGGTTCTATTATTACCTTGCTCTATGGATGAGGTGGTTCAGAGAGGTTAAGAAATAATCCTCAAAGTCACACAGCTAATTAGCAGAAGACCCAAAATTCAAATCAATGTGGATCTGCTAGACTTCAAACTCCATAATTTTAAACGTCATTGATTAAAGGGCCCATGAGGAAGGGTAAAGGACCTGGGACTACTGTATGTGGAGAAGAAGAACCCAAGGAGAGACTTACTCTTGATCTTCAAGTATATTTTAAAGGGTGTTTGCATAAAGGAATGAAATTAGCTCATTTTTTTAATAAAGAATTCAATGTAAATCTACAATATGAGTTAAATATAGCAAAGAATAATTAAATATTGTAATATATAACCAAGAGGTCCACCCTGTCAGCTCCTGAAGGCAGGGACCATGTCTGTCTTCCTCATCTTTGAATCCCTGGGCTTACCGTAGGGCTGAGGGCATACGCAGAATTTTGTTGAGTAAATGAATGACGGTGTGCGTGAGTCTTTTAAATCTTTTTATTAATTTATTTATTTTGAGGCATTAACGATAGGATAGATGCTTATCGTTGTGGAATAGTTTAAACATGATCATAATTGGGAGTGACAGAAAATAAACGGAGTCCCAAGGACTGTTTCAACCACATGTCTTAATTTCTCTAGCCCCAATCCACTGGGCCCTTTTAGTATCTTAGGTTATATGTTCTGGAGGCAGATTGTAGTTCCATCATGTTGAAGAACTTTAATCTAATATGTTCAGATATACGTTAAACTACCAATCACAGAGTTTTTCAGGTAAATTACACAAATCCAGCTAGGAATGACAAGCAAATCCCAACCACACAAAATACAGTAACGGAAAAAGTATTCATAGCTAGAGAGAGAGAAAAAAAAACTAACTACAAAACCTCTTAACTCTCAATATTACTCTGCATAATTTGTTTTCAGTTATCAGGCTAAGAAGCACAAAAATAGTTTTGCTGCATCATCTGCAAATACATTGTTTAAACATACACGATTTTTTTAGAGTGCTGCCTCATGCACATCTAACAGCTGTCCCCAGTGTGATAACATTCCTAAAGGTCAGCTGACCCTTCAGCAGGCAACAATGGCCCTGTCAGTTCCTCCATCACCTCTTTCCTCAGCCTTGTTGTCTTCTTTTGCCAACTTGTGTTCTGAATCCTCATCCTTTTTCCATGTCACTTTTTTGGGTCCAGTCTTTGATTTGCCCTTGCTGAATTTCTGTATCAGCTCCTGCTGGATCAAAAATATGTATTTGAAACCCACACTTTCCTTAGGCAAGGACTGTAAAATATCAATTTACTAGAATGCCTGGGAAAATGGAGTATTTCAGTTCATTGACAGTTTGGCGTTATTTAGAATTAATTACACAATCTTTTTTTAATTGCAGTATATTTCTATGCCATAAAATTCCCCTCTTTTAAAAGTATATATTTCAGTGTTTTTTGGTATATTCAACCAGCACCACACTCTTATTTATAACATCTCCATCACTTTTTAAAGAAACTCCACCCCCGTTAGCTATTAGTCCAAATCCTCCCTTCTCTCAGCTCCTGGCAGCCACTAATCTATTTGCTGTCTCTATGGATTTTCCCATTCTGGATATTTTATATAAACAGAATAGTACAATATGTGGCCATTTGTGTCTGACTTCTTTCACTTAGCATAATGTTTGCTAGGTCTACCCATGTTGTAGCATGTATGAGTACTTCATGCCTTTTTATGGCCGAATAACATTCCATTGTATGGAACTATCACATTTTGTTTATCCATCAGTTGGTAGACATTTGGATAGTTTCCAGTTTTTAGCTATTATGAACAATGCTGCTATGAACATTCACATATACATTTTTGTGTGGACATATATTTTCAATTCTCTTGGCTATATACCTGGCAATAGAATTGTTGGGTTACATGGTAACTTCATATTTAACTTTTTTGAGAAACTGTTTTCCAGAGTGGTTATACCATTTTACATTCCCACCAGCTGTGTGTGAGGCTTTCAGTTTCTCCATATCCTCATCAACATTTGTTATTGTCCTTTTATGTATCTGTTGACCATTTGTATGTCTTCTTTGAGAAATATCTCTTGAAATAATCAGATTATCTTTCATTATTCCAAATATATTGTTAAAAATCTTTCCAAAATGCATCAATGTACTTTTACTCTGAATCAGTAAACTAAAACTTATTGGCTTGCTGGTGAGGGGCCTTCAGGACACCATCCAAACACCAGAGTTTTTATACTATATGGCAGCTATGTAAAGTGAAGATGGAAAGAAACTACTGTTTTATTGTTTGCCAAGTAAGTGCCAAACAATTTTCTGTCATTTTTCTAAATGTTACTCATTTAATCCTGACGTGAACTCTGGGAGGTGGTTAATATCCTGTCTTTACAAATGAGAAAAAGGAGGTCCTCAGTGGCTCAGGGATTTAACCAAGATGATCAAATGAGCATGAGGTGGAGCTTGGAGTCAGACTCAAGTAGCATTGACACTACAGTCTACAGTGTTTTCATCATTCCATCCTGCCTTTTATATAAAACCCATTGCCGTTGAGTTGACTCTGACTTATGGTGACTCCACGTGCTTCAGAATAGAACAGTGCTCTGTAGAGTTTTAAATGGCTGTAGTGTTACAGAAATAGATCACCAGGCCTTTCTTCTGTGGTACCGCTGGGTGGAGTCAAACCATCAACCTTTAGGTTAGCAGCCAAGCACAGTAACCATTTGCACCACTCAGGGACCTTAATTCACTGAAGGCTATTTATTTAAGAATTTAATTGTTACTTTTCAAGATTATTTGTGTTTGTTTTATTTTTATTTACTTCTCACATGTTTACTATATGGAGTTGGGGTGCTAAATTAGAGTAATGCATGCTGCTGTTGTTAGGTGCTGTCAAGTTGGTTCCGACTCATAGCAACCCTAGGTACAACAGAACAAAACACTGCCCGGTCGTGTGCCATCCTCACAATCATTGCTATGTTTGAGCCCATAATTGCAGCCACTGTGTCAATCCATCTTGTTAAGGGTCTCCCTCTTTTTTGCTGACTCTCTACTTTACCAAGCATAATGTCCTTCTCCAAGGACAGGTCCCTCCTGATAACATGTTCAAAGTATGTAAGATGAAGTCTCACCATCCTCACTCTGGCTATACTTCTTCCAAGACAGATTTATTCATTCTTTTGGCAATCAATACTACATTCAATATTCTTTGCCAACACCGCAATTCAAAGGCGTCAGTTCTTCTTCGTTCTTCCTTATTCATTGTCCAGCTTTCACATGCACATTTGAAAATACTATGTTTTGAGTCAGGTGCATCTTATCCTCAAAGTGACTTCTTTTCTTTTTAACCTTTAAAGACGTCTTTGGCAGCAGATTTGCCCAATGCAATACGTTGTTGATTTCTTGACTGCTGTTTCATGGGTGTTGATTGTGGATCCAAGTAAAATGAAATCCTCGACAATTTCACTATTGTCTGTTTAATGTGCTGTTGCTTAGTGATCCACTTGCGAGGATTTTTGTTTTATATTGAAGGGTAATCCATACTAAGGCTGTGGTCTTTGATCTTCATCAGTAAGTGTTTCAAGTTCTCTTCACTTTCAGCAAGCAAGTTTGTGTCATCTGCATATAGCAGATTGTTAATGAGTCTTCCTCCAATTCTGATGCCACACTCTTCTTCATATAGTCCAGCTTCTCAGATTATTTGCTCAGCATACAGACTGAATAAGTATGGGGAGGGGATGCAACCCTGACGCACACCTTTCCTGCTTTTAAAGCATGCAGTATCCCCTTGTTCAGTTCGAAAAACTGTCTCTTGGTCTAAGAACAGTTTCTGCATGAGCACAATCAAGTGTTGTGGAATTCCCATTCTTTTCAATGTTATCCATAATTTGTTATGATCCACACAGTTGAATGCCTTTGCGTAGTCAATAAAACACAGGGAAACATCTTTCTGGCGATCCTTTGCTTTTAGCCAAGATCCGTCTGACATCAGCAATGATATCCCTCATTCCACGTCCTCTTCTGAATCTGGCTTGAATTTCTGGCAGTTCCCTGTCAATGTACTGCTGCAGATGTTTTTGAATCATCTTCCACAAAATTTTACTTGAGCGTGGTATTAATGATACTGTTCAATAATTTCCACATTCTGTTGGATCATCTTTCTTTGGAGTGGGCACTTATATGGATCTCTTTCAGTTGGTTGGCCAGGTAGCTGTCTTCCAAACTTCTTGGCATAGTGAGTGAGCACTTTCTGTGTTGCATCCATTTGTTGAAACATCTCAATTGGTATTCTGTCAGTTCCCACAGCCTCGTTTTTTGCCAATGCTTTCAGTGCAGCTTGGACTTCTTCCTTCAGTACCATCAGTTCTTAATCATATGCTACCTCCTGAAATGGCTGAATATCAAACAGTTCTTTTTGGTACAGTGACTCTGTGTATTCCTTCCATATTCTTTTGATGCTTTCTGTATCATTCAATTTTTTGTCCATAGAATCCTTCTATATTGTAACTCAAGGCTTGGATTTTTTCTTCACTTCTTTCAGCTTGAGAAATGCTGAGCATGTTGTTCCCTTTTGGTTTTCTAACTCCAGGTCTTTGCATATTTCATTATAATACTTTACTTTGTCTTCTTGAGGTGCCCTTTGAAATCTTCTGTTCTGCTCTTTTACTTCATCATTTATTCCTTTGACTTTAGCTACTCTACATTCAAGGGCAAGTTTCAGAGTCTCTCTGACATCGATTTTGGTCTTTTTTTTTTCTTTCCAGTCTCTTTAATGACCTTTTGCTTTCTTCACGTGTGATGTTCTTGATGTCATCCCACAACTCACCTGGTCTTTGGTCATTAACGTTCAATGTGTCAAATCTATTCTGAGATGGTCTCTAAATTCAGGTGGGATATACTCAAGGTTGTATTTTGGCTTTCATGGACTTGTTCTGATTTTCTTCAACTTCAGCTTCAACTTGTATATGAGCAATTGATGGTCTGTTCCTCAGTTGGCCCCTGGCCTTGTTCTGACTGATGGTATTGAGCTTCTCCATTGTCTCTTTCCACAAATGTAATCAATTTGACTCCTGTGTATTCCATCTGGCAAGGTCCACGTGTATAGTCACCTTTTATGTTGTTGAAGAAACGTTTTCCCAAGGAATAGGTCATTGGTTTTGCAAAATTCTATCATGTGATCTCCGGCATTGTTTCTATCACCAAGGCCATGTTTTCCAACTACCGATCTTCCTTTGTTTCCAACTTTCACTTTCCAATCACCAGTAATTATCAATGCATCTCGATTGCATATTTGATCAATTTTAGACTGAAGAAGTTGGTAAAAATCTTCAATTTCTTCATATTTGGCATTAGTGGTTGGTGCATATATTTGAATAACAGTCGTATTAACTGGTCTTCCTTGTAAGTATATGGATATTATCCTATCACTGGCAACGTTATACTTCAGAATAGATCTTGAAATGTTCTTTTTGACAGTGAATGTGATGCCATTCCTCTTCAATTAGCTGTTTTCGACCATATGATTGTCTGATCCAAAATGGCCAATACCAGTCCATTTCAGCTCATTAATGCCTAGGATATCTATCTTTACGTGTTCCATTTAATTTTTGACACCTTCCAATTTCTTAGATTCATACTTAGTACATTCCAGGTTCCGATTATTAATGGATGTTTGCAGGTGTTTCTTCTCACTTTAAGTGGTGTCACAAAAGCAAATGAAGGTCCCAAAAGCTTTACTCCATTCAATTCATTAAGGTCAACTCTACTTTAATGAGGCATCTCTTCCCTGGTCGTATTCTGAGTGCCTTCCAACCTGAGGGACTCATCTTCTGAGCAACACTCAAGCCACCACAGTACAACTAACAGACAAGTGGTGGAGAATAATGCATACTTTTAGTTAACTGAGGGCCACCATAAGTTCCCATATGGTTCATTGGTTTTATTGGATTATCTTATAGAAATCTTATCCCTTGGTAAAAATAGTTACTGAATTAATCTCCTAATTTCTCACTTAGGAGTTAGGGATAAATGAAAGATGATGTGAAAAGAGTAAGGAGGATGAAAAATTTCATTATCCTTTAAAATATTTGCGATACTTGCAAATTCATATTTAAACTGGAAAAAAATTGATGCCTCCAGGAGAGGTGGCAGTGTAGCCACTCGGTAAACTAAGACATGTGCAGCACTCTCAAAAGATAAACTTCACAGGAATGGGTGAAGGAATAGTTTTGTTTTCCGTATTAAACTCAGCCATGCCAGATCTCCACCACCCAACTCTCAGTTTGTCGTACTGTGATGGCTTGAGTGTTGCTATGATGCTGGAAGCTATGCCAACTCGTACTTCAAACACTAGCAGGGTTACCCATGGTGGACAGATTTCAGTGGAGCTTCCAGACTAAGATAGATTAGGAAGAAAGTCCTGGTGGCTTACTTCTGAAAATTAGCCAATGAAAACCCTGTGGATAAGAACTGAATATTGTTTGACTGGACTCAAACATGCCACTGATCATGAAGATGGTATAGGACCGGGCAACATTTTGTTTTGTTGCGCGTGGAGTCGCCATGAGTTGGAGATGACTCAATGGCAACCAACAATAACAACAACATGCAGAATCTAGAAGAAAAGAATAAGGTTTTCACGACCAAATTAATGGAGAAGCAATTTTTCTAGAACCGTAAACTGTGTCATATCCTGTCTGTGCAGAATCAGCAAAAGCCCAAGACTCAGTGGAGTAGAACATCCAAGGAGGATGGCGTCTCATCTTCCACTCTGGACAGTGGGCCAAAGGACCGGCTACCAGACATACACAAGGTGTTTCTTAGGACTGTTTTCCAGTTTTCTGATCCTATAAATCTGAGTTTTTTCCTTTCCTATACTTGCAATTTTCCAATAGTTTGTTTCGGTTCTTCTTTCTAAAAGGAAGAAATCTAGCTTAAAAAGTGTCATACTAACTCCATGACTTTGACACCGGCTGAGTACTGTATGTTTCCAAGTCTGGGAGGCTGGGAGAGGAAGGTGAGGATGAACCTAAGTAGAGAGGCTCAGAGAGAAAGTCATTCCCAGTCCTGCTATTTCATAGCAGAGCCTGTCAGGCCCAATGGAAGGGAAGGGGACTTATGAGTGAGATAGTCTATAATTCCAAGACTCCCAGCCCCACAGAAGTTTCTGCCTTTATTCCAGTCACTATCTTCCTCCCTCACAATTACTCACAGAAGTCAAAGGGCTTAGGAATGTAAAAAAACACAGCAACAAGTAGGCAGCTCATATCAAAACTGTTTTTTGATTTGGGACACCCAGATTACAATTCCAACTTGAAGTCAAGAAACAATGGATTGGTAGTTGTGTCCTGATGCTTTCCATCTCTGTCTTTATCGTAAAGAAGAAAAGTGTAGAGGAGCTGTATAGCCTCACCAGGCAGGCCCAGAACTGGACAGGTAAGGGATGGCTGCCCAGGAAGCCAGCTCTTGCTGTCTTCCTTGAGATTCTGATTTTTGCCAGCGTTGTTAGTACTTCTTTCCCAAGGCACCATTTCATTCAGGGCCTTCTCGCGGGGCATATACGGGAATATGTACACAGGGGTACATAGTGGAAATGTATTTAAACAAAGTCACATAAAGGGCACTTCTCTGTGCTGCTTTGCTACAGGAAACCCTATCTCCAGGCACTTCCATTTTCCCTTTCTTTGTTTTACTTTATCTTAGCATCTGTCTTCACTCATGGGCTCTGTTTCCTGTTATGTAAAGAGGGAATAGCAATAGATTCAAAGTAAGTAAATAAAGGATGGACTTGAAGCGTAGGATCCAAGCATTTTCTTGACATTTGCTAAAGAAAACAACAACTATATAAAAGGGGGGAAAAGGAAACAAAAGCAGAAGTGAGAACAAACACAATATTTATGTCAATAAATATAAATGGATAAAACTAAGGGAAAAAACTTCTCAGACTAGGTTAAAAAGTAAAACTACAGGAGTGTGCATATAAGAGACACACCTAAAACAAAACAATACAGAAATATTAAAAATAAGATGATGGCCAAAAATGTCTCAGACAGATACAGGCCACAAGAGTGCTTCAGACGTAGCAATAGGAATAAAAACTTCAAGATTCCAATAGAAAAAAGGTACCTGACATAAACTATTCATATAAGGAAATAAATGGCCAATAAAAATAGGAAAAAATTATTCAACTTCACTAGTTATCAAAGAAGTGCAAAATCAGACAAGATACCACTTTTTTTGTCAGCCAGACTAGCAAAGTGGTGATATCCCTCCACACATTAACTTGGAATGCTGGTAATGAGTGTGAAGTGGGCCTTTTATGTACCTGGTGCAATGGTTAAGAGCTGGGCTGCTAACCAAAAGGTCGGCAGTTCAAATCCACGAGCTGCTCCTTGGAAACCCTACAGGGCAGTTCTACTCTGTCCTATAGTGTCACTCTGAGTCAGAACTGACTCGATGGCACATAACAACCACAAACCAAAACCAAAGAGGCCTGGTGGTGCAACAGATAAGTGCTCAGCTGCTAATCAAAAGGTTGGTGATTTGAACCCACCCAGCGGCTCCAAGGGAGGCAAGACCTGGCAATCTCTTCCCTTAGAGATTACAAGCTAGAAAACCCTATGGGGAAGTTCTACTCTGTCACATGGCGTTGTTAATGGACTCCAACTCATGGCCTTCGAGTAGAACTGTGCTCTGTAGGGTTTTCAACGGCTGAATTTTTGGAAGTAGATTGCCAGTCGCCTCTTGAAGTTCCAGCTTTGCATTAACTATTTGCACCACCTGGGGACTCCTGTTGTTATCGTTAGGTGCCGTGGAGTTGGTTCCAACCCATAGCGACCCAGTGTGCAACAGAACAAAACACCGCCCAGTCCTGCACCATCCTCACAATTGTTGCTGTGCTTCAGCCCACCGTTGCAGCCACTGTGTGGACTCCTAAGGAAGTGTAAATAGCTATAAATTTTTGGAAAGCAATTTTTATGAAGTATGAAGAATATTAGACGTTTTTGATATTGCAAGCTGATTTTTTAAACTTGTAATAAATTCGTAAAAAATGAACTTTGATCTCTAATTTATGCAACTTACAAAAATTTCATATATGTTAAATTCCATTTTTATTAAAGATATAAAGGTGATCAAGAAGACCATAAAAGTATTAGGAGAAAATGTAGGAGAATACTTTTATGATCTTAGCTTGGTGGAACCCTTTCTAAGTATGGCATAAAAACCAGATGCCTTAAAGGAAAATATTCACAGATACGACTACCTAAAAATAAACTTATGTGAAATGGCAAGCGATAATGTAGAAGAAAATATTTATGACATCTATAACAGAAAAAAGTAAATCTTCATAACATACGAACAGTTCCTACATATTAATAATTAAAAGAAACATCCAGTACAAAATTGGTCAAAAGATATGGACAAGCCAATTCATAAGAATAAAATACATAAATAAACATATAAAAATACTTATCTTTGTTAGTAATCAGAGAAATACAAATAAAAACAATGAAATATAATTTTTTTTTTTTTTTTGCCTTTCAACTGATCAAAATTTAAAAGTCTATATACTACTCAGTGTTGGTCAGAATATGAGGAAATCGACCCTTTCATACCAACCACTTCAGGTAGAAATAAAAATTGCTAGACCATTTTTGGAGAACAATTTGGTAGTAGTATCTATCAAAAATTTAGGAGCCCTTGTGGTGCAGTGGTTAAGAGCTCAGCTGTTAACCAAAAGGTTGGCAGTTCAAATCCACCAGCCACTCCTTGGAAACCCTACAGGGCAGTTCTCCTCTGTCCTATAGGGTCACTATGAGTCAGAATCGACTCGACGGCAATGGGAAAATCTATTAAAAGTTTACGTGCACACACTTTTCAATGTAACAATTTTACTGCTGGGAATAGAAATTTCAGAAATAATTGTATATGGAAAGGCATATGTACTAGGATGATCACTACTGTTTCATTTGAAATAGTGAAAAACTGAAAATAACCTAAATGTCAATAATTAGGGGACTGATGAAATAAAGTAGGACACATCTGTGTAAAAAATACTCTGCAAATGTTAAAAAGCAATGGGGAAGATCTTCATGTACCAACGTGAAACAATTTCCAAGATTTATTATTGAATGAAATGAGCAATTTGCAGAAAAGTATATAGAGTATAATTGTATTTTTGTTTAAACAAACAAATATGTATTTGGCTATATATGGAGCCCTGGTGGTGCAGTGGTTAAAGCGCTCAGCTGCTAACCAAAATGTCACTAGTTCAAACCCACCAGCCACTGGCAGTCTGCTTCCATAAAGATTACAGCCTTGAAAACCCTATGGGAAAATTCTACCCTGTCCTATAGGGTCATTATGAGTCAGCATTGACTTGACAGCAACGGGTTAAGGGTATGGTTATATAGATCAATGTCTACATATCTATATATAGATATACAAAATGGATAAAATCAAAGTTCACACACAAGTTGTTAACAGTGATTACTTCTAGGAAGTTGAATCAGAGAGAAGACTCTTGTCTTCTATTTACACATTTTGTATTGTTTGATATATTATTTTTTACAGTAAACAAATGTTTTAGTTTAGTTTTTTGTCATTAAAAAGAATAATTTTAAATGAAATATTGAAGTTTTCAGTGTAAAATGCATAACAGGCCAGATTATCTGAATGCCTTGGTAATTAGTAATGCTTAGTCGTTATGCATCTTTGCAAAAGCTAGTTGTTCTCTCTATGCCTCAATATTCTGCAAAAAAAAAAATGTCCAGGCAAGCAGGCAGAGAGGCTGGGGCTTCAAAACGTCCCTACCAGACATGTTAAAAAAGGTGTTGGCCAAACTCCCTGAGGGACTGAATTGCTGGGCTGGGGGCTGTGGGGACCGTGGTCTTGGGGAATATCTAGCTCAGTTGGCATAACATAGTTCATAAAGAAATTGTTCTACATGCAACTTTGGTGAGTAGCGTCTAGGGTCTTAAAAGCTTGTGAGCAGCCATCTAAGATACTCCACTGGTCTCACTCCATAGAGAGCAAGGGAGAAGGAAGAAAACTAAGGACACGGGAAGGATTGGTCCAAAGGACTAATGGATTACAACTACCACAGCCTCCACTGGACTGAATCCAGTACAACTGAATGGTGCCCGGCTGCCACTGCCGACTGCTCTGACAGGGATCACAGTGGAGGGTCCCAGACAGAGATGGAGAAAAATATAGAACAAAATTCTAACTCACAAAAAAAGACCAGATTTACTGGCCTGACAGAGACTGGAGAAATCCCGAGAGTATGGCCCCCAGATACCCTTTTATCTCAGTAATGAAGTCACTCCCGAGGTTCACCCTTCAGCCAAAGATTGGACAGGCCCATAAAACAAAATGCGACTAAAGGGGCACACCAGACCAGGGGCAAGGATGAGAAGGCAGAAGGGGACAGGAAAGCTGGTAATAGGAAACCCAAGGTCAAGAAGGGAGAGTGTTGACAAGTTGTGGGGTTGGTAACCAATGTCACAAAACAATATGTGTACTAACTGTTTAATGAGAAGCTAGTTTGGTCTGTAAACCTTCATCTAAAGTACAATTTCAAAAAAAAAAAAAAATGTGTTGGCAGGAAGTAACACCAACTCAAAAGTCTATGGGGCCAGGGAGCCGCAACCTACAAGAGTAAGGGCACCTTGGGGAAGATGAACTGTGGTGGGGGCCTGTGGGACTTGGAACAGCAGATCCCAGCTCCCACTGCATGGTGCCAGATAGGAAAGCGGCCCAGTTTTGCCAGATCTGCCAAGTGTTTCAAAAGAAACCAGAAATCTCAATTTTTATGTACATATCTCATTTTTGGCAACAAATTAAAAAAACCTTTTTTTAGCCTTCTTTGGCCAACTCTGTGCAAATTAAATAAAACATTTCTACATTCCTGAATGTGGACGGTGGCTATTCTATTTGTAACTGCTGATGTATGCTCTAGAAGAGTCTGAAAATTATGCTTTGAGGTTGATCTTTCACTTACGCTTTGACATCCTGTTTTTCTCCCCTCTAGGATGGACTGCATTTCAAGAGAAAATAAGCTGCAGAAATGTCTCCCCATATAATGGCTATATATACAGGTAAGATGAGTGAAGATTTTTCCAACTCTTTAATTGTATTCTTTGGAACATTTGCAAGCAGGGTAATTAATGACAAAATGATAATTTCTTCTTCCTTCATTCAGAATTACGGTTTTGCCAGCAATGAGGACAGCACGAAGAGGGAGAGTTTAGAGTTTAGACTGTCTGGCAAACTCTTTCAAATCATTAATTTTCTTTGGCTGTCTGATGCAGTGTGTGACAGCTAATTTGGGATCGTGACTTGATTTTCTAACGAGGTTTTAGTAATTCTGCTAAGTTATTATTTTTCATCAAATCTTTCCCCCACAACTCATAATTAATCAGTTGAGCGCATTTTTATCTTCTCATAAATTTGCGAGGGAATTCATCAGTGGATCATTGTTCTGTGTATGCTATTACTGGGATATGCCCATTTGGCATATACTTGCTGATAATAGAACAAAATGCCTTAACAGAGCCAAGAATCATCAGATCCATATGTCTGATGAAATAAAATGGGAATTTCAAATACACTTGAATTTAAGATGAAAAAGAAATCCACAATTACCTTTCCACTTGGTGTATTATACCATCTTCGTGGGTATTTCCTAATGGCATCCCTGTACTTTTCAATCCTTTCCCAGTCTTCATGCCATCTTTGAGCTTGATACCAGGGTTCCGACTTCGTGATCCGTTCCAGAATGGTTTTGTTCTCTTTTCGCACTCTGCAAAGCTCCTGTTCTCTTTTTCTCCTGTTTAGACTCCGAAAAATAACACAAATGTTTCTTGAAATACTGAGATAGTTAAAGAATGTGTGACAGAAGTTTATCACTCTGCATTCAAGAGAGTGAGACTCTGTGTCCACAAGGGAGGCTGACCGACCTCCTGGGCAGGAAGGACCCGCCAGGGAGGTCAGGATTTGCTCATTGTTTATCCATTTAGCAAACATTTAATAAATCCATCCTTTTTCAGGGACTAGGATTGGAGGTGATGGGCTTCAGAGTAGGGTAAGCAAGTCCCAGTACTCAAGGACCTATATAACTCAGTTGAGAAAGCTGGTCTGTAGAGGGATAAAAACAACCTTGTGTTATAAATGCTCTGGGGACACAAAGCGGGGGTGCTCAGGACTTCCTGAGAGCCGTGAGGAGAGGTGGCAATTAGGAGAAGAAGTGATGCTGAAAGTGAGTCTAGAAAGAATAGTATGCGTTCACTGGGCAAACAAGGAGAGAAAGGGTATCCCAGGTAGCATGGCAGCCTAAAGCAGCAGGGCACATTTGGGAAAATGCAAGTATGCTGGCATGGCTGAAGTATGGAAGGGTGACAGAGGCTGAAATTTGGAGGGACCTGGGTGCAGCTTAAGTAGTTTTGACATTGTTTTGAAGGCAATGGGAAGTCATCGAACGGCTTTAAACAGGGAGGGATACATCCAAACTTTATCACTTTAGAAAGATCACTCTGGAGACAGGGTGGAGAATGCATTGGAGAAAATGAGACTGGAAGGGGAACCGATGAGAGCCTACTGCAGTGGTCCAGAGGAGAGATGAAGATGACCTGAGTCAGGCAGCAACAGCAGATGAGAAGAGAACTGTTAGAGAGGAGGGCTCGGTCACAGCTGGCACCGATTAAGATGTAGTCATGGAGAAGCACAAGGAGTGAAGAATGAATTACAGCCATTAGGATTAAGCGACTGGGTGACTATGGGGAGATTAGATAAAACAGGGACCAACAGTGGAACAGGTCTGGTGGACCTCTGCTTGGAACAACACCATCAAGAACATTTACTGAGCACTTCCCATGTACTAGGCACTATTCTAAATACTTTATACATACTATGTCTCATTGATGATAATAGACTACCATCCATTGATTTATGTACCAGTGGTTAAGTGCTCGGCTGCTAACCAAAAGGTCAGCGGTTCGAATCCACCAGCCACTTTGTGGGAGAAAGGTGTGGCAATCTTCTCCCATAAAGACTACAGCCTTGGAAACCCTATGGGCAGTTCTACTCTGTCCTATGGGGTCGCTATGAGTTGGAATCAACTCGACAGCAATGAGTTTGTTTTTTTTTTAAGAAAGAAAAATTGCGGCCAATAAAACCATGTAATGCCATCCATTGTAAGATATGTTCCCATTTCAGAGCTGCTAAAAATGTGTGTGTGTTGGGTTGGGGCGGGAGGAGTGTGTCTTAGAACTGATGAAATAAGATTAACTTATATAATCCTTATAATAATAACCTTAGAGGTAGGCACCCTTAATAGGCTCATTTTACAAAAACAGAAAAAGAACAAAGCCACAGCTGTAACTGGTGGTTGAGCTGGAACTTGAACCACGTGGTCTAATTGGATTTGGGATCATGGTGGAACATTTCAGTGGAGCTATATGCCTCGTGCTCAGGAATGACAATGGGACTGAAGACATGGGTCCATAACATCTAAGTGGTGGCTAAAGTGAAGGGCATGGGTGACATTGCCCAGAGGGAATGTGCACACCAGGAAGCGGCCAGGGGCAGAGCTTCAGGGAGCACTAGCATTCAAAGGAGTTTAGGTAGACTGGAGGGCAAAAGAGACCAAGACGAAAATGATTAGGGAGGTAGAAAGCTTAAGAGCAAGTGGGGAAAGAGTTACAAACTTGAGGGGAGTGAACACTGACAGTAAATGACACCGAAAGATCAAGTATTTGGTTGGTTCATATAAAAATGACATTTTTATAGGTCAGAAGCAATAGAAAATTCATTCAGCACAAAATGAATAGGACTGAAAAGAGACCATGCAAAAATCAGCACACAAAGATGTGCATTTCAGCATCGTTTATAATAGTGAAAATTCAGAATTAATCTACAGGCCCAGTAACATGGAATTGGTTAAATAAACGATGGTGCAGTCATATAAGAACATGTGATGAACTTATTAAGAGATGTTCTAGAAGACGTTCTAATGACTTGAAAAATTCTTATCATTGAATGTCAAGCGAAAAAAGTCAAGATACAAGATGATATATGAGGTATAATTTTAATTACATTTCATGGATTTCTACATGTACAAAGATATAACAATAAGAAAATGTAAACAAACATACCAATATAAAGCTTTTATCTCCGGGTGATGGAATTGCAGTTTATTTTAATTTCTTCTTTATACTCTCTAATACAAGTATTATTTTTGTAATCAGGAAAATCATGAAATTTATTTTTAAAAAATTTAAAGGAAAAAATGCAATGGATTTAGCAAAAAGGAAGTCATTGTTGACCTTATTTAATTGTTTAGTCATTCAACAAATGTTTACTGACATGGTCTTGGGGGACATCTAGCTCAACTGGCATAACATAGTTTACAAAAAAAAATGTGCTACATCCGACTGTGGTGAGTAGCATCTGAGGTCTTAAAAGCGGCCATCTAAGATACATCTACTGATTCCATCTCAGCAGGACCAAAGAAGAATGAAGAAAACCAAAGACATAAGGGAAAGATTAGTCCAAAGGACTAATGGACCACAACCTCTACCAGACTGAGCCCAGAACAACTAGATGGTGCCCAGCTACCACCACCGACTGCTGTGACGAGGATCACAATAGAGGGTCCCGGACAGAGCAGGAGAAAAATGTAGAACAAAATTCAAATTCACCAAAAAAAGAGCAGGCTTGCTGGTCTGACAAAAACTGGAGAAACTCTGAGAGTATGGTCCCCAGACACCCTTTTAACTCAGTCCGAAGTCACTCCCGAGATTCACCCTTCAGCCAAAGATTAGACAAGTCTAAAGGGCAGACAGTAACACACGTGAGGAAAGTGCGTCCTAGTTCAGTCATGTACACGAGATTAAACGGGCACCGCAGCCCAAAAGCAAAGATGAGAAGGCAGGTAGGGACAGGAAAATTGCTGAGAACCTGGGGGTGGAGAAGGGGAGAGTGTTGACACATCACGGGGCTGACAACCAATGTTGCAAAACAATTTGTGTGTTAATTGGTTAATGAGAAACTAATTTGCTATGTAAAGTTTCACCTAAAGCACAATAAAAAAAATTTACTGAGCACCAACTGTGTGCCAGCCACTGTACTGGGCATTGGATACAATGATGAACAAAATAGATAAGATCCTTATGGTCATGAGGCTTGTAGTTCAGTGGGAAGACAGATAGTGAACAAGTAAACCCACAAATACATGATTACAAATGACAAATTGTGATAAATGCTGTAAAGGAAAAGATCAGGATGGAGTGAAGACCTTCCTCAGAACATGACATTTAAGCTGAGACTGAAGGTTGAATAAGAATAGCTAGGCCTAGAGTGGAGTTCCTGGCTGGTGCAAACAGTTAACATACTCTGTTGCTAACCAAAAGGTTGGTAGTTTGAATCCACCCATAAGCAACTTGGAAGAAAGGTCTGGCAATCTACTTCCAAAATATAAGCCATTGAAAATCCTACAGAGCACAGTTTTACTGTGACACAGATGGGGTCACCATGAGTTGGAGTCAACTGGACAGCAACTAGTGTTTTTTATGCCTAGAATAAGGGATAAACATTCTAGACTCTTAGCCATGTACTAGGAAGAGCCCCTGAGACACAAAGGCAGTGAAAAAGCGTTGTGGTTGAGACTCTTTAACAGATGATTTTGCTCAGATAGTCCAAGGCAGAACTGTCCCCTTTATTGTTTGCTCTTTTGTGAGATCGCTTACTCTGATCATTGTGTAAATTGGGTGTCATCCAACTAAGCTTTTTTCTTCTTTCTTTTTCTACTTTTAAAGTATGACTTAGTTATACATATAGATGATCTATAGTTACTTGAGGCTTAAGAGGATCAAGTGAAAATGTGGTTGAGTGCAGATAACAGGGAGTGGAGTGAACCTATGAAGGCTGAGTCTGTGCTTGTATTTACAAGTGTGTTCCTCCAAGCTGTGTCCTGTGACGGCAACGTAAAGCAAATATTTCTGGATTATCTATTATTTGTGGATAATCCTTACCTTATTTCTCCTGTTTACATGCAAAGCAAATGTCTCTGGATTATCTATTATTTGTGGATAATTCTTACCTTTTTTCTTCTGTTTACAGGAGTAACTTACAGCTGACTTCATTTTTCTTCCTTCCTCCCTGAATTTTCATTTAGCCAAATTCTGCCTCTAGGGTTTTTAAAAGCTCTTCTATATAAGTAAACCGTTCAAGTACTACTTAAATTGCTGGAGGGATGAGGCAGTCTTTGGGAGTATAACCCGTTTATTCACTTTGAATACAGCAGGCATAACTTGCTCCTTGGGAAGCAGTTCTTCTCTAGGCCTCTGTATAGAAAACCAAACACACTACCAAGGCCATGGATGGAAAGAGTTTCCCAAATAGTCCCTTACAACTCCCTGTCAGCCTACGGTTCTAAATCATGAAGTCATAGGTTGTAAGACCTGGTATGGACCTTAGAGATTGCCTGGTCCAAAAGTCCATGAATAGAATTCGGAATCCCATGAGCTTGAATACAAAAGAAATTTCATCATTATTTTCACCAATCTTTAACTAAAATATAGCATTGCCTTCAATTATTAAGTAGAGGCAATATACCACAATATTCCATGACTTTATTACCAATAGAAGTCTCAGATATTATAGTTGTTGCATATCTTTTGAAATATTGTTTATGCTTATCACTTTGAAATTATAGTGGTTATTGGACCTGCTGCAAGATCTTTTTATTGAATACGTTAATGAAGAAGTACATGTATTATTTTATCATAATTTAAAAAATATTTTCATGTTTCAATATAGTTGGTGTCCTTTGAAATCATATGGATTTTATTTTATTCACTTAAAAACCTGGCTTCTAGAAGAGGTCCATAGATTTCATCATTCTGCCAAAGCAGTTCTTGGCGTTAAAGGGCATAAGAACTCTGGATAGAAAACAGTCATATTTGAAATATGAATAAGCTATTGGCAATAATAATAATAATAATAGCTAACTTTTATTGCATTCTGAGCACTGTCTAAGCATTTTACATATATTAATGCATTTCATGCTCATAACGATCTATAGGAAAGGCATTAGAGTCCCCATTTTATACATGAGAAAACAGAGATACCTTGACCTTACCCAAGGTCACACAGCTAGAAGTAGAGATGCCCAGGTCTAAGGCTGGGAGAGGCTGAGTAACATGTCCTAGTTCTTACAGAGAGTCCTGACTCACAGGCCTCTATATCAACTTCCATACCACGTCAAAACCTCTGAAAGCTTCAAGGAGGTAATTTTTTATCACATATTTTCCCATTTTCTGGATTCAGCTTCCTCTTCGTGTCTGGCTAGCCTCCTTCTCTGGGCATCTGTGACATCTTATGTACCTGAGTTATAGTGCCAAAATGGAATTTAAAATGATCTCATAGCTTTTGGAGCCCTGGTGGCATAGTGGTTAAGTGCTTGACTGCTAACCAAAAGGTCAGTGGTTCAAACCCACCAGCTACTCTGTGGGAGAAAGATGTGGGAGTCTGATTCTGTAAAGATTTACAGTCTTGGAAACACTATGAGGCAGTTCTGCTCTGTCCTATAAGGTTCCTATGATCGAAATTGACTTGATGGCAATGGTTTTGGCTTTGGACATAGCTTCTAGAGGGAAAAAATGACAGTACAGTCAGTCCCTGTATCACAAACGAGTTCCGTTCTTAAGTCTGTCTTTAGTTTGAATTTGTACATAAGCCAGAGTAGTCAGGTAAGGTTTATATCTAGCATTAGCTAGTCAAATGTTTGTCTTAGTATATAGTATATAGTGTATCTTTCTATGCATGAAAAACATTAAAGAAACACTTCTAGATACACTAAAACACATTTAACATAATAATACAGTAATAATAATCATGTTCTGATACGTGTCGCAAAGTAGAGCCTGTTTGTTATTACAAACTATTGGATGTACCTCTAATTTTTAGTATAATAGGCTATATGGGGGCAGGTTTGTAACTATGGGTTGTACATAAGTCGAATGTTCGTAACCTGGGGACAGCCTGTGGTGAAAAAATCCATTTGGCTATATGAGAACATGAGGATTTACAAGCATGCTCCGTTCGAACTCACCAGCCGCTCTGTGGGATGAAGATGTGACAGTCTATCTCCTCAAAGATCTACAGCCTTGGAAACCCTATGGGGCAGTTCTACTCTGTTCTACAGGGTCACCGTGAGTTGGAATTGACTGGATGGCAACGGGCTTGGGCTTTTTTTTTTTTTTTTTTTTTGGTATAAGGAACAGGAGCAACAACTAAAATTCTAAAATTCAGGTACCATGTGTCTATTGCAATCAGTGTTATCAAAATGGAATCTCCAATGAAACCAGCTCCATCGTTTCCAGGAGCAGCCAGGCGACAGTAAACCAAAACTCTTTGCCTTCAAGTCAATTCCAACTCATAGCAACCCTATAGGACAGAGTAGAACTGCCCCACAGGGTTTCCAAGGCTGTAACCTTCAGGGGAGCAGATTGCCACTTCTTTCTCCCACAGAGTGGCTGGTGAGTTTGAACCACCCACCTATCAGCTAGCAGTCGAACACTTTAACCAGTGCCCCACCAGGACTCCTCCCAGGCAGTAACATCAGTCCCGTAATCCAAGGTAACAAGCATTAGGAACGGAGTGCAATCTCTCAGGAAGGACTTCTATGTGTCAAGCACAGTGGAACCAAGCGGCTTACACGCATGATCTTGTTTAACCTCACATCTCCAGGAGCTAGCTACAGCTAGCCTTAACAGATGGCTCAACTGTGGCAGAAAGTTCAGGTTGTACCTTACCCAAAGGAGTGTACTAAGCCATGGAAACCACCGCCATGTTGTGGCTGACATGGGGCAGTCTGCTCTCAGTTCGTGCCCTTTTATTTTTCTTTTTTGCCCATAGCGTTTCCACTGGGTTTAGGCAGGTTCCTTTTATTTGGTACTTTAAGGCCTGTCCTTTTAACACTATAAACTCCTTGCTGGTCCCATACACATGCAACTTGAGCCTGACTTGCTTCAGATGCACTTGATAAGCATCTGGCTAACAAGACAGGCCACAATCTGACGGCCCTGGCCTGTTGCCATTTGCAGCAGGTTTGGTGAATGAGCTGTGACTGTTAGAAGGTTCCAGAAACAAGGAGATTATCTCTGTGATCCATGCTCGAGACTCTCTGTATATGGTACTGGCTTTTTAAGCTGGGGCAGAGGCATTAGTCTTGGACCTTTTTTGGAGGAGGGTATACACGAATGCTCCTTGCAGCTTTATTTGAATAGCTAAACCCTAGAAACAATCCAAATGCCCGTCAACAGGTGAATGGAATACTACTCTGCCACGAAGAGGAATGATCTAGTGATACACACCACAGCAATGTCATTACACTGAGTGAAAAGCAGAAAAAATGTAAATATTGGATGAATCCATTCATATAAAACTCCAGAAAGTGCAAACTAATCCATAGTGACAGAAAGCAGATTAGTGATCCCTAGAGCTGGGAAGGGGTAGGGGTACAGGGGGTGGTGGGAGAGAGGGATTATAGACGGGCGTAAGAAAATGTTTGGGGGTGATGGATATTTTTACTATCTTGTTTGTGGTGGAGATTTCATAGGTATAATGTATGTCAAATATCAAATTGTATACTTTAAATGTATAATTCATGGTATGCCAATTGTATCTCAGTAAAGCCTTCAAAAACAAAATTAAATATGAAAATTAAGTGTATATATGTATGCAGCTGTATACATACATACAGTTGTCAGTCATACAGTTTCTCTCATAGTGTTGACTTCTGCTATTGACAAGCCAGCTAGCTAGCTAGATCTATACTATTAGAGCCAGCTGCCTTGCAGTGTTTTGGAAAGGGCCAAGTTTTCCCTGAAAAAGAGCTGCTTTCCTTCAACATAGAGCGTTAACTTGCCAAACGTCCTTTATTAAAGAATGGAGTCAACCGAGAAATGAAATAGCAAGTTATCAGGCTCCAGATGAATGCATTATTATTTATTTTATTTTATTTTGGTGAATACATATATAATAAAATACTTGCCATTGCAACCATTTCAATTCAGTGACATTAATCATATCCACCATGTTGTACAACCATCATCACTATCCATTTCCAAAATTTTTTTATCACACTTAACAAAAGTTCTGTACCCCTTAAGCAATACCCCTACTCCCATTTCCCTCTCCCCCCTGGTCCTGGTAACCACTAGTAAACTTTGGTCTCTATGCATTTTCCTATTCTGGATATTTTATGTAAGTGGGATCATACCATATTTGCCCTTTTGTGCCTGACTTATTTCACTCAGTATAATGTTTTCAAGGTTCATCCATATTGTAGTATGTATCAGAACTTTGTTTCTCTTTATGGCTAAATGGTATCCCATTGTAGGTACATATCACATTTTATTTATCCATTCATCCGTTGATGGACACTTGGGTTGTTTTCACCTTTCTCTACTGTGATTAATGCTACAATGAACATTGGTGTACAAGTATCTGTTTGAGTCCTTGCTTTCAATTCTCTTGGAGATATACCTAGGAGTAGAGTTGCTGGGTCATATGGTAATTCTGTGT
The DNA here is from genome assembly GCF_000243295.1 of Trichechus manatus latirostris. Lineage (NCBI taxonomy): Eukaryota > Metazoa > Chordata > Mammalia > Sirenia > Trichechidae > Trichechus > Trichechus manatus. The sequence goes on along the minus strand of NW_004443940.1, from coordinate 22,059,744 downwards.
TAACTTTTTGAGGAACCACCACACTGTTTTCCACAGTAGCTACATCATTTCATCGTCCCACCAGCTCAAATGTCTCCACATCCTCGCCGACATTTGTTATTTCCCATGAAAACTGATGCATTGTTGACAAAAATTGTTTTTAATTGCATTCTTGCAGTGTCTCCATTAGACGAGTCACATGGAGACATGCCACTTCTACCATCACTTTGTTATGGGTCATTAGCTGAGGGATGCTGGGTGTTACCTCACTCCAAAACTCCAGTGCTGTCAATCTTGTCATGAGGCTCAATTCATTTGAATTTTGGACATTCGTAGCTACCACACTTTGTTCACAATATGTTTTCCAGAGCTGGGCGAAGATTTAAGTGCCTGGAAGAGGGAACACATGTACAGCATGGAAGTCGCTGATTGCTTTAAAAACCCAGTGAGAATGACAGTGAGATGTTCTGCAGCATGGGAGGCTGCGTCCGGAACTATGGGCAGGCAGAGAGGAGGCATTTGGACACGCAGCACTATGAGTGAGGGAATTCCGAAGCACCCAGAACGATGGATGAATGTGGGAGACATGCTCACTGGATTCTTCAGGTGCTTGCTGCACGGCAGAAGGAGATGATGGAGCCCAGGAGGAAGCAAAGCACAGCTTCATTATCTCTGTGGCTGCCCTGTCAGGCTTCTATGACTACAAGCTCAGTCAGCCCAACTTTGAGGTGTCCACCAAATGTATCTTCATGCAGAGACTTGAAACTTGTCTTCATGTGGCTCTACAATACCAAATGGTATTTTGTAACTTTACGTAGTACCTGCAGACATTCCAGCTCACTCTTTAGAAAGGCCAGGCTGTCATTTTAACCGTCTTCTATCCTAGCCTCTGATTTTTAATCTTGGTCTACTAGAAGGAGAAGTTTCTAAAGATTTACAATACCTAGGGAACACACATCTGGGGACACACATCTGGGGACATACATTTGTGGTATATGTTAATTTCCAGTTCAGACAGGATCACGGGCTCTTCGCCATAACTTCTAAGCGTCGAAACACATTTTCACCATTGTACACGAAGGGCCCTCCACTGAGCCCAGGCCCACCAGTGACTCATCTCTCACTTAGGTCCTCACGTCCTCCATTCCTGGATTTGTTTTCATCCATTCAGTCACAAGCCAACCAGACAGAGCCTATGTGTTCTGAAATGTCCATTTGTTCCTCCTAGCTTACAGTTAGTGAATAATCAATACTAAATAACAGCAATTTTCTTTTTTACAAAGCTTTGAAATTTTCATCTGAAACATTAAAATGTTAGAATGGGGATCTTCAGTTCATTCATTAATTCAATAAACACTTATTAATGGCCTATTAGGTCCCTGGCTCAAGGTGTGAACAAGTAGACAGTCTTTTCCTCAGGGAGCTAATGGACTACGCTGGATTTGGCTTTGTCTAAATCAAAAGTGTCACTCATATGTTCTTTTCTAATCCCTAAGGATTGAGTCAATTTTCACATTAACAGATGCCTTGATTTCAATGACATTTCTTGGGTAACCATTTAAAAGGTTTTGACAATCCTCCACATATTGGATGAAATGGTTTTACTTCCAAGAAAAGCAGAGATTAACTTCTAGAAATAGTATGGAATTGTGGAAGGATCACGTTTATTGCTGAACAGTCTGTCTTAGAAACGGGGCAGAAGTAATTTCACTTCTTAGAGCCTTAGTTTGCTTGTCTTTGAAATGGGAATCGTAACACTTATCTTTTGGGGTTATTGTAAGGTTTTATGGTTTTTGTTTTTATTTTTGTTTTCAAGGTGAGCAAAGTACCTGGCCTTCATGGTTGCTAAGTAAGTGTCAACTTTAAATCAACCCCAACTCATGGCGATCCCATGTGTGTCAGAGTACAACTGTGCTCCATAGGGTTTTCAATGGCTGATTTTTGGAAGTAGACTGCGAGGCCTTTCTTCCCAAGCACCTCTCGTTGGACTTGAACTTCCAACTTTTCGGTTAGCAGCTGAGTGCATTACCATTTGCACCCAGGGACTCCTGTATGGGACTAGCTGTGGGCAAAGTTTCAAAGGCTGGCCTTTGGCCTCCTCTTGTGTCCCTTTTCAAATTTACTGGTGTCTGGCTCCTTCCAGCCCCCGTTATCTGATCCCAGGCCTTCCTTCGGCCTTCCTACTGGCCCACTGGCCCACTGGCTGGCACCTCCCTAGGTCAGGCTTGTCTTTCCATTCATCCAAAACAATCCTTCCTGCTTCCTCTTCTCCTTCCTCCCCTCCCTCATTTTCTCTGTGTGACAGAAGGCTTTCAAGAGGAAAGTCTTTTGGGAGTTCACATGCAGGTATGAACAGTTGCGCCTTGCAGAATTCCAGGCAGCAGCAGAGAGAATCTCCCCTTGCAGGAGGGCCCCTCTAGTCCCCTGCCTGGAATTGAGTTGCCTGGGAATTACAGCTTTCCGGCAAGCAGCACCGTCCAGCAGTTTTCTACCCAGGTTAAGACATCCCATGTTAAAGCAGAATGTGATTCTAGATCTACCATCAATGATCCCAGGAAAATCTGAAGGTTTGACCCAGAGCTTCAGGTTTTCGTATGACAGAGGCTGGAAAGTGGGTGATAACAGGAAGCCCCGGGCCTCATTCCAGACACCCTAGCCCACTGTCTCCCCCCAAAACGTAAAAATAAAAAACACCTCCAGAGTGAAGCCCAGTGAAACTCACATGTAACCAAGGGTCAAATATTTTAATTTATTATGGAATCTGAACATTTTTCTCAGATTTTTGGAGACAGGTATAGGCTAAAGATGTAAAAACGATAAGCACTTCTGAAGAAAAAAAACTTCATTATGATTGTCAGACATAGTCACCATCCAAATTTCGCATTTAAAGGGAGATTGGCAATGATCTAACTAGTGGGCATATTCTAGTGATGGCAAGGAGATAGAGAAGTTCCTTACCTTGGAAAAGAGGCGCTTTTGGGATTAATAACTGTCTCTATGAATTTAAAAGGTGATTTTAAAGACTATGAAGACCCAGCGATTCTCCATCAACACAGAGGCAGAAATAAAAGAAATCGACTTCACTTTCCACTGGGCATATTTAGGTAAGAATTACTGGGGTTATTAAAAAGCTGCACTAGCCTATAGCTTAGGGGACACTGAGCTTCTGTTAAGGGTGATGGAAAAATTTGGAGACAGATAGCGGTGACGTTTGCACAACACAATGAACGTAATTTATGTCATTGATCGTGCAAGAAATGTTGAAATGGCAAATGTTTATATATATTCACCACGATTTTTTTAAAAAAGCAGCATTAGCTTCTCAGGCTGTAGAATGGCTGTTTCTTGACATCTGTCACTATTTCACATATGATCTTTGGGATCTTTTTCAGACAGACATTGGGCCAAAATTGTCTGCTTGCAGAAAAACAAAAACCTTTTGCTAGTTGTGGAAGCTGTGAAACCTTTGAGAGCACAGGCCCTGGAACATGACTGCTTGGGTTCAAAGCTGCACTCTGCCACCTCCCAGCTGTAATTTTGGTCAAGTTACATCACCTCTCTGTGCCTCAGTCTGCCCATCTTTAAAATGAGAATCTCAATAGCACCTACCTTAACAAGTTATAAACCGAAAAAACCAAACCCATTGCCATCGAGACAATTCCGACTCATAGTGACCCTATGGGACAGGGTAGAACTGCCCCATGGGGTTTCCAAGGAGCGTCTGGTGGATTCGAACTGCTGACCTTTTGGTTAGCAGCCGAGCTCTTAACCACTGCACCACCAGGGTTTCCCAACAAGTTATAGTGAGGATTAAATGAATTCAATGATTTTAAAGGCCTAGAATAATGTCTGGCACACAGTGAGCACGCAATAAATGTTAGCTATTATTATGTGCCCCTTTTTTGGTTGGAGGTAAGGGAAACAGCCCAGAGGTCTCAGGTAAAACTGCGATTTGTAGAGGAAAGGGACATTCCTCTCCCTATGTGGCTGTCTTGAGACAGGACTGAGACGTGTCTCTTCTCAACTCTAGTTCATAGACAGCTGTTCTGCTCCAGATCCTGTAACCACCTCCCCTGGGGTGCAGCCATCTGTGGGCTTCATCTGGTTTGGGGATGATGGTGGTGGGGTGGCAGCATGCTCGATCGTTACCTTCTGCGCTGGTCGTCGTTTCTGTTGTCAGTCTGGCCCTTGGTCCGCATGATGTAGGACATCTTCTCCAGGAGCAGGCGGTTGTCCCTGTCGATGACAGACAGCCGCTCCTCCTCCAGCTGTGGACAGACACGGAGACTTTCAGGAGCGCCTGCCGCTTCCTGCACTGTTACTCTGCAGCACACTTAAGAAAGTTCCTCAGTCCTACATCTTCTATGACATGAGCATGGTGCGGGTTTTCACATCGCCTCATTTAAATATTAGCGAGGGCAGCCTGGCAGTCTTCAATGATGACTGTGACATGGGCAGACTCAGGCTCCTTTGTCTGTGAATCGGAGTACATTAGGGTGAAGCCCAATTCCACACACTGGGAGTGGAAGTAACAATGAGGATGATAAGACAGCTTGTAAAATTAGGCCAGCCTTGAACACTCTGACGTGCGACAGTGACACTGAAGAGGAAATCATATCTGAAGAGAGATATTCTATACTGCTCAGAAGATGAGAATATTTGAGCCCCAGGGAAAAGGGTCTGGTATGCCTCTTGCTTTAGGTTTTTAAAATGGATTAATCTGCTGCTTTGCTCAAGACTGGCGACTTAGGTTTTGTTCTTTCCATTTATGATCTTATTGCTTAATAGGTGCACAAAAACCACAGTATTTTGCTTTTGGAGGCAGTACTACCAGCACTGCTTCTTACCCTTACCAGATGGCCTCAACTTCAAGAAATAAACATTCTGAAGTGGTTAAGAAATGGTCCGGTTTAAAGGAAAGATGCTACTTACTCTATAGCAGCACTGAATACACGCCACTGTGAACTCAGTCCCTTCCCCTCCTCATTCCCTTCAGAGCGTGACAGACGTAACATGAAGACAGGAGAGAGATGTCTAGTGCAATTACCAATCATCTCTATTTGGGGCAAGATGAGGTTAATTGGTTGCCTAGATTGCATCTTGTCTTTGATGAGTGTCTTGTTTATCCCTTACTGGGCCCGGCTTTTGCATTTCCCTGGGTGTTTGAGCTGACATTTTCTTAGTTGGCTATTACATTAACTTAGCGATCAAATGGAAGAGCTACCTTCAGCTTCTTGAGTTTCAGGTGAAGGTGGCTGAAAGTCTGCAGGGCCTGGGTGTCCACGAGGGGCTTGGCATTCTGGACCTACGGAAGAGAGCAAACGGTTTGACCCCAGGTACGGTTTTAGCAAATAATTAAAGCAAGGTTAGATTGTGCAGCTCCTGGGTTATTAGCATTGGGGACATTTATAGATCACTATTGATGGCGTCAAAGACAAATCAGCCTACGGCAGAAAACGATGAAAAAAGGGTCATGATTTGATTGAGAATCAGAATCTCCCCGGGAAGGAAACCAGGCAGCCCTCAAAAATGAGCCTACGTGTCATTTTAAAGAGGAGAATTAAGTGGGTATGGAGTGAGAATTCATTAAATACTAACTGCAAGGTGACATTTCTATTCCGCACTGTATTGCCACGAGGCCTTTTATATACTGAATAATATCCCTGTATCCACCTCACTTGAAATGCTGAGCCCTCCAGCAATACTTTCAGGATAAGTGTCTTAAACATTGATTAACAGCTAAATATTCCCTGCAGAGTAGCCTATTAGAAAATGTACAAATAAGAAATTTATATTTTCAAATGTCATAGACTAGATACGAGGCCCATTTGTATTAATCTTAGCAATAAAAAGGTATCCCTTTGTTCCCTGAATTGTATACATGAAGAACGTTAAAATGGAAAATGATTTGTTGCATACATATTTACCACAATTAAAGTGAAAGAATTCCTTTGTATTTTTGATACTTGACCATAGATCATTAACTACTGGGACTTACTAGCTAATAATCAGAAAGCTACAATGTTAAGAACCTTTACCAGCTGAGGAATAAGTCTGGAGCATGTCTAAAATTATAATGTAAGCAATATGCATTCTGGGAACTCAAAATCCGTGCCAGCGGTGTGGAGATGGCATAGAACAAATGTGAAGAGGTAGGGGAGACAATTCTAGAGATGGTAGAAGGGGTTAGATGGTAAAAGGTTTTATACAACATACTAAGGAGTTGGACAATGTTCCACTGCTATTCATAAGGTTTTCACTGGCTAATTCTTAGTCTGGAAGCTCAGCTGAAACCTGTCCGCCATGGATGACCCTGCTGGTATCTGAATACCTGTGGCATAGCTTCCAGTATCACAGCAACATACTAGCCCCCACAGTATGACAAACTGACAGACATATGGGGGCTGTCATGATAAACAGAGAAAAGATTGAAGTTGTCAAGGATTTCATTTTACTTGGATCCACAGTCAATACCCATGGAAGCAGCAGTCAAGAAATCAAAAGACCCTTAAAAGCTTGCAAGTGGCCATCTAAGATGCATCAATTTGTCCCAACCACCTGGAGTAAAGGAGAATGAAGAACACCAAAGATGCAAGGGAAGTATTAGCCTAAGAGACAGAAAGTAAACCAGAGACTTCATCAGCCTGGGATCAGAAGAACTAGATGGTGCCCGGCTACCACCAATGACCACCCTGACAGGGAACACAACAGAGAGTCCCCGATGGAGCAGGAGAAAGGTGGGGTGCAGAACTCAAATTCTAGTAAGAATACCAGACTTAATGGTCTGACTGAGACTGGAGGAACCCTGGAAAGCATGGCCCCTGGATTCTCTATCAGCCCAGAACTAAAACAATTTCCGAGGCCAACTCTTCAGACAGGGATTGGACTGGACAGTGGGACATAAAGTGATACTGCTGAGGAGCGTGCCTCTTAGCTCAAGTAGATACAAGAGACTAAACAGGAAGCTTCTGTCCGGAGGTGAGATGGGAAGGCAGAGAGGGTTAGGAGCTGGCTGAATGGACATGGGGAATCAGGGGTGGAAAGGAGGAGAGTGCTATCACAGTATGGGGAGAGCAATTAGAGTCACATAATAATGTATGTATAAATTTTTGTGTGGAAAAAAATAAAAAAATAAATCAAAAGACCCATTGCATTGGGTAAATCTGCTGCAAAATACCTCTTTAAAGTGTTGAAAAGCGAAGATGTCACCTTGAAGACTAAGGCGCGCCTGACCCAAGCCGTGGTATTTTCAATCGCACATCATATGCATGTGAAAGCTGGATAATGAATAAGGAAGACCGAAGAAGAATTGACCCCTTTGAATTGTGGTGTTGGCGAAGAATATTGAATACACCATGGACTGCCAAAAGAGTGAACAAATCTGTCTTGTAAGAAGTACAACCAGAATGCTCCTTAGAAGCAAAGATGGCGAGACTACGTCTTACGTACTTTGGACATGTTGTCAGGAGGGATCAGTCCCTGGAGAAGTACATCATGCTTGGTAGAATACAGGGTCAGCAAAAAAGAGGAAGACCCTCAATGAGATGGATTGACACAGTGGCTGCAACAATGGGCTCAAGCATAACAACTATTGTGAGCATGGAACAGGACCGGGCAGTGTTTCATTCTGTGGTGCATAGGATCGCTATGAGTCAGAGCCAACTCGACGGCACCTAACAACAACAACAACGAGTTGGAACTTAGTCCCCAAAGTGAAGAGAAACCACTGAAACAGTTACAGAGGAGTGCTGTGATCAAATGCACTTTTTAAAAATATATATATATATTACTGTGTTTTCAGTGAAGGTCTACACAGCAGTTTAGGTTCCCATTCAACAATCTCTGTATAAGTTGTTCGGTGACATTGGTTACACTCTTCACAATGCGTGAACATTCTCATTATTTCTGTTCTGGTTGTTCTGTTTCCAGTAATCTAGTTTCCCTGCCCTTAATTCTCATCTTTGTTTTAAAGTAATTGTTGACCATATGGTCTCATACAGGAGATTTTTTTAAAGAAGCACAGTACTTACGGTGATATTCATTAGTTCTTCAGCCAATTTGTTATTAGCTACAAGGTGACCTCAGCAGTTAGCTTTGGTTCAAGGTTTGCAGAATATCTCAGGGCAATAGTCTCAAGGAGTCTTCCAGTCTCAACTAGTCCAATAAGTGCTTTTTTTTTTTTTTTTTTAAGGAATTTGAGGTTCTGTTCTACATTTTTGTCCCATTCTGTCAGGATCCATCTATTGTGGCTCTGATTAGAATGATTGGTCATGGTAGCCATGCGCTATCTAGTTCTTCTGGTCTCAGGGTAGATGAGGCTATGGTTTGTGTAGATTATTTATCCTATTGACTAGTTTCATCTTTGAATCTTTGGTTTCCTTCTTTTTGTTTTGTTCTGGATGAGTAGAGACCAATTGTTGTATCTTAGATGGCTGCTCGCAAGCTTTTAAGACCCCAGACACTACTCACCAAACCAGGATGTATCAAATGCACATTTTAGAAGCCACTTCTGTCCCTGTTTATGTGGAAGAAGACTAGCCTGGAGGCAGGAAACCAGTTGCAAGGCTATTGAAGTAAACCAGGGGAGGAAAGATGAAGACTTGAATTATGACCATGGCAATTGGATGGTGAGCAGAGGTTATGTAAGTGATATGTAGGAGATAAAATCAAGAGAAGTCATGGCCTACTTGAGGTGTATGTCTGTTTGGGGTGAGAGTGAAGGGAGAAGGAAGGAGTGAAGAAGGCTTCCAGGAGTCCTGGTTTGATACCTGGTAACACTAAGATAGGAATAAAGATGGTGAGCAGGTTTGGGGGACTGGTCAGTAAGTCTGTATTGGACATATTTAATCTGAGGTGACTGTGAAATAGCTAATTGGAAATACCCAGAAGGTAAGTTAGTTCAGACTAGATAAAAGGATCTGAGACTCACACTGTTATTAAAAATATAATGCTAACTTGCCTTATTGTAGTGCTTACTGTTGACCGAGGTCTCTTGAATGCACCATCTTATTAGATGTTATCTCTTATCTATTATAAAATTAAATAATAGAGAAAGGGAGCTCTTCCTTACAGTAAAATGCCAGTCAATAAATGTAGACGGAGAGGCGAGATTGAAGAACTACCATTTTGCAACTATCATAGTAAAGATTGGTTGGGGCAAGAATCATCAATGGATGTTAAATCTTGGGGCCCAATTTTGTGAGGAGCAGAATAGTCTTAAAGTATCTCCCAACAGAGTGCTAATTACTTACAAGGAGAAAAATATAAACAGTAGAGAAGCTGGACAAAACCTTGATTGGATGATTAAAATTAACACGATTAACGAGAGGCAGATATACATGATGTGCCTATGGATTTGATACCTTGAGGAGGATATGACGTCACGTTTGTTACATTTCAGTCAGGGAAGGAAAATCTGCATTTAATGATAAGGAAACATCAGATGAATGCAAACTGGGGAGCGTTCTACAACATAACTGGCCTGTATTCTTTAAAAATGTCAATGTCATGAAAGACGAAAAAAATTTAGGAACTGTCCCAGATTAACACACACTAGAGAGACATGCCAACTAAGTGCAATGTGTGGTACTGGACTAGGTTCTCTACTGGGAGGGGAAGTCTATAAAAGACATTATTGGGACAATTAACAAAATTGACATGTAGACTGTAGATTAGTGTTGTGTCAAAACCAAATATCCGAAATTTGAAAACTTACTGTGGTTATATAAGAGAATGATTTTTTTTTTTTTTTTTTTTTTTGTTCTTAGAAAATGTACACTGAGATGTTAAGGGGTAAAGGAGTATACATACAACGTACTTTCAAATGGTTCAGAAAAAATAAATAGATCTCTTCTCTCTCCTGTGCGTGCATGCGCGCGCGCGCGTGTGTGTGTGTGTGTGTGTATGAAAGAGAGAGAGAGAGAGCTAAGTAAAGGTACAAGGGAATTGGAGTTCTCTGTACTATTCTCTTCATAGTTCTCTAAACTTGAGATTATTTCAAAATAAAAAGTTAAAAAAAGAAATGGGCCTAAAATATGACCAGAGAGACATGGGGAAATGGGATAGAACATGGAGGCATTAACATCTATTCATCACCTACAAATTGCCTGAGCTTCACAAACATTACCTCAGTTTCTCCCTATAAAACCTCTGAGAGCCAGGTATTATTACCTCCATTTCATCAAGAAGGAGTCACAGATTCTGGGTGATTAGGTAACTTGCTGAGATTGCAAGTCAGACATGTCTGGGTTGTCCCAACTTTATCCCTAAACCTCATTAAAAATATTGTAAAATAATAATAAAAATTAATGACAGTATTAATCTGCAAGGTCAAAGAGATGAGGCAACAGAGAGTGAGAGAATTTAACAAAGTTTTGGAGAGTAGACGGAGGAGGAATAACTGATGTAGGAATCAGAGAGAGTTGCAAAGGCAGAGACCAATAGGAAATGATCGATTTCATCCCAAAGAACTCCTGAGATGTTCAGTGCCGGGAGATACCAACAGCCATAGAACAGTGCAGGAGGCACAGAGCTTGGGGCTTTGTTGAGTCTTTACAAAGAGCAGTAGGATATGCAGTTGTCTGTCATGTCCCAGAAGCCAGATGACTAATCCCTTCCTCTCTGAAGATATCAGAAGTTTCGTCTTTGGCTGGAACCTGAGAGGCTCTGGACAAGACACAGCTGAGCATAGCTGAGCACTGGGGTGAGGTTCGGAGCCTTCCCTCTTGGCTCTGTTCCTCGGAAGTCATATACACTCCAAGCAAGAAATCTCCACAGAACTGAATTGCCCTGGAGAAAAGACCAACACATACTGATACTCGGGAGTCCCCCAAACAAAAAGGCCAGCTCACTGCTGGATTAACCTTGTACCCAGAACTTCCAGTCAATTTTTTTAGTGCCTCTCACATGAGGTGTTTGAGGAAAGTTTCTAACATGAAAGAACAAAATAGAGAAACAGAAAGAAAGGACCTGAAAAGATCAGAGAGGATGAAGGGAGCAAAAGAAAACAACAAATAAACTCTAAGTAGTAATGTCTCTGGCCCTTGGCCCCTCGATCCGGCCTCTGCCTGGCCTCTGCCCTGCTTGGGCAAGTGTTATGAGGCTCTTTAGCTCTGCCAACAAGTGCTTAGAGGCACCCCATACCACCAGGAAGCCTCGGCCTGAAGGCACTCTTCTCTCTCGATCAGTGGGAGCCTAGCCCCACTGACAAGTGCCCGGAGGCACCCAGCTCTGCTGCCAGGAAGACTCCTGCCTCAAGGTGCTCAGCTCTCTTGCTCCATGGATCAGCACATTCACTGTAACCACATTGCTCTGTGGGCCAAGAAGCCACTGTGCTTTCTCACATTTGTCTCCTGGTTCTGCTGCTGCCATTTCTCTGCCACCACTTCTGTCTTGCACCGTCTCTGGTGTTAGTTTTCTCTCTCTGTCTCCTAGGTCTAGGAAGTTCTCAGCACAGGGGCCCAAGCTCCAAAGGATGTGCTCTGCTCCCATCTTTTTTCTTGGTGGTAGTCAGGTCCCCTCTTCCTGCCTCTGGGATGGCTCATTTTAAGCCTAAAATGACCAGTCCCCTCATTAGGATTCCATACACCTTATTTGCATGGCCTCACCCCCACGAGGGTGCCATGCACCTTATTGGCATATTAGCAAGCTATCCAATCCCCTTGGTGAACCACAAGCACCTCATTTGCATAGCCACACCCAGTTATTTGGTGGGAGTTACAAGACCATGGTTAGAAAGGCCATATAAAAGTGATCTATCAAACCACAGGGGGAGTGGATGAACCAGCAAGCTGTAAACAGGGAAGGACTGCCGTCAGAGTGGAAGGTTGATGATTTGGGAGACAGGGCAACTACACGTTATGACAAAATGTGAAAGTGGCAGTTGAGGTAGAATAGAGGCGAAAGTCATTGGAGCTAAAGAGGTCAAGGACATGGGTGAGTTTTACAAATCCTCCCAACCCTCCACCCTGCCCCCTGGCAACTCCTGCTCATCCTTCAAGTCTCGGCTTGACAGTTACCTTCTTTCCTGACTCCTCAAGTCTGTTGAACCTCCTGTGGGTTCCTATGTTGTTGTGATTGTTAGCTGTCATCAGGTCAGCCCCTGACTCATGGCGACTCCATGCACAATGGAACAAAATGCTGCCTGGTCCTCTGCCATCCCCATGATCAGTTGAGGATCAGACCATTGAGATCTACAGGGTTTTCACTGGCTAATTTTCAGAAGTAGATCACCAGGCCTTTCTTCCTAGTCCATCTTAGTCTGGAAGTTCTGCTAAAACCTGTTTAGCATCATAGCAACACACAAGCCTCCACTGACAAATGGGTGGTGGCTGTACATGAGGTGATTTGACCAGGAATTGAATCCAGGTCTCCTGCATGGAGGCAAGAGTTCTACCACTGGGCTCCCGACAGACCTCATTTTCCTCCTACCAGAACACTAATCACCCTGTTTTAGAGTTGTCTTTTTACTGGTCTCTACCACCTACTAGAGTACAAGCTCCCCGAGGGCAGGAACTATATCTACCTTGCTCTGATTGTATTCACAACCTCCCGCAGCTCTTGGTATATAGTAGATGCTGAATATATATTTGTTGACGAAATGATTAAATGCAATAGGAGGTACAAGGTATGGCCACTGACCAGAACTACAGAAATAAACACTAGTACAAGCTGGCAAGGGCAAATATGGCGTCTCTGTTTCCGATGGTATCTTGTAAGATAGGATAAACAACAACATGTCCTGGATAACTTAGGCATCATTTCTCCTGTTGAACAAGAAAATGGAACCAGCTGACTTCTTAAGGGTCCTTCCAGCTCTATAACTGGATGATCCCAAAGCTTGATGGTGACGCATACTTCAGTATACTGGAAGACAGTCTGGTGTGTAGCTGCAGGGTTTAAATTGGATGTGATCTTTTTTTTTTTTTTTGGAGGGCGTAGGGAAGAATGGCTAAGAATTCTACCACTGGGCAAAATACAGGAAAGGAATTAGTCTTTAAATAACAAATCCAAACCAAAATCTTCCAATCTATTAAGGTTCTGCATGGCAGTTGTATCCTAATGTGTCTTCCAAGAAACTCCAGGAGAAATCACAAACCCTGTTGCAAACAGGCAGTGAATGGGCTTTTCTGAACCAACACGAAGCTTGAGGTGGGCGGTGCTAAGGCTGAGAAGTGCCAGTGGGCACACGAGCTAAATGCCACCAGCCTTCAAACTGTGTCTCAAGTCTTAGACAGGCACCCTGTGGTCATTCAAATGCTGGTGGCATTTATTTGGCTCTTCTGGTGACTCATAGATGGGTGGAGGAGTAAGTGGGCTGTCACTGTTTGACTTTCGAAACCTGCCTTGAATCTCTGTGATGACACTGATTAATGAAAAGCAATCAGCAAGATAGCTGAGTCCTATGACTTCATTGATCTCCCTCTCCTCTGAATTCCATTATTTTCTTCACCACACAATTTCCATGTGACATATTTCAAATGAATGGAGGAGTGCTGAGATTGGTACAGCAAATATTGAATTAACAAATCCTAACATTCCGTCATACTCATTTCAGATTTTTAAAAATGAAAGCATCATCATTGCACTTGGTACCCCTGCTGAGAGCCATTCCCCTCCCCTCGCGCCAGAGACAATCCCCACCCTGAAGTTCCTGTATATCCGGCCCATCCCCATTTCTATATTTTTCCCACTCCTCAATATGTTGTATTATGTTGTGTGTGTTTAATTTTATGTAAATTGTATCTTATTATCATTCTGCTTTTTTCACTCAAAATTATGTATTTTAAACTTTTTACAATAGAAAATTTCAAAGATATTTAAAAATGAAGTAAAGACTATAATGAACTCTCATATAATCCTCACTTAGCTTCAGCAAAACCAACTCACAGTCAATCTGGTTTCATCTCTACCCCCACTCATCCCCCTCATCTGAGATTATAATAAAGCAAATCCACATCCTTTTCATCCTTAAGTATTTTAGTATATGTCTCCAAAAATCTAAGGTCAATGCCAACTCATAGCGACCCTATAGGACAGAGGAGAACTGCCCCATAGGGTTTCCAAGGCTGAAATATTTACAGAAGCAGACTGCCACATCTTTCTCCTGCAGAGCGGCTGGTAGGTTCAAACCGCTGACCTTTTGGTTAGCAGCCAAGCGCTTAACTGCAATACCATTATCACGTCGAAAACAGTACAATAGCTCTTTAATATCAATAAATGTTCAGACAAAGATCACATTTTTCCTATTACCTTCTACTTTTTTGTTGCTTGTTTGAATTGAGATCCAAGTAAAAAGATCCATAGATTGCAATTTGTTGATATAGCTCTGAAGTCTAATCTATACTTTCTCTATAGTTTAATCTGTAATTTCACCCTCCATTTTTCCCCCTTGCAATTTTTCCTTTTGAGGAAACCAGAGCATTTGTCCTGTAGAGTTTCTCACAGATGGGATTTTGCTGATTGCATATCTGGTATATCCTGTAAGTTGATGAAGGATTAATCAGATTCAAGTTTAACTTTTTTTTTTCTTGTAAAACTACACCACAGGTGGTGCTGTGACATTTTATGAGGTGGTACAAATTTCTAGTTCTTAGCAGCAGTGAATAATACTAGATCTATTACTTGACTAGGGGTAAAAAAATGGAGATATTGCAGCTGCTAACCAAATGTTGGCATTTAGAATCCACCAGCCACTCCTTGGAAACTCTCTGGGGGCACTTCTACTCTGTCCTATAGGGTTGCTATGAGTCGGAATCTACTTGACGGTAGTGGGTTTAATTCTATCATACCTTCTGCATCTGTTAACTGGAATAATTCTACAGGACTTATCCTTGGTAGAAGAGATGCTCGATTCCCTTTATTTACCAAGCTACAAAGTAATAGCATCTTCCAAAGGTGGACAATGAAGCATTTTTGTTTAGTATCATTAGGAAGTCAAAGATTCAAACATATTTGTTGTGCTTGAATCCATTGCCATTAATTTCCTTACTGATGTTGAGCTTGCCTCAGCTTTGGCCAGTGAGAGCCTCTTTCAGTGGGTTCCCAAGTCCTTTTTACACAATTCTAGTCATCTTGATAGCTTTCTTGCCTTCTAGTATGACAAAGCGATCCAGGGTTATCCTGTATATTTCCAGTGCCAACTTGGGATCAACCATTTCTCCAACTGAGCCCTGGTTCCTTTTAGTGGGAAATGGCATATAGAGACCACAATTTAAGTGCTAGGAGTGCTGATTACCACTGAGTTTGCTGTTGTTTCTTTTCAGTGGACAGAGCTCATACTGGTTCCAATTCCAATTCAGGTTTATTTTCATTTTAGTTGGAGCCCTGGTGGCACAGTGGTTAAGAGCTTGGCTGCTAACCAAAAGGTTGGCAGTTTGAATCCACCAGCAGTTCCTTGGAAACCCTATGGGGCAGTTCTACTCTGTCCTACAAAGTCGCTCCGAGTTGGAATTGACTCGACGGCAACGGGTTTGGTTGGTTTTTTCCTTTCAGTGAGCTTCGTTGATCTTCCATCTGCATTGCCTTTCTATCAAGTTGAAATTTCCAGTTTTCAATGACACCAAATAAATTATCCCACCCTAAAAATCAAATCTGAATCTTATTAATCCTTCATCTCTAACTGCCAATTTACAGGAAATACAAGGCATGCAATGAACAGTCTCATAATACTATCGACACTACCACCACTAATGTGATTACTGAAAATAGCTTCATTTTTTTTTGCTATTGTTTTGTCATTAGGGTGTCTCACCACAAACGTACAAAGTACTGAGTTTTAAAGACAATGGAAATAGTTCCACTTAGTATGGTTGTGACACCAATTGCATCTACACTCAGGTGCATTTTATTTTCAATATTTAGGAATTGCTTTCTAAATTTATTTTTGTTTTATGATATGTAAAATATTTATATGACTCCAAAGTCAAATCTGCAAAGCAACTTCTTTTTCTAAGAGATCTAGCTTCTATCCCTATCCGCTTCAGCCTATTCCCAATTGATAATTCTAATTTTACAATTATCCTTTCATTTCTAAAAATATAAGCATATATATGTGTGTGTATATATATGCTTATATGTGTATATATGTATACATTTTCATCTCTACTTTTTAAGATACATACATATGGCATGTTTTACACGCTTTTCTCCACCTTGCTTTTTTTCATTTCACAATATTCACGATATATTCTGGAGATTACTTTCTAGTAGTATATAGAACTATTTTTTATTCCTTTTTTACAGATGCATTGTACTTCATTGTGTGAAAGAACCCTAATTTATTCACCCAGTCCCCTATTAATGGATACTTGGGTTATTTCCAGTTTTGCAACTAATACCTTATGCAATTTCTTTTCATATCTTTGCCAGTGAAGCTCTGGAATGGATTCCTAGAAGCGGAATTGCTGGGTTAAAGGATAAATGCATATGTAATTTTATTAGATATTGCTACATTCCCCCACAGGGCTATGCCTTTTTGCATGCTGCCAGCGTTGTATGACAGTGCCTCTTTCCCCAAAGCGCTACCAGCAATTTTGGGATTTTTGCCAGTTGATAGTTGAGAAATGATATTCAAGTGTCCGTTTAATTTTCATTTCTCAATTGTAAGTGAGGATCATCTTTTTACATATCAAAAGCTGTTTACAATTTTTTCTCTGTGAACTTTTGTTCATATCACGAGTCCATTTTTATATAGGGTTGTTTGCCTTTTTCTTCTTATTTTTAGAAGTTGTTTGTGTAGTAAGGATACTAACACTTTGTCTCTGGTATGTATCCGTTATATTCCAATTTATATATTTTTTTTACTTTGCTTATTTTTCTTTGCCATGCTATATATTTTTAAAATTTAGTTAAACTTATCAACTTTTCCCCTTGTTGCTTCTGGATTTTGAGTTATGGTTAGTAAATTTCCCCCACTCCCAAGTTATATAATTCACCCATGTCTTCTTCAAGTACTTGTACAGTTTAATTTTTTTCCATTTCAATCTCTGATCCATTTGGAATTTATCCTTGTATAGTGTGTGAGGAATAGATCCAGGAATAAATCTTTTGTAAAATGCCGTCTTAGGCTGGGTTCTCTAGAAAAGAAAACCAGCGAAGCGCATACACACACACATACACACATATGTGTAGATATATATATACAGAGAGAGAGAGAGATTTTTCTCAAGGAAATGGCCCATGCAGTTGCAGAGGCTGGTAAATCCCAGGTCTGTGGGTCAAGTGTCAGGCTGGAGGCTTCTTCTGACTCATGTAGCTGCAGGGGCTGATGAACCCAAGATTGGCAGGTCAGACATCAGGCTGCAGGCTCACAGGCTGGCTGCAGAGGACAATGAAGCCCAAGGTCAGCAGGCAATATGGCAGACCACTGGCTCAAGTCCTGAGAACCGGAGGTCAGATGATGATGAGCCAGATTCAGGATCCAGAGCAAGCAAAAGCCGGTGAGCTTTGCCAGAATGTCCATAATACATTGGATGCAGGTCACAGCCTCAAGGAAACTCCTCTTACAACTAATTGGCTGATCACATCAGATCACATCATGGAGGTGATTACATTATATCACAAAATGGAGGATAACCAAGTCATTACATAACTGCCAGACTACATCATTACATAACTTCCAAACCACTGAGAGTCATGGCCCAGCCAAGTTGACACATAACCAGATGCCAGACTGAGGATGAAGTACTTAATTCTATAGATGGTGCTGAGGTAGCCATTAGAGGCTTTTGAGCACAATGTTCTACTACAACTCTTTTGTTTCTCCTCCCCATTGTATCAAAATCTTTATACTTCCAGGGCTTCTCAGACAAGCAATAATAAACTAAGTTACTCATAAGAGCTGATTTTCCCCCTACTCTTCATATAGGAGAAGAATTTTATTAATCCAAATTTTAATTGCCATTTGGTGAAATTTGGGGTGGTTTAGGAGTCTTGCTTGTTCCTCACAGTTGCTTCCAGACCATTGCTCCTCCACCTTGGTGTATAGACCCTGCCTCTCTCAGGCTGGACAGTGTAACCCTATCACCCCCACTCTTCCTCACACCTTCCTTCTACTGGCTGGTCCATAATTCTTCCCCATTCAATGGGGCCGTTGGCATCTGGATCACAATCTTGCTCTTCACCCCACTCGTTTGTCCTGAATGATTTCTACATCCTTGTGAACACCCCTCCCAGTTTCCTGCACTCTCAATTCCCTGACCTCCTCGTCTGGTAACTTTCTCCACTCTTCAACAACCCCATGCCCAAGGCACAACCATCATTTGGAACTCTTTCATCTCGGTAGCTGTGAATTTAGTTGTCCCATTCTTCACCTACAATCTGCTATCTTTTTAGCTTTCTTAGTTCACTATAATCACAATTCCTTGATTCATGATACCATGATTCCTTGACTTTATTTTAACTTCCGGTCCATAAAACCCTCTTCTCTATCCTTCCTGATTGGCTCACTCTGTTTTCACTTCATTCCCTCCTGGTTAAGACTCCATGGTCCCTCACTTTAACCACGCTCTTGCTGGTATTATCAATTCCTAACCTCATTGCACACCATAAGCCCATGTTGGGTTGTTTCAGTAACTCCCTTCTTTGACCCAACAACTGAGTATTGGTGGGAAAAACGGCAGAACTGCATACACTAATCCTACTTTGAATTTATGTTTACCAACCACACCTGGGGCCCCATGTCTATTGTCAATCCCACTAAATTTCTCTATTCAATCAGTTCTCCATTTCCCACAATGACTATTTCAAACCTTCTTTATGTTACGATTTCTTACATGTTTAGCCTGGTTATTTACTTAAACTGAGGGTATTTATTAACCACGTATCTTATGCCAGGGACTATTCTAGTCCCTGGGATCCAAAAATGAGCAAAAAAAAGCCACCTATGGAGTTTACATCTCCAAAAAGAAAATTACTTTTTGGTTTCCAAGGAAAACCCTGGCATTTCAAGTGTATTGCTCTGCCAGCTACGGTCTATCTGCGGCAGAGAAAGAAACTATACATAATTTAAAAGCTTGACTCAGCTCTCAATACATTGGCTTCCCAGTGTCATAACTGTAAAAGGTTAGAACACAATGGAAAACTCAGAGGTGAACACAGAGTGGCCATTTTTCAAAGAGGCCAGTGTGCGACCGTGATGGGTATCAACAATAGGCCTGTTTCCCTGGCAGAAAGAATGGATATTCACTTTATTTAGATAGCGGTGCACACAAGAGGCTGAATGGCACATCTGTTTCTTTAGCTCAGCTTGGTTTCTCTCTCTCTTGCTGCCAAGGTGCTGGACCCAGAACCCCATACCAGATTTGACCGGTTCTCTGGACCGAGGAGTCCAAGCCACTCACCAGGGCCCAGTGGGAGTCCCGGTGGCTGAGACTAATGACCATCTCTGCAGGAGTCTATAAACAGCAGATCAAAGATTTAGACGATGCCCAGTTACATGCCTGGGGCATTCCCTGAGTCAGGGATGTGCTGGAATTCTCTAACTTGGCAGCTGCAACTTCCAAAGAGCTATAGCAGGAATGAACTGGAGGAAGGATGGACAGGGGTGGGGGACAGAGGGATGAACATCAGAGGGTCTCGGTGGTCTGGTCCCAGAGCCCCGATGATGAGATGGCAGACTGAGGTGACTGTCTCCTTCATGGTCCTCCCCGTGATTGTTGTCGGGATGGGAATGCTTATTAACCTTCCTCCTTTCAACTCTCAAACATGAAATGTGACTGAGAGCTCTGCTTTCATGAGCCTGTGCACTGCAGTCATCAGGGCTGGCGCAGGGTCTTTCCTACCTTTTTCCTGTGGTCTTGATAGGCTTGCTCCCACTTGTGCTGCAGGTACTTACTGCCGCAGGGAAACGTCAGTTGGGAGACTCGATGCATCTCAAACAATATAGCCCTCCCCACTCCGTTTAAAGCCCTGGAGACGGCTGTGTTGGCAGCAGATCACATGACAGTTGTCATGGCATCCAAGCTACAGGGGAAAAGAAAGAGAGTGAGAGAATAGCCTATGGTGAGCTTTTCAAACAATAAGTGAAAGAATAGCAAAGAATTGAATATTCTTCCACTACAGCAGGTATTTTCTCAAGAGATCTTAAATAGCTTAGTA
Organism: Trichechus manatus latirostris; assembly: GCF_000243295.1. Taxonomy (NCBI): domain Eukaryota; kingdom Metazoa; phylum Chordata; class Mammalia; order Sirenia; family Trichechidae; genus Trichechus; species Trichechus manatus. Next base: position 22,039,668 of record NW_004443940.1, on the reverse strand, counting down.
ATGTCATTTTGATGACCATTCCTCACATCCCCCAAGTTACAGAGGAAGAAATACTCAGGAATATGGAAGGTTAAAGAATTTCTCCTCCAACTAACTTTTCTCCTTCTCTTCCTTCATTCTTTCTTTCTTTCTCCCTCTGTCTTTTCCTTCTTTGCTTTCCTTTCTTCTCTCTCCTTTTCATGGTCTCCCTTCCTTCTTTCCTTCCTCCTTGTCTCTATTTCTTTCCTTCCTTAATCCCTGCCATTCTGTATGTGTTCCTTATCCCCTTTCTCTTCTACTTGGAATAATTTATAATAACTTGGGCCACTCCAAAATATTTTTATTTGTAGCTTAGATGGCAGATCTTCATTAAAGATGTTTTTTAATTGACTTGAGGAGTAGTTATAGAGAATTTTAACCATTTCTCTCTCCATTGCTTTCATCTAGTTGGAATGAGTTTTTCCTGAGAAAATGAAGTGAAACTTATGCTAGAATATTTGTTGAGTCATTTTATTTTTGTCAAAACCATATGCATAATTTTGGAGATGACGTGACTGGAGGAATTGGTTAATGAAAAAACAGCAATATTATTTTCATTTCAGAATTCTAGTTTTCATTACATTACAGTATTCGTTATAGAGAACTTTGTAGTGCTGAATTAGTAAACGGGGATTCATTGTTCAACTATGAATAAACGAAGAATTGACGGGAGGTATTTTATGAGGAATCGTGTTCTGCATATTAACAAGACTCACTGGCTATCACCTGGAAGAGATTTAGCAGAGCTTAAATTGAATCAGACTTGGGAAAAATAAGACGTGAAGGAAAGTCAGATTATGAACCTTTCCTATTATTGTGCTTTAGGCAATGGAAGTACACTATGCCTAACTGGTTCCAATGATCTTGAAGTTTGGCAGGAGACTTTGCAGGCTGGTAAAATTGTTGATAGGCTGACATAAGTTTGCCTGGATTTTTCAAGGAACTAGTTTATTTTTATCCAGAATTGCTTACAAGTATTAACTTTTACAAAACTATGCATATACAGTAGGATAGAGATGTAAGAATTACTACCTAAAAAAATACAGCCAGAACCTTAAGATATAAGGCTAACTTAAGATTTCTTAGCCTATAAAATTTAAATGTCATATTCAGAAGATTCTGTTAAAAGAAAAAGTTTCCTTTACCCTATGATTGTCATTGGTCTAAAACAGCTAGAGAAAGCCCAGCACTCAGTAGACGCTCAATAAATATCTGCCATATATGATGATGAAATAACGACATTGATGTTATTGGATGGTTCCGCAACCAGGATTCTGGAAATTTTGTTCAGACTGTAGGTCTGGTTCCGTATTATGGTTTTGGACTTTTCCATTCCTTGAAGCCTGTCTCTATGCTCCACATTCTGAGAGATTTCTGACAATAATACTTAATGTTGCCACCAATCAACTGTGAGGACGGAGGCTTTTGTTCTGTACTGTGTGGTCACACTTAGGTAGATAAAGCATGAATTAAGGGCGAAATAGAAACTGGAAAAAATTAATGATGTTTAAAGAATTTTTTAAAAATAATGTGGATATTTATTGGTTTTAAGGACCTATTACTGATGCGCACAGTCAAATAAAATGAACCCAAATAAGGGGTCTCAACAATTTGTCTATGACTCATCTATGTTTACTGTTAACTGATTAACCAACCATTTGCTGTTTGATTTGACTTGATGATAAGGCCCTGTAGTAGAGGATCTGGAAGAATAAGGCATACCTCTAATGAACCAGAAAAATCACCACCAATTTGGATTTTGTCTGACCCACCAAGTCTCAAGCTAACTTTTGGTCCTTTACATGGTCTTAACAAGATCAGACCTTTCCAGGACCAGAAAAGTCAGTTAACCAGTAGCTCCTCGCACTCTCTCTTGAGGGAATAACGTGAAAACACTGACAAAGATTTTTATACATCAGAGAATTACTCATAAAAGGGAAAAATTGGAAATAATGAAGGGAAACTGGTAGGTAAACAATTTAGGGAAATGGTATGGAAAATTATGCAGTCTTTCCATTAAACATAATATTTTCAAGGGTTATTAATGAGGAAATATTTGCGATAAAAAATTAACTGGAAAGAGCAAGACACATACCAATTTAACTAGTTTAAACCTATCTCAAATAGGTTTAAAAATGTGTAGAAAAATCTGGATGGAAGTGCATTGATGGCAACTGTCTCCTTGTGGAGAGTGTAGAAAGCCATAGAGAGAAGAGTGGAAGCGAGGGCCTGACAGCGTGGACAGGACTCCTGGGCTGCCCCACCAGGACTCCTGGGCTCAGTTCTAATCTTCTTCTTGGGAGGCCCAAGGAAGTAGTCGTGTCAGAGCCCAGGAAGGTTGAGCCGTGAGAAACAGACCACATCCAAGAGGCTGAGGCAGCCCCTAGATTCCTGATTTATTAATTTGCAATTTTCTCTCCCAGGAAACCGTAAGGTATTAGATCTGGGTGACCAAACGTGAACTCTGGGTAGTCCCATGCCACCGGAAGCTAAAGTATGAGAAGGCTGTTGGTGACGCTGAGGTCAGAACTGAGGGCAGCTGGAAGGATTGAGTGCTGAGTAGCTGGAGGGCAGTTGTCTCATTCTCCTGTCCAGGTTCCTGGGACACCTCACTGACAAGAGAAGATGATGGATGACTTCTATTTTCTTCATGTTTGTCAGTATTTTTGGAGCCAAACATAAACAACCCCCTCCTCACCCCCTACATAGATGATATTTTTTAAAAGCCAGTGCAAATGAAGGTATCATTATGGGCCTATTAATCAATTATCACATTAAAGAAGATTGCTTTCCTCTCTCTTAAAGCTATGATCACAGTTTTAATCTATTTAATTCAGAAGCAACTATTGCCATGAGCTTATCTCATAAAATAAGGGAGATAAAATTCAAACGAAGAAAATTCCCCGAGAATCTTGACTAGAACGAATTATTGTACCATATGTACTTTTTATTTTTATAATTATTTTTCTAAAGTAATGCCTGGGTACATAAGAATTGTACCAGGTTTTGTTGTTACTAACTTTACTTCAAAAACTTGTTTTGTGAGTTTGGAAGTTTGTGAGTTGGAAGCTAGTGCCTTCCCCGATCCACTCATCAGGGCTATGTGTCCTTCCTGATGTGCTCAAGAATGCCCTTTGTCTTAGTCATCTAGTGCTGCTATAAGAGAAATACCACAAGCAAATGGCTTTAGCAAAGAAAAATTTATTCTGTCACAGTCTAGTAGGCTGCAAGTCCAAATTCAAGGCATCAACTCCAGGGAAGGCTTTCTCTCTCTGTCAGCTCCGGAGGAAGGTCCTTGTGATGTCATTCCTTGGTCTGGGAGCTTCTCTGCACAGGAACCTCAGGTCCAAAGGACGCGCTCTGCTCCGGCCACTGCCTTCTTGGTGGTATGAGGTTCCCAGGTGTCTCTGCTTGCTTCTCTCTTTTATATATCAAAATAGATTGGCTTAAGACACTATTCAGTCTTGTATACCTCATCAGTAACACTGCCGCTAATCCATCTTATTAGATCACAGTGATTGAATTTAGAACACATAAGGAAATCACATCAGATTACAAAACGGTACACAATTATACAATACTGGGAATCATGACCTAGCTAAGTTGACAAGTATTTTTGGCGGACACAATTCAATCCATGACACCCTGTAAGCCCCCCCTATAGCACTTGCCACACCCAGCTATAAGTACCTGAGAATTTGTCTGTTCTGCCTTCTAGATACTAACTCCATGGAGGCCAGAAATGTGCCTGTGATGACTTGGTAGGTGTTTTTTAGATAAATAAAATATGAAAAAGAAAAATTCTAGGTCTTCTTCCTAAGAGAACTGAGAGGTAAATGGAAAGAATTAGGGAAGGAAAATTCCAAGCTGAGGAAGGGACAGACAGGGAGGGAAGGAGTCGTCCCAGGAGGAGGCAAGGTGCAATGCAATGGGTTTCTCTTACATGGCCTTTTTGGCCTTGGGTTTATAATTCTGCAAAAAATAATTGGTTGAGCCACAGCCTGCCTTGTGATTTGTCTATTTTATGCACCTTGCAGGGACTGGTCAGTTTGCTATGTAAATAAAACAAAACAAAACAAAAAACAAATCCATTGCCATTGAGTCCATTCTGAGTCATAGCAACCTTATAGGATAGAGTAGAACTGCCCTATAGAGTTTCCAAGGCTGTAAACCTTTACAGAAGCAGACTGCCACATCTTTCTCCCATGGAGCGGCTGATGGGTTCAAACCGCCAACCTTTTGGTTAGCAGTCAATCGCTTAACCACTGTGCCACCAGGGCTCCTTATTATGTAAATAGGGTGCATCCAACCATCCAATAAGGATTAAGTGACCTTGAGGGGATTGGTCAGTTTGTAGCCCAGCTGAGAGGGCCATGCTTTGAAATTGAATATAAGGGCCAATCACACAGAAGTTGAGGGGGGACTCTCACTACCATCAAGAAGAGTCTGGAGCAGAGTATGTCCTTTGGACCTGGGTTACCTGCACTGAAAACCTCCTAGACTCAGAAAAGAGAGCTGTAATGCTGCAGATGGCAAGAAGTAGCAGCAAGCATGCCAGAGCCAGTGGCAGAGAAACAGTGGCAGTAGTACTAGCGGTGGGAACCAGGAGGCCAGCATGAGATGGCACGGTGGGCTTGCTGGCCCACGGGGAGAGAGAAAAAGAGAGCTGAGTACCTTCGGGCAGGAGGCTCCCTGGTGGAGCTAAAGAGCTGCAACACTTGCCCAAGCATGGCAGAGGCTGAGAGAAGGACCATCGGCTGGCACAACCAAAAGAAGTCACAGCTGCAGCCAAGGGAAGGGCTCCCTGCCTGTGGGCATGGCTGAGAAGAAGCTGAGAGCTGTCTTGGTTGGAAACTGTCCTGACTGATGAACTGTATCCTGTCTCCTGAGTTGTTATCCTACTACTTGACGAAGTTGATCCTGATCCTGAGTTGTAGCCTGTTACTTCCCTAATATACCGCATAATCTTGAGTATGCTCAGTGAGATCTATGTGACCATTGCAATGAATTATCAAACCCAGCAGAGGAGTAGAGAGTGCTATCGGGGAGGGAAAGGGAGTCAGAAATGGTGCAAAAGTGGAGCATGGAAATATGTTGATTCCACCTCACAGGAACCAGCTTTGTGCTGATGGTGATTCTCATCCCTCCTCAGGAATCTAGGTTACACAAAGAGAGGGACATCTTATAGTCATTGCAAAGAGGGGAAACTGAATTATAAACATACATGCATACACACACACACACACACACACACAGAGCACACAAAGCACTGCACCACATCTGAAGTTTAGTGGGTACACATGTCCCTGTGAGGAGGGCAAACATAAAGTCCACTTGCCTGTCGCCTTACCTTAGCATAACAATAACCGTGGGAGTCATAACCAGGATTCTGCTTGTGGCTCTGTCATTTCTCAGGTTAGGGTTGGGTATAAGTAATAGAAGCCAACTGGAGCAAGCTTGCATTAAAATGAAAACTGCGTCAGGTGGATATACCAGCATGAGTCCCGAACCCTACCTAAGGCAGGGTCAGTCAAGCCTAGGGCAAAGTCTGGACTCTTGTCCCTGGTCTTTGCTCCTCCCTGTGCTGTCTGGATTCTTTTCCCACTGCAGAAAGAGGTCTCTGCTCCTCCAGCCACGAGGGAAGGCATGGTTGTGTCTGCTCCTGAATTTCTAGGTTTCAAAGCCAGCTACAGACAGAGAGAGTAGGAAAGACAGTCTCTCTGCCGAAGCTTCAGATTCTTACTAAGGGACTGACTGGCCCATTTTGGTTCAATTAAGGGCAGTGAGGGATGGAGTCTCAATGTTCAAAAGCATTTTCTGGATATCTGTGTGAGATCAAATTGACAACAGCAACTCAAAATGTTAGATGAGAAGCTTTGGGGGCAGTGAGTTTAAGTCAATGGTGGTGGAACAATTTGGAGAACGATGGTGAGAATGTTTGTACAGCTTGAAGAGTGTAATCAATGTCATGAGTTGTACATGTAGAAATTGTTGAAATAGTGTATGACTGTGTATATTTTCACACACACACACAAAAAGCAGAAGAGGGAGAACCAGAGAGGTGGGAGCATGAGAAGTACTCGGCCCACCATTCCTGGCTTTGAAGATGGAGGAAAAGCTCACAAGCCAAAGAATGCGGGTGGCCTCTAGAAGCTGGAGAAAGCAAGGAAACGGATTCTCCCCTACAGCTGCCAGAAGGAACTCAGACCTACTGACACCTTGATTTTAGTCCAGAGAGACCTATTTCTGTCTCTGACCTCCAAAACTATAAGAGAATAAACGTGTGTTGTTCTAATGGGGGGGAAAAAAAAGCATTTTCTGGGAAGCTTCTCCTATGGCCTTATGGTTTGGGGCAGGGCAGGGAGTGCAGTTTCCAAAAGAAGGGGTCTAGGGTGATAACTGGGAACTGTGTTCAAGGCAGTAATAACTGAGAGACCTTGGGAAGATCATCTGACCTCCCTGAGCCTCAGTTTCCTCATTTTGATTAGAACTAGGGAGGCTGATTTTGTGTGTGTGTGTGTGTGTGTGTGTGTGGCTGCTCCTGAATCATTTCTTTCTTTTAATTAGGTTACTCATAGATTTTTTAATAACAGTTCATAACAGGAATGATCTATTGTTTTAAACATCCATCCATGTCAAACTTTAAAGATGATATAACTAATGCTGGACCTTTTATTTAAATCAAAATATAATTCTTATACTATCTAATTTTAAAGGTTCCAATAAAGTAAAATAGTATATATTTTTTTTAATTGTGCTTTAGCTGAAGGTTTACAGAGCAAATTATTTTCTCAAACAATCAATACATGTATTGTTTTGCGACATTGGTTGCCAACCCCATGACGTGTCAACACTCTCCCCTTCTCGACTTTGGGTTCCCCCTTACCAGCTTTCCTGTCCTCTCCTGCCTTCCCAACCTTGCTCCTGGGGTGGTGTGACCATTTAGTCTAGTATTGTTCTATGGGCCTGTCTAATCTTTGGCTGAAGGGTGAACCTCAGTAGTGACTTCAGTACTGAGCTGTAAGGGTTTCCGGCAGCCGTACTCTCAGGGCTTCCCCAGTCTCTGTCAGACCAGTAAGTCTGGTCTTTTTTTGTAAGTTAGAATTTTGTCCTACATTTTTAGAAAGGTTGATTTTTAAGGACTTTCCAGCTCCTAGAGTCTCTGTTTCTAATATCTTTCAAAACCCAGGGCCCTTGGGGACAAGAATAACTAAGGGTAGAAAATCCACTGATGCATTTGATCAGGATGCCAGAGAAGATTTTTAATCAAAACATGCTTCTAGAAAACTGAAACATGTCTCTGCCATAGGTGATAACTATTCTAGCTTTCAGGTACTCTAAAAAAGATTTTTTTTTAAATCAGTGGTCAACAACGTAATATTTCAGATATTAAAGTAAGTATTGCTAAAGTTCAATAAAAACCAAAGTTTAAAAACAAGCTATTTTTAATCAAGTTCTTCCATTTATAAAAATAAAACGTTTCATGTAAATCCAATTTAATTTTTTTCCCTCTTTCATGGAAACAAAATCATGGAATTAAAGAGCTGAGAATGACTTTAGAGATCTGATAGTTGTTACAACCCCATATTTCTTTGATGTAAATTCTATTAATGATTTTTTAAATAAATTTTTTATTTTGAGATAATTTTAGATTTGTAGAAAAGTTGCAGAGTTCCCATATACCCCTCACCCAGTTTCTCCTATTATTAACATCTTACATTACCATAACTGAAGAAGAATTGATGCCTTTGAATTATGGTGTTGGTGAATATTGAATAGACCGCGGACTGCCAGAAGAATAAACAAATCTGTCTTGGAAGAAGTACAGCCAGAATGCTCCATAGAAGGGAGGATGGCAAGACTTTGTCTCATGTACTTTAGACATTACCAGGAGGAATCTGTCCCAGCAGAAGGACATCATACTTGGTAAAGTAAAGGGTGAGCAGAAAAGAGGAAGACCCTCAACGAGATGGATTGACACAGTGGCTGCAACAATGGGCTCAAACAGCAATGATTGTGAGGATGGCGCAGGACCAGGCAGTGTTTCATTCTGTTGTACGTAGGGTCCTATGTGTCAGAACCGACTCGATGGCACCTAACAACAACAACCACAAACATTACCATGGTACATTTGTCACAACCAAGAAACCAACACTGGTGTTTACTTACTAGTAATTAAACTCTAGGCTTTCTTTCAATTTCAAGTGTTTCCACTAATATCCTTCTTCTGTTCCAGGATCCAATCCAAGATACCACATTTGCGTTTAGTGAAGTCTTTATTAAGTAGAGAATTTTTTATTTTTATATTCTTACATAGTTTGTATTTACATTATTATAGATTATGTTTATATTTGAAATATGTTATATATTTCTATTTTTATATATTTTTAAATATATAAATATATATTTTATATTTCACATAGGTTTGGATGCTTGATGTTCCACAGTTTTCTACTTAAACTCTGCATAAAGTAAACGCCAACGCCATTTTTGGCCTCGATTATCCACATAATACCTGTGTATTCAGCTCCAACGTAGGCATTATTAATCAAAGTTTTGACCCAATATTGAATTCTATATTGTGTTTACTAGAAATGCCTTGAAATGTCACCAAGTGAAGCCCTGAATATGTGAGGCTATTACGTATAATGGATTATTATATATAGTACATGGTATATAGTATTTAAGGAGCCCTGGTGGTGCAGTGATTAAGCCCTGGGCTGTTAACCAACAGGTCGGCTGTTGGAACATACCAGCTGCTCCATGGAAGAAAGATGTGGCAGTCTGCTTCCATAAAGATTACAGCCTTGGAAACTCTATGGTGGCAGTACTACTCTGTCCTGTAGGGTCGCCATGAGTCAGAATCAACTCAAAGGCATTGGGTTTGGCATATAGTATTCGGCTTGGCTGCTAACCAAACGGTCAGCAGTTTAAATCCACCAGCTGCTCCTTGGAAACCCTATGGGGCAGTTCTACTCTCTTCTATTGGGTCGCTATGAGTCAAAATCGACTCAACAGCAACGGGTTTTTTTGTTGTTGTTGTTGTTTAAGATGGAATTTATTTGCTCAGTACACCAAGCAAGCACTATCATGACAAATATACAGAAATATGCAGATCAACATAAAATAGTAATTTAGTTTAAATGAAGGGAAATCTCTTTAAATGTTATGACAACATACTCCCAAGAAGAATCTTTTCCTCAGTTAATTATACATTTCAATAAAATAAATGATAATGGATTCAGTGGAAGTTAGCTTGTGAATTTTCCTTAAAAATAAAATTCCAACTTTATTAATTCATGCCAGTTAAACACTATAACTAAAATCTCAACTAAGTGCAAAAGGAGATGAAGGATTAGTTACCTTTTTTGTTTGAACAGTCCAGAGGAAAATGGTTATTACAAATACAGCAGGCAAACTGTTAGACTGACTGATCTAGAACATAGTGCTGTACTGAATTTCAGTCTGAACTGTGCTAAATGTTCATCATTAGTATGGCACATTTTGGTCCATGATGCGGTTTAATGCCAAGACAGATCCCAATTTGTTACACAAACGCATCGATTACTGTTGCTTTTTCTGTTTTTAAATATATATGTATCTTAAAAATCCAGGTATACTTCCACATAGAAAGGCAGGTTTTCCCTGGAGCAATTCACAGGAAGTAGTCAGGGGTGCGCCGGGTAACATGAGGCTCTCCACATGAGGCGCTGGGTCAAACTGAAGGAAGGAATATTTTAAAGTGTCATCTAGTTCCATGATAGCAGCCTGGTTCCCGCAGCGGTAACAGTAATCGGGTGCACTGAAAGTGGTAACCGCATTCCGATCATGGCACCAATTACATCCCTCCATTACAAGTTGGTGAGCACGAGAAACCAGTGTGAGACCATTGGCATGGTTAAATGTTTCAGAAATGTCTTGTCCAAACGTATAGCCAGCACCACGTGGAGATATACCCCACCCACCACGATCATCTGGATCTGACCACAACAGATCACACATTGGGCCCTCATGTGGAACTTCTTGTAAACGATCCAGGGCTCTTATATGATCCAGTGTATCTATGGATGGAGAGAGGCCACCATGGAGGCAGAATGTCTGTCCATCTACCAGAGCTGTAAGTGGAAGATAATCAAACAGATCTGTAAAATATTTCCAAACATTGGCATTTCCATACTTCCGTAGGCATTCATCATAAAAGCCATATGCTTGGGTAATCTGTCGGCTTTCATGGTTTCCTCTCAATATTGTAATGCGTTCTGGATAACGCATCTTTAATGCCACAAGAAGAGTCACAGTCTCCACTGAATAATAACCTCTGTCTACATAGTCGCCCATGAACAGATAGTTTGTATCTGGCGATTTGCCACCCATTCTAAAGAGTTCCATAAGATCATGGAATTGACCCTGAACATCTCCACCAACAGTAACAGGACAACGAACCTCCTGCACGTTTGATTCTTTTGTTAAAATTTCCTTAGCCTTTTCGCATAGGGTCCGCACTTGGTTCTCGTTAAGCTGTTTACACTCGTTCAGCTGCTCGACCCACTGGTCCAGCTCCTCGGTGAACGCCTTGTCGTCCATGGCGGAATGACCCCCTTCCCCGCCGCTCCCCGCCTCCCTCCTCGCGCCCACCTACTCCGGGCGCCGCTCCCCTCTCCCGCCGCTGCTAGCTCCCAGCGGGCAGCTCCGGGCGCGCGGCCTCGGGGAGACCCCTGTCCGCCTTTCCCCGCCCGGCCGCTCCCCCGGAGTCGGTGAGGCGCGCGAGGAGGTGCGGGGAGCGCCGCGCGGGCCCTCGGCGCAACTCCCGCCGAACGATGGCCACCCGCTACCGCTGCCTCCCACCCGCCTACCTCTCCTGGCTCCCTACCCCCTTTAGCAACGGGTTTTTTAATTAAATTCTTAATATTTAGAATTATTTTTATGTGTCCTTTGAATATAAATTAAAGCTTTGGTTTTTATGTTCCCTGAACCCCTGTCCCCTGCCCTCCTACACAAGGCAGTGAGTATCAAAATCAAGCAACTAACTTGACTCTTATTCCTCAGGATAGTGGGTAGTTTAAAATCAAACCTCATAACTTCAGATTCACTTAGTGTTTAGAGGAAAAGGTGCTCACAAATATTCACAGGAAAAAATGTGTCTCAAGGACCTTCTGTTTAATGTGTGCCATTAACCTCAACTAAAGAGTCTCAGGGAGACATCTATTTCCAGGAATGGTTGACTAAGCTCTTCAAAACAACCATTCCACAGAAGACAACTAAAACCTGGATAAAATATTAAAGAAAATCCTTTTAAATGCATCAAAGAGCTGACATAATCATCAGGTATTATAAGGTTATGGTCAAAGAACGCTGCCAGAGGGATTGTTCATGGATCCAGGCAAAATCAGAGTCTCTGCTGGGTGAGAAAGACAGGTGGGGAGTCTAACGGGAAATATATATATATATATATATTTTTTTTTTAAGGAGACTTGGTGGTAAAGTGGTTAAAGAGATCGACTGCTAACTGAAAGGTCAGTAGTTCGAAACTACCAGCAGCTCTGTGGGAGGAAGATGTGGCAGTCTGCTTCCGTAGAGATTTAAAGCCTTGGAAATACTATGGGGTTGCTATGAGTTGGAATTGACTGGACTGCGGTGGGTTTTTATATACATAAATATAAAGAGACTTACTTCAAGGAAATGACTCATGCAACTGTGAGGGCTAGCAAGTCCCAAATCTGTAGGTCAGGAGGCAGGCTAGAGACATCTGCTAGCTCATGGGATTATGGGGCTGGCAAATCCAAAATCTGCAGGTCAGGTGGCAGGTCAGAGACTTCTGCAGGCTTATGTCCCAGGAACCAGAGGACAGGCAACAAGAAGAGTGCAGGGTCGAGAGAGAATGAGCTTTGACAGAACATCCATTTATATACTAAAGACAGACAACACCCTCAAGGAAATTTCCCTTTCAACTGATTGGCTGATCATATCATGGAAGGTGATTATGTTATATTACATAATAGAAGAGCAACCAGTCAAGTATCTGCCAAACCACTGAAATCATAGCTAGCCAATTTGACACATAACATAAACCATCACACTCAGGTAAAGGGGAATCAGAAATAATCCTCCACAGTCTCCTCCCTACCCAAGCATGTGATTTCCAAGTTACTGCAGAGCAAGGGGTAAAAAGAAGGGAAAATCCCTATGCAGCCATAGCCACAGCCACACAAGCAAATTCTCCTGTGGATTTGCTGCCCAAATTCACATTGCCTAAGCAGCTCCAAAATCCTCAAATACTGACGTTAACTTAAAGTGACCCTGGACTGGTGATGTCCCAAGACGCCCAGAAAAAGTAATGGACCTCCCTCCCAAGGCCTCAAATTTTCCCAACGTCTCAATGACACTGAGCAACTTGCAGTCAAAGTGAATCAATCCCACAACCACGGCTAGAACCAGCAGAAAGCAAAGAAACAGACCCCCAGATGCTTCAGATATTGAAATCACAAGACACAGATTATAGGAAACTACACTTCTATGGGAGTACTGGTCGCACAGTGGTTAAGAACTTGGCCGCTGACCAAAAGGTCAGCAGTTCAAATCCGCCAGTCGCTCCTTGGAAACCCTTTGGAGCAGTTCTACTGTCCTATAGGGTAGCTATGAATCGGAATTGACTTGATGGCAATGGGTTTGGTTTTTGGTTTTTTACACTTACATGTTATAAGAAATAAAAGACAAAATTGAAAATCTGCAGGGTACAGGAAACCATAAAAAAAATTTCAAGTACAGGAGGAACATTTACAAGATTTGTAAAATTTGACCATATGCTGGGCTATAAAAAAGTCTTAACAAATTTCAAAGGATTGAAATCCCTGTCCACAGTGGAATTGAGCTAGAAATTAATAACAAAAAGATAACTAGGAAATCCACATATTTTGAAATTAAGCAATGCAATTCTAGTGTCAGGAACAAGACAAGAATGTCACTGTAGCCTTCAGCTATTCAAGAGACGTTTTTATGAATAATTAAATGTATACCCACTCTTCATTTATTAACGTGGTTAGGTTCCAAAGACCAGGTTGTTAGGCGAAAATTGGCATTATGCGAAAATAGAGGATGACTACGTCAGATCACAAAATAGACGATGACTACATCATTACATAACTGCCAAATTACATCGTTACATAACTGCCAAACCACTGAGAATCATGCCCCAGCCAAGTGGACACATAACCTTAACCATCACAGCCAGCACTACTCTAGCCTTTCACCTCAGCATTCGTTACTGCCAGACATACGTTGTTAATGTGCAAAATAGTCGGATAGTAGACTTTTTACTATTGTCATAAATGCAAAATGTCAGATAACAAGATAGCCAATAAGTGAGGAGTAGGTGTATCTGTTAGGCCAACTACCTGTCAGTTTGTTGTTCTGCAGTGGCTTGTGTGTTATGATGCTAGAAGCTATGCCACTGATATTTCAAATACCAGCACACATGGTGGGCAGGTTTCAGTGAACCTTCCAGAATAAGACCGAATAAGACCAAGTAGGAAGAAAGGTCTAGTGATCTACTTCTGAAAATCAGCCAATGAAAATCCTATGGATCACAATATTGTCTGATATAGTGCTGCAAGAAGAGTTTCCTAGGCTGGAAGGCACTCAAAATACAGAGTGGCCACAATAATGGAACTGAGCATACCAACGATCATGAAGATGGTGCAGGACTAGGCAATGTTTCATTTTGTTGTACATGGGGTCATCATGGGTGTACATGGGGTCATCATGGGTGTACATGGGGTCATCATGAGTTGGAGCCACTCGATGAAAACTAACAATATTTGTTAGGTGTTTTGAACACAATGAATTCTACTTATCAGTAATTAGTAGTAATGGTGCTAATTATAGCCTTATTTACGCTATATTGTTTTGTTGTTAGATACCGTCAATCAGTTTTCAACACATAGTGACCCCATGTGACAGAGTAGGACTGCCCCCATAGGGTTTTCTAGGCTGTAATCGGGTGACGCAGTGGTTAACCGCTCCACTGCTAACCGAAAGTTTCACAGTTCGAACCCACCAGCCACCCCTGGGAAGTAAGACGTGGCAGTCTGCTTCTGTAAAGATTTACAGCCTTGGAAACCCTATGGGGCAGTTCTACTCTGTCTTATAGGGTCACTATGAGTCAGACTTGACTCAACAGCAACTGCTTTGGTTTTTTTGGTTTTAATCTTTACGGGAGCAGATTGCCAGATCTTTCTCCCCCCCAAACCACAAGGTGGGTTCGAACTGCCAACCTGTTGGTTAGCAGCCAACCGCTTAACTGTTGCACCACCAAACCAAAAAACCAAACCCGTTTGCCAATGAGCTGATTCTAACGTATTTTGACCCTATAGGACAAAGTAGAGCTGCCCCATAGGGTTTACAAGGCTATAAATCTTTACAGAAACAGACTGCCACATCTTTTTCCCACGGTGCAGGCTGAGCTCTTAACCACTGTGCCACCTTTATTTATGCAAAACTTCTCATGAGTGTTAGTCCTGAAAAGATTCACTTAGATTCATTAAGGGGAATGGTTCGTACGCTGGGAATATTCTAAGGAATTAATCTTAAAACAGGAAAAGCTATATACGCAGATAAAAAAACCTGTTGCTGTCAAGTCCATTCTGACTCATAGTGACCCTGTAGGACAGAGTTGAACTGCCCCATAGAGCTTCCAAGGAGCAGCTGGTGGATTCGAACCGCCGACCTTCTGGTTAACAGCCAGACGCTTAACCACTGCACCATCAAGTCTCCATATATACACAAATAGATTCATTTAACTGTTATTCATTTTAATACTGTGGAAAGCTGGAGGAATTCCAACTGTAGAGGACAGGTTACCTTGGGAATATTGACACAACGGGATATAGCACAGCCATTAATATTATGATGTGAAAGATTATAAACCCAACAAATCAAATAGTAAATCACTCTTCCTGCAATGATGTAAGAATCAGGTGTGTTCACAGAGCCTGGGAGACATCCTGGAAAAGATGACAAGTTAATTTGTTAAAGGTGGGAATAAAGTGAGTTTTAAAAATTATAAATGAATTTTATCATGTTTGTGTAGGTAATTTTTTTAAAAAAATTCTATTCAAAGAGCAAATTAGGCCTTGATCATATCATTTACCATCCGCCCCCTCCTCCCTCACCCCACTTCCACTGCCTCCTTCTCCCAATCTCCTCCCCAATGAGTTTATGGAGCTCAAATAACACAAAGCTCCTCCCTGTCTTCCCAATCCCATTCACGAGACGAGAATGTCCCAGAAAGAAGAGACACATTTCTTTCCCTTCCGCTTCTTCACTTCTAAACAGTCCCTTCAGGGGTTCTTACATTTTCTGGTCATGTGGCATGCACGTTTCTTTGCTTAATGAGCCCTACACTGTCGCAGGGCATCTGCAGATAGGAGATCCACATATAGCACAAAACACTGTGAACTTTGGAGGGGCATTAAGAATTCCTGGGAACTAATGTCTATAGAGGAAACCCTGGTGGTGTAGTGGTTAAGAATTCAGCTGCTAACCAAAAGGTTGGCAGTTCAAATCCACCAGGTGCTCCTTGGAAACCCTGTGGGGCAGTTCTACTTGTCCTATAGGGATGCTGGAATTGACTCAATAGCAGTGGGTTTGGTTTGGTGGGTTAACGTCTTTCGGGTTGCTATGAGTCAGAACTGACTTGACAGCAACTTTTAACGTCTTGAAAGGCACTAAAAGGGCACTTATTCCTTCTCTTGCCCTCCTCCCTCTTCCAACCCAGACTGAGTGCAAGAGTTTACTGAACTCCTCAGTCGGCTTTTCTGAGAAACCTGGGCAAACCCCGACCCCCAGGACAATCCTTGCCAAGAACTCACAGAACACAGCCAGAGAACACACAAGGGCTCAGGAAGATGGCCCCCGGGCCAGAGGTAGCTGCCCAATCAGAACGAGAGCCACAGTGGAGGCAGCCTGCCGAGACACACGCTTGACTTTTCTTTCCTATTTTGGAGTCAGCTGTCATATTTGCAAAAGTACCCTATCCTGTCCAGGGTCTCCATCCCCATTTCTTATTTTATCTGACCATAGACGGCAGTAAGACTTTCAGAGGTGAACAACAGCTTTTGTGCTATTTTAAAGCAGCTTTATTTGGTTCCTAATTACTGGTCCTTAAATGTGTCCTTAGCAAAGCCCCATGTCATCTGAAGGGGGAGGGTCCCTCACCGGGGTGGGATCAGGGAAGGAGTGCTGGCCGGAACAGGGGAGTCTCAGCATAGCCGCCAGTTCCTGGAGGAGAACCAACTGCCACTGCCAGCCAGCAACGCCGAAGGGCAGCCAGAGCTGCTGGTGGTGAAGAGAGGAGCCCCTTTGATCAGGCACTGGCGTTTCTTAGATCCTTGTGTTCCAGAGAAACTGGCTGGGATTAGCGGCTGTGCTAAACTGTCTCAATAGCCCTTGAAGTTCAGGCTCTGCAGGAGGGCCACCAACTAAACAGGATGTGTGAGCCTTAGCGGCAGCATCCGGGGAATGTTATAATGAGAGACCCTCCAGACGCCCAGTAAGCAGTTAAGCAACCCAAGTTGGGAACAGAGCCCTCTCAATCCCACTATCTCTTGTTCTTTCAATGTGGATGCAGTTGTAAAATAAGTAAACCATTTTCTCCATCAGAGAAACCAGGAAGCAGTTCATGAGTATTTTTGGCAACATTGCCTTCCCTTCGAGAAAAAGGAGAAAATGCAACTGGAAAACAAACTACACCCTGTCCTCCAATTAAGCAGGATGATGAAATGTGAGGGGGGGCAAATACTACTCTGATTAATAACTAAGTGCCTTGACCTTCTAGCAGGACGGGCATGCTAGACGTGAAAATCGTTACCATGGTTTCTCATCTCACGTGTGAATTGCCATTACGGTGATGCTTCCCTAGTGGCATCTTTTCAAGCGATGACAGTGGAGGCGGCTGGGAGTCAAAGGCTTCGTTTCTAGTCCCAGCTTGATTACTGGTGCGGCCTTCTATCTGTTCATAGCCTGTGACTGTAGCTTCACGGTGTGTCTTATCTTTAAATATCTCATGTTCCAACCTGACCTCTTCCATCCCTTCTTCTCTCCTTCCCCCTGGGACTGCCTATCAGAATTCCCATTGTTTTAGAGAGACTGACTTCCACTAGACGTTCTAGGTGGAAACCAATCTGATTAAAATTATGCATACTGCTCTCCACCCCTTCCCACATTTTAGGAGGGCTGCTTAGCACCTAATCGACAGATTTTCAAGCCAAGCAACTAGATCAATTGTCTAATTCAGGGTTTCTCAGCTTCGACACTATTACCATTTTGGGCTGAATAATTCTTTGTTGTGGGGAGCTGTCCTGTGCACTGTAGGATGTTCAGCAGCATCCCCGGCCTCTACCCACCAGATATCAATAACATTCCCTCTCCAGTTGTGACAACTAAAAATGTCTCCAGAAGTTGCCAAATGGCCCAGGGAGAGGTGGCGGTGAAATTATCCCCAACTGAGATCCACTAGTTGGTCTAATCAGTAAACTTTCAGGCATGGTGACTACACTAATTTTGAGGAAGATTTTTTTTGGGGGGGAGTGGGAAGGCCAGCCTTATGAAATCAGAGTAGGTAGTTACCTAAAGTGCTTTCATGTGTGATAAATGGACCACCTTTTTTTTTTTTTTTTCTACTCTAATTCCAGCCAGGCTAGGGAAGATAGACCTGAAGGGAGTGCGCCCGTGAGAAATGCAGTTAGAGTGAAAGCTAGGACTACACCGCCAAGGGGCCTGAGCATGGGGAGGAGGTCATGAGGATGGACTGTGGGTTAGGGAAAATGGAGGAACGTGAAGAGTAAGCTAGTAAGCGGGTGGACGGTTAGGTGGTGTGCAAAGTAATTCCTCCCCATAACCCGTCAAGTCTTCAGTAAAGTTACTGTTGTGGATTGAATTGTGTCCCCCACAAAATATATGTTGGAACCCTAACCCCGTGAAGTAGAAAGACCAGAAATTTACAGAAATATCATAGAGAGGGTAATAACTTGCACAAATTGGGATTTTTGGAAAATTGGGCCAAGTTTACCAAGATTGGTGAGGAAGATAGATCAAGGACCCAAATAGCAAATTATTTTCTTATGGAGGGTTCAGCATCCTTTCTATCACTAGGAATGCATGGAAACAATGTATACGCTAAGGAACACACCCTAGACTGGCGATTAAGAACCCTTGTTGTAGTAGCATGGTACTGTGGCAGAAGCCTGGGCTAGGAGTTCAAAGACCTAGGCTCTAATCTCAACTTTGCTGACCTGTAACTGTGTTTCCTGGGACAGGTCACCTACCTTTTTCAATGTCAATGTCTTCATCAATGAGGCATGGGTGACATGATATCTTAGGCTTGCTGAGAGGCAAATAAAAGGCATTTTGAAAACTTAAATGCTCTACAAACTTTAAAATTGAAAAGATACGAGAAACTCTGTGCCATTTAATTTGATTCCTCCTTGATTCAGAGATTTTTAAATACTTAAATAATTATATGTATGGAGGAGAAATTAAAGTTGTCGATGATTTCATTCTACTTGGATCAACAATCAATGTCCATGGAAGGAGCAGTCAGGAAATCAAACAATGTATTGCCTGGGCAAATCTGCTGCAAAAGACCTCTTTAAAGTGTTAAAAAGCGCAGAGGTCACTTTGATGACTAAGGGGCACCTGACTCAAACCATGGTATTTTCAGTCACCTCCCATGCATGCGAAAGTTGGGTAATGAAAAGGGAAGACAGAAGAATTGATGCATTTAAGCGGTGCTATTTGCAAAGAATATCGAATACCATGGACTTCCAGAAGAACGAACAAATCAGTCTTAGAAGAAATATAATCAGAATGATTCTTATAAGCTTGCTTACCTTGGACACATCCTCAGGAAAGACCACTCGCTAGAAAAGGACATCATGTTTGGTAAAGTAGAGGGCCAATGAAAACAAAGGAAACTCTCAATGAGATGGATTGATAGTAACTACAATAACGAACACAAACATACCAACGATCATGAAGATGGCGCAGGACCTGGCAGTGTTCGTTCTGTTATTCATAAGGTCACCATGAATCGGAGCCAACTTGACAGCAACTAACAATAACAACATGGAAACCTATGAGTTTCTTAAAGAAGTACATTCAACTTAGGGATAATGTGGATATATAGAAAACGAACGAAGTGAGCTGAAATTTATCTTTTTATATGTAACCTTTACCTTTTGGTTCTGATTCTGCCCATTGAAGTCATACCGAAAAAAGGGAAGTCCTTGTACATATGACAGCCCTTTCAATATTTGAAAATTGGTGTAGTGTGAATTCTCTGCCCCACCATTCACCGCTTCTTTAGGCTAAACTTCTTCAATTCATTTAATTATTCCTTATATGACATGTAAAGTATCGTTTAGAATAGTAATTCACAAATAGGAGTGGGTGGTAGGGGAGAGAGATGGTAGGGTATATATTAGAATCTGGTGGGGAGTTCACCAATGCACCCACCTCACCTACCCCAGAAGAGACTGATTAACCCTCTTAATCACTGTGGTTCCTTCTAAGAACTATCCCCCATGCCTCCCCTTTCCGCTTGTCATTTGGAATTCACCCTGGCCAGGTATATAATGAGTATTCTATCAGTGGAAGTGGGTTGTTCATGTAAATGGTATGGAAGCCAAAAAAAAAAAAGTGGTTGGGAAGCTTGGATAGAATGTTACCACTAGTCCAACTGCACTTCTCCAATAACGAAACTGTGTCTCAAGGAGGTTGATGTGAGTTGCTGGAGGTAACACAGGATTTGGGCTTCTGTACTTCTGTTCTTATGCATTTCTCAAAATTTGTGGAAAGATCTTAACATCTCTGTTCTCTTCCAGTTACATTCTTATTATAAATGAGTATTGTAAAAAAATTTTGGGTTATCTGCCTAGCTCACCTGATCCACTAACCTCTGAGACCTGCCCCTAGCTGCCAAGTTCTTACTATATGATTTTGCTCCTGCTCCCGTCCCTGTCCTTGGCCTGGGCCCCAGTTAATTGGTTCAATAAAATTATCTCTTTAGAAATTTGAATTGATACTTGGATTCAGCTAGTCAGTCAGTACATGTGACAAACAAAACCTTGGGACTTGTGGGAGCCATCTTCTACCATGTGGACATCGAAGCAAGAGTGAGAGACAATCTTCAGATAAGAGAAGGTTGAAAGAGATGTGAAGAGAGAAGCAAGAGATAAGTCAATGGGAGTGAAACAACTAGAACAGAAATAATGGGACTGTTGACACAATGTAAGAATGTAACCAATGTCACTGATCATCACATGTAGAATCTGTTGAATGGGAACAGGTTTTGCTCTGTATAAACCAAAACCAAACCCGTTGCCATCGAGTCGATTCCAACTCATAGCAATGCTATAGGACAGAGTAGAACTGCCCCATAGCTTTACAAGGAGTGCCTGCTGGAGTCTAACTGCCAACCTTTTGGTTAGCAGCTGTAGCTCTTAACTACTACACCACCAGAATTGCCTTGCTGTGTATACTTTCACCAAAAATGAAATAAAATATTATTTTAAAAAATACATTGGGGAGAGAAGAGACATAAGAAGGCTAAAAGCTCATCTATCACACATCTAACTGGAAAGCAATAAATAATGTCAAAAGTCACTAAACAAGGAAATATTAGTATTAAAAAAGAGAGAGAGAAGCAGAAAAGTGGCACTGGAGTGCCAATGGGTTCCTACTGGCTTTCCCAGTATTGGTTTTAGATTTGCAAGAAGTCCAATTTCCCTTGGATTTATGACATACTCTGGAATTTTTCCAGTAGGTTCCTGTTCTGTCTTGAGCTGTTCAGAATGGATCAAGACTAACTCTAGAGAACCTGAAGAATCCTGACTAAGACAATAAGGTAAAGAGGTTGCTATTTCCCACCTAGCTTTGTACATCTGTAATGTTTGTCCTCCTTCAGAAAATGTCGAGAGTTACCCTTACTTTCTTTAATAGGAATATTCACAGATTTTAGTTGAGTGACTTTCTTCTTTATTTTCTTTCAACTCCAAGAAAACCAGAAACTATTGGCAAGATCTTTAAGCTCATGTTCCCACTTGAAGACTTTCTCAAGTGCCTCGAACTTCCTAGAATAAGAGTGCTGTCTATTGAGCATGGATAACTGCACGATCACAGCTTGGTTAAAATCTGGAAATTTGAGCCCTTCAAACAGAAACCTAGGATTAGGTTTTGTTGTTGTTGTTGTTTATATAGTTATATCGATTTTAAAAATGGGATCCCAGTCTTTCTCTTGAGATCTTTAACGCTCTTCACTACGAGTTTAGACTTTGTAGCTAGCAAGCTGATGATTTCTTAAAACTTTTTTCTCCTAGGACAAAACTGAGTTTTAAATGTCAGAAAAGCATTGAATAGACATCTTATCCTTAGACCAGAGATGCTCTTGGCTACTTTATTCTTTAAAGTAGAAGCAATGGTTATAAAAATGGCACCCAGACCTAAAAAGTAGCAATAAAAATCATTTCATTCTTAGAAGGTTAGGCCAGCGGTACTCCTATTTTTTCACGTTACGTAACAGAGAGAGAACTAGAACCTGGTGTTCTTAGTCTAGTGATGTTTTCTCTCTACCTTAGACCTTTGTGTTCGTCATGTCTTGGTGAAATACACACAAGGTATTTCAACGATAATTCATCTTCTATAGATATCACATAAAATATCTTAATTTTCAATGACATACAAATAAAAGTGTTTGACCAAATCTTTTTTTTTTTTTTTTGTGCTTTAGGTGAAATTTGACAGAGCAAATTAGTGTCTCATTAAACAATTAACACACCTATTGTTTTGTGGCATTGGTTACATTCTTCACATTGTGCAGATAAAACCTTTAATGGACATCATGGTTTAGAAAACGCATGAGGGCTGAACCAACAGTTCGTTTCAAAAGTATGTAGGTAGTTACACTTCCAGCGAGATAATGACAGAATCCGTGGGAGTAGGAGGCCTTTTCCAGAAAAGTAAAAGGTAAGGGAGTAAGCAGAGGCAAATCCATTTTGGTGGAGCCTGAGGCTTACATAATTTGGGGGGATTGAGTGTGGGAGTAAATGGAGGAAGGTCTCAATAAAAAAAAAAAGAAAAGAAAATGACCGGGGTCTTCCCAAGACCTTGGACGAGACCTGTGCAGGTAACAGCTCTGAGGATTAAGCTTCCTTAGCTTCATGGGATATACGCTTTTTTTTTTTTTCCTGGAGAGGGGGCTAGTGGTGCAAGGGGTCCCTGGAGGAATTAGTGGAGAGCATTTAAAGTAGTAAAGAAGCGAGGAGAGGTTGGGGTTGGTGAAAGAATAGGAATCTTCAGGTTTGGAAAAAAAAAATTACCAAACTTGTTGCTTTTGAGTCAATTCTGACTCATAGAGACCCTATAGGACAGAGTGGAACTGCTCCATAGGGTTTCCAAGGAGCAGCTGGTGGATTCAAACTGCAAACCTTTTGGTTAGCAGCCAAACTCTTAACCACTGCACCACCAGGCCTCCTTGAGTTTGGTAGGGAATAAAATTTCAGAAATCTCAAGTGTGGCCTCCATAAAGCTTAGAGGTCAAGAGCTAGATTGGAGAGAATCCAGGTGACAGTGTTAGTTGTCAGGAAGTTTACACAGCAGGAGTAAACAACCCACTCTGGGAGCCTGGGAGCCAGAGGAGGAAACTCGGGGAATACCACAGCTTCCCCTGCTCCGCCCCCATCCTGGCTTCTTCCCTCACCTTTTTAAGGCCCATTATGCTATGAGTCAGATTCTAGGGCAACGGGTTTGCAAGGCTGAGAGGGCGGGACTCTGATTATCCCCAACCCTGCCCTTCAAACAGAGCAGTTCTTCTCGAATATGCTGAATACAGTGATGTTCTGCTTAAGATTTTATTTGAAGAAAATGTCCTGGACCTCATAAAAATTATGAAAAACCATACTTTCAAGTATTTCACAGCTGGTATCTTAAATGTTAACATTAATAATATGTTAATATGTGATACGGAGACTTGGTGAGGCAGTGGTTAAGAGCTCAGCTCCTAACCAAAAGGTCGGCAATTCCAATCCACCAGCTGCTCCTTGGAAACCCTATGGGGCAGCTCTCCTGTGTCCTGTAGGGTCTCTATGAGTTGGAATCAATTCAACGGCAATGAGTTTGGTTTCGGTTTGTAACATATGACATTTTCCCCATGAGCAAAGAATAATAATTTGCCTGTGATATCTACTTTTAAAAGATGTCCATGAACTGGACAATGAATCATCACAATTCTTTCCAATCTAGTGGAGTTATTTGGGGTGGAACATGCAAGTAAGTAGAGTACATGGTCAGTAAGACATTGTTTTTTCTTCTCTCTATATTCTGAGTACAGAGGTTTGGCATATTAGTGAAGCCATTGGGTTTTTTACTGACACCATAGAGTATTCTTCTAATTTGAAATGAGATGGCAAAGCAGGAAGATGAACTACAATTGGTATTGGTCAGTGTCACCATGTCAACCTTAGAAAATATGCCACATCCCTCAGAGTATAAGGCTAAAATGTCTCTTTATGAAAAAGCAGAATGATAGAATGATGTAATGTAGTTAACAGGTCTTCTGATAACTCTACAAGAAATAGGGGATTTCAAAATGCAGCTATATTAGAGCCCTTGCAATGTATACTATGTGCATGTTAGTCTTAGCTTTCTGAGATAATTAACCTTGACCTAGAAAATGATTTCATCCCAAGAGGGCAAATTCAGTCGCTATAAAGAACTAGACTGAGGACTAAAAATGCCCAGGTATTTTAGCAGAAGCTGGGAACTAATTACTAGACAATAAAACAATAGGAAGATGATTGAGGGTCATAATAGATCATGCATTGAAAATGAATCAGCAATAGATATGACATTTAAAAAGATAACCTGCTACATAATAACATGTACAAGCGTATGACAAAGAATTGTAATTTACCCCGTATAGTCAGGATTACTCAACCTCGAGAAGAGTAACATGTCTAATTTTGGTTTCCACATTTTAAGGAGGATACTGGGAAAATCATGCAAGGGATCTTTTGAGGTGATAAAATGCCCCTAAATGTCTGAGAATTTTTGGGCTTTGTGGACGAGGGCATCTGTCCTAAACTGAAACTGAGCGTGATAGAGTGGGAACTGCTAAATGCATTGAACACATGTATTGCCGCCCCTCCTCCTGAGACCCACTGAATCATAAGAATGAAAGCACAAGGAGAATAAACCTACAACAAAAGAGAGAATGGGAAGAGTGGGTCATTGTCAGATAAGTGGTGACAAATGATTTCTGAAGGTGGAAAGGAGATGGCAGTGTGTTGGAGAGTGGGACAGGGCAGTGGAGGCCACAGCCCAGGATATGCTCCGAGGGGTGACAGTGGAGGCTGGAGCCCATCTCGCTCAAGGAACCTTAAAGAGGCACTGAGCTGGAGGATTGAAGCGAGATGTGGGGCTGAAAACAAGAAGGAGTAACTGAAGATCTATCTGTGAACAAGCTGTCAGTAGCACCCCTATGTCTTCTCTATACCCCTTTCCCTCACAGAGCAGCTGGTAGATTCCCAGCAGGTAGACACCAGAGGGCTCTTCCTCAAAGACATCGAATCAACAGCCTGGGTTGTGCTACAGCTGCTAGTGTGGCAGGTTTGGGGTCCCCAGAGTTAAAAAATAGTCCAATGGGTGCTATTTTGACTTGGATTGGGGTATGACAGACAGGGAGGAGGAGGATCTCCAGCCTACTGTCCAGCTGCTCACCCACTTGTCCTAAATAAAGCATAGTCAACAAACCCCGTCTGTGGACACTGAGCTCCCAGCTAACCTTTCCTTTCAGAGAAGTTCCACAGAGAACCCACTGAAACTGGCCAGAAATACCAGCCTGGTCACTCATTCTTAAACATAAATGAGCATCCAAGTGGCTCGTTTTGCCTCCTATTCCCATGGATACTGTCATTATTTCTCTGTCCTCACACTTTCAGTAGAAAGTAGATGTCCCCAGATTTTCAGAAGTAAACTAGCAACATAGAGGAGAACAATGATGATAAACAAAGATGACAACTCACCTTGGAGTAAACAGTTAAGTCGGGAAAGAAAAGAAAATATAATTCAAAGTCTATTGTCCTCAGAAAATTCAATAAAATGTTACATATCCATAATGTAAGAACAGGATGCTATTTAAAATAAATATATTTAAAATGATGGCCAAAATTAAAATCCCATAGAATAAATGGAAATTGAAGTCAAATAAGTTTCCCAGAACATATCTCAAAAAGACAAAGGGTTGAAACAATACAAAAGGAAAGATAAGAGACATGGATGATTAATTGAAGAGTAAAATATCTGACTAATACGAGTGTCAGAGAAAAAAAAGAGTTGAGAGAGAGAAATTATTAAGAAATCATAGAGGAAAATTTCCCAAAGCAAAAAAAGACATGATTCATCAGATTGAAAGGGTCCAACGGGTGCTAACTGAGCAGGCGAGTGTATAATGCGCTACATGAAAACCCAGCCTAAGGAAATTTCACAATACCTGGCATGAAGAATCAATCAAAAAACCTCCAGGAAGAGAAGGCTAGATCACATACAAGGATTAAGAACCATCCTGGCTTTAGATCTGTCAACCTGTTAGACACTGGAGCAGTTAAGACTTTAAGTCGTAAAATGGCAGAGAGAGAAGGAAAAAAAAAAAGAAGAGAAGAAAGAGAAATGATTTCCACCTTCAATGAAAGTAGGAGACATCGATCAGTCTTAACTACCATAGATGGGGAAGAGCTACAAAGGTAGTGAAGATGGGATAAGGGAGCAGGAAGACTCTGAGAGATGGACATGCGTTTAAGTGTAAGACAAAGCCCTCAGAGTGGAGTTCTTCAAAGTATATGTCACATCTTTAATGGAAAAAGTGTATCAGCTGGCATTACGTGTTTCCTTAGACCTTGCCTGGCAGGAAAAATGAGCAGGGTTAAAGTCACCAGACAAGTCCCGTTTGCAGGAAGCAGCCTGTTGGAAGGGCAGGGTGGAGGAGGGAGACTGCACTGTAAATAGTCCCCATGCTGTTTCTTTGTCGGCTGGGGAGAAGTCTAGGCCAAAATAATTCAATCACACTCAACTCCACATCACAAAGGGAATTCCTGCCAACCACAGCATGGCCCTGGCCCCTCCCTGACATGAACCTCCTATAAATAGCTGATCTAGGGAGAATTCACCTCACTTAAAGATGAATCATAATCAGAAAGACACTAGCACGGGATCTATACAAAGATATAATAAGAATATCAAAGGAGAAAGGAACAAGTGAAGCAAATAGCAGAACATTGGCCAGAAAAACGTGGCCATGAAAGGAATGGAAATTGAGCTAAATATATCTCCTTGAACAAAAAAGAGTATTAGCCTTCCAAATAAAGAGACATACAGCAAACAATGGAACATGGAACACATAGTGAAATTTTTTTAAAGGATGCAATTTTAACTAGAAATCAGAATCTAAAAAATATTGGCAAAACTAAGACACAATGTATCTTTCCTATGGGTAAATGTCAATAAATAAGCTAGATTCACCTCACAATGTAAAAGTCTTATATTGAATCGCGAAGCAAAACCCAACTTTAGTGCTGTGTATATGGAACATACCTAAAATAATTTAGAGAGGTTTACAATAAAAGGGTGGGCAAAGTCATGCCAGGCAAAAGATCCTGAAAAAACACCAACACTTTTTTTAAACCACAAGAATAATCTGAAAAACAGGGACGAATGGCAGCAAGAGTGATGTCAGTGGATGAGTAGACAATCGATGAAAATATTAGAAAGCCCGTAAGCAGATTCAAGTTTATCCAGGATGTACTGATGGAGATGGCATTTCAAATCATTAGGGAAAATATTAGTCCATAAATAGAGCTGAGACAACCAGACAGCCAAAATTAACTTGGATCTCTACCTCACACCTTAAAACAAAATAAATTCTAGATAAATCAAAATTTAAGTGAATAAAATTAAAGTAGTAAATGAAAACATGAGACATTTTTAAAAATCTATGAGAAGAGAAGGCCTTTCTAAGTATGATTTAAAAAATCCCAGAAGTAATAAAACCAAATAATAAATTTCACTAATAAAAATAGAATATTTCTTTTCTATATATACACACACATATATGTATATACACACATATATGTATACACACACACATACATACATACATAATGCAAAGACCAAAAAACCCCAAACTGGGGGAAAGTATTTGCAACTTATATCATAGACAAAAGGCTAATTCCTTTAATAAATAAACAGCACCAACAAAACATCATAGATCCAATAGAAAAATGAGCAAAAAAAGATAAGTAACATTTCACAGAAAAATAAATATGGCCCTCAAAGTGAGGAAAGAATGTACACCGTCAAGAAATGTAAATTAATATTACAATGAGTTCCTGTGGTGGAGTCTGCTAGTGGTCCACCAAAATCCATTCTTTCTTCTTTCTTGGGCATATGATGAAATCCATCTCCAGCTCCCCTTGCAGTTAATAGAGGCCATATGATTAACTTCTCTCCAGTGAAATGTGACTGGAAGTGGTATGTGCTCCTTCGAGGCTTAGGCCTTCAGTCATAGGCATGTTTCCTCCACCTTCTCTTCCCTCTTTGCTTCGTCTGGAACCAGGGATGGTGACCCAACTTTGTCCGTGCCTTAGGGGATGGCAGAGCAGAGGAAGTTGGAAGAAACTTTAGTCCCTGAATGACTACATGGAGCAGAACCACTCGCCAACTTGGATGCTCTCTTACATTTAAAGAGGAAAAAAAAGTATATGTGAGGACGTTTGTTAAAGCATTATTTGTAAATTGAAAAAACTACATGTCCACCAATAGGAAGGTGATAAAATAAACTTTGGCACGTCCATGTGATGGAAAACTGTGCAGTTCTTTTTCCTTTTTTTTATTGTGCTTTAAGTGAAAGTTGACAGCTCAAGTTAGTTTCTCTTACAAAAATTTATACACGCATTGTTATGTGACCCTAGTTGCTATCCCTATAATGTGACAGCACACTCCTCCTTTTCACCCTGGATTCCCCGTGTCCATTCAACCAGCTCCTATCCCTTTCTGCCTTCTCATCTTGCCTCCAGATAGGAGCTGCCCATTTAGTCTCGTGTATCTACTTGAACTAAGAGGCACTCTCTTCACGAGTATCATTTTGTATCCCGTAGTCCAGTCTAATCTTTGTCTAAAGAGGTGGCTTTAGGAATGGTACTAGTTCTAGGTTAACAGAGAGTCCGGGGGCCATGTCTTCTGGGGTTCCTCCAGTCTCAGTCAGACCATTAAGTCTGGTCTTTTTACTAGAATTTGAGTTCTGCATTCCACCTTTCTGCCGCTCCTTCAGGGACTCTGTTGTGTTCCCTGTCAGAGTGGTCATTGGTGGTAGGCAAGGCGGGCACCATCTAGTTTTTCTGGTTAACATGCTTCTTGATAAATGCTCTGTTAGTTAGCTTTTCTTATTTCTCGTATTTTTAAAGACAATTCAGAAACACTGAGTTTCGTTGTTGTTGTTTTTCAATAAACAATGAGATCGTGTTAGATTGTTCGCGAATGGCTGCCATAATTTTCCGCCATGTGGCCAAGCCTTGACTACTCCTCTCCCATACCAACTCCGGGATTGGCCACCTTTCTTTATTTGTCCAATGGGACAATAGTGAATGTAACACAAGCAGAGACTTGAAAAGCACATTGGGATTTACCCACTCTTGCTGCTGGGAACCTTTTTTACTACCATGCGAACAAGTCTGGGTGGGCTTACTTGAGAATAAGAGACCCTAGCTATCCCGCTGTCTCAGCTGAAGCCCCACACGCGTGCATGAGACCATCCTACACCATGTTGGACCATCCAGTCCCGGCCAAACCAGTCTGATTCTGTGGGTTAGCTAGACCAGGAGAACTAGCCAACCCATAGAATCATGAGAAATAATGCTGTTACTTTAAGCCACCAAGGTTGTGGTGGTTTGTTATACTGCAAAAGATAACTGACCGAGAGATTTTTTTTTTAGAGTTAATGAATACAACTAAAACTGCTTAGTATGCAAAATCAAGAAGCGGAAATTGTTCCACATACTGACAGTAGAAAAGAACATATCGTATTGTAAAATTTTGGACTAAGGCCTAAAGAAGTGAAGTATCTAAAATTCATCTTTAGCTTGGAGACACAATGGTCTCTTAAAGTTTTCTCTTCTATTTGAACTGCTACCTCTTTCAAAATTCCTCTCTGTAATAGAGATTTCTTGTAAACAAGAAATTCCGATGAGGTATTATGAATTTATTCTGTTGTCTTCTCTTGTGTATTTACATTTCAAAGGAGGACGTCTGAAATAAAAATATGAAGTTTTGAATAATTAATATTAGAATTATAACCCCACCACTGAGTGAAACACTTTCGATCCATGGTTCTCAAAGTGTAGTTCCCAAGTAGGGTGACAAACTTGTCTCAGTTTGCCCCAGGACTGCCCTAGTGTTAAAACTGAAAGTCCTATGTACCAGGAACCCCCTTGGTCCCTGGCAAACTGGGATTGTTGGTCACCTTATTCCACGGCCAAGAGCAAAACCTCGCTTAATAACTTGACAGCAATGTTTATTCTGGGCCCCACCATAAACCTACTCAATTAGAATCTCTGGGGGCAGGACCCAACACTCTTTTTTTTTTTTATAACAAGCTCTTCAGGTGGGGCTGATACATGCTAAGGGTTGAGAACCACAAAGGATTGCTTCAGGAGGTCCAGGGGTTGAAGTCTAGGGAGTCCCTGGGTGGTGCAAATGGTTAAGTGCTTGGCTGCTAACCAGAAGGGTGGTGGTTAGAGTCTACCAAAGGCACATCAGAAGAAAGGCCTGGCAGTCTACTTCTGAAAAATCAGCTACTGGAAACCCTACCGGGCTCAGTTCTACTCTGACTCAGAGAGTCGGCTCAATGGCAACTTGTTTGTTTTTTGGGGTTTGGGGTACATGTCTAATCTGGGGAGATCCTAGGGAGGGCTTGGGTTTAACCAGAGCTACCTTTCTGTAACCCAGAGGCTAGGGAACATCCAGAATAAATTCAATCAGGTGGTGGATCTGTGGTCTGACCACCAGCTTTACAGGCCAGAGGGAGAGGTCCTGATTCAACCCGAGATCTGCCTGACTCAGGAGCTGTGACAGTTTGCCCTGGAGTTGCTGGGATGGGGGGTTGACCTTCCAGGTTTCCCCTTTTACCTCAGGATATCATCTTTCTTTCCAGCAGGTGGCACCTGCTAATCGCTCCCCTTAGAAAAGCTGAGTAAACCCAACAGTTGACTTAAGTTATTTAAATATCAGGTGTGATATATTTGCAAAGTACTTCCTGTCAAATTATGCTATCCGCCGAGATAAACAGAGTCTTGTAATGGGCATAAATTAGTACTCGAGCGTTGCTGTTGTTGGCCGTTCTCTTCTGTCCTATAGAGTCACTATGAGTTAGAATTGACTCCACCCCAGCGGGTTTTTTGTTTCTGTTTTTTTTTGCAGCAGATTTGCCCAGTGCAATACGTAGTTTAATTTCTTGACTGCTGCTTCCATGGGCATTGATTGCGGATCCAAGTAAAACGAAATCCTTGACAACTACAGTACTTCCTCTGCTTTTCATGATTTTGCTTATTGGTCCAGTTGTGAGGATTTTTGTTTTCTTTATGCTGAGGTGTAATCCATACTGAAGGCTGCAGTCTTTGATCTTCATCAGTAAGTGCTTCAAGTCCTCTTCACTTTGAGCAAGCAAGGTTGTGTCATCTTCATAACGCAGGTTGTTAATGAGTCTTCCTCCAATTCTGATGCCCCATTCTTCTTCGTATAGTCCAGCTTCTCAGATTATTTGCTCAGCATACAGACTGAATAAGTATGGTGAACGGATACAACCCTGATGCACACCTTTCCTGATTTCAAACCACACAGTATCCCCTTGTTCTTATCAGAAGACTGCCTCTTGATCTATGTACAGGTTCCTCATGAGCACAATTAAAGTGTTCTGGAATTCCCGTTCTTCGAAATGTTATCCATAATTTGTTATGATCCACACAGTTGAATGTCTTTGCATAGTCCATAAAACACAGGTAAACATCTTTCTGGTACTCTGCTTTCAGCCAAGATCCATCTGATATCAGCAGTGATAATTCGTCATTCCACATCTTCTTCTGAATCTGGCTTGAATTTCTGGCAGTTCCCTGTTCATGTACTGCTGCAACCAGTTTTCAATTATCTTCAGCATAATTTTACTTGCATGTGATATTAACAATATTGTTTGATAATCTCCACTTTCTGTTGGGTCACCTTTCTTTGGAATAGGCACATATATGGATCTCTTCCAGTGGGTTGGCCAGGTAGCTGTCTTCCAAATTTCTTGGCATAGACAACTGAGTGCTTCCAGCTTTGCATCCATTTGTTGAAACATCTCATTTGGTATTCTGTCAATTCCTGGAGGCTTGTTTTTTTTGCCAATGCCTTCAGTGCAGCTGGAACTTCTTCCTTAGTAACATTGATTCTTGATCATATGCTCCCACCTGAAATGGCTGAAGGTGGACCAGATTTTTTTTGTTTGTTTGTTTTGGTACAGTGACTGTGTATTCCTTCAATTTTCTTTTGATGATTCCTGTGTTATTCAATATTTTGCCCATAGAATCTTTCAATACTACAACTCGAGGCTTGAATTTTTTTCTTCAGTTCTTTCAGCTTGAGAAATGCCACGCACGTTCTTACCTTTTGGTTTTCTAACTCTAGGTCTTTGCACATTTCATTATAATACTTTACTTTGTCTTCTCGAGCCCCCTTTTGAAATCTTCTCTTCAGCTCTTTTACTTACATCATCGTTTCTTTTGTTTGCTTTAGCTACTCTACGTTCAAGAGCAAGCTTCAGAGTCTTTTCTAACATCCATTTTGGTCTTTTTATTTTTTTTCTTTCTTTTCTGTGTTTTTAATGACCTTGCTTTTTTCATGTGTGATGTCCTTGATGTCATCCCACAACTTGTCCTCAATCACTAGTTTTCAATGCGTTAAATCTACTCTTGAGGTGATACTTGAGTGTAGTAATGTGTAATTAGAAAGAACATGCTCTTCAGTTCCAATAACACTTGAGACTGGTAAGCAGAGATTTTTTTGAGAGGTGTGTGTGGTGGCGGGGGAGGGATGTTGTTTTGAAATCAGCATCCATTTATTCAGTTGCATTTTTTAATTTTCTGTGTTTTGTAGGTGATATGCCAACGTTTCCCTGTCTTTCAGTTGCATTTTTTAATTTGCTGTGTTTTGTAGGTGATATGCCAATGTTTCCCTGTCCTGGTGAAAATCTATGCACTGCCTACATGGGAACAGAGAGCAAAGTAAGATGATTTAGTGACATGCATATGCGTGTGACAAAGAATGCAATCTCTTTTTTATTTCATAAGGAGAAAATATGAGCTAAATGAAGACAACGGCCCCATAAATTTGTGTTATATACCCATTATTCCATAGTGTGAGCACCCAGAGTTGCCTTAAAATGAAAACAGTAGCCTTAAAATGAAAATGGTACATTGTAGGTTATTTTCTGCTACCGGAGAAATTGCCACGTGTGATACTGATTTCCAGTGACTTCCAAGTGCAATTATCTGTCTTCTCAGAGGATTGGTGTCTTTTGAAATAACAATAGAGAACAAATGAGTATGGGTGCCATCCTAAGCAAGAATATGCATTATAGTCAGCAGTAGATACTAGCATGGGCCTGGGTTTGCACACCAGCTCTGCTATGTGCCAACAAGGGAAACTTGGCCCATCATAGTAATCTCTTTGGGCCTAAAATCGAAGCCCTATTAGTTCCTACCTGACAAAGTTGTTGTGAAATTTAAATGAGATGGTGCCCTGAATGCACGTCCCACAGTGCCTGGTATACAGTAAGCCCTCAAAAAACCTTAGCTGTTCTTATTACTTCTGGCCACTCTGGAAGAAAAGTTAAAATTGGAATTAGCTATGAGACAGGCCCCTCAGAAGTTCTGAATAAACAGAAGTCTTGTTACTGGCTAGAAACTTAACCAGGAATTAAGCATTTCAGTAATAGTACCGAAAAGTTAAATATAGCCGGCTAGCCTGACCCACTCTCTGGATTTAGCTGGGCCTCGCCAATTAGCTCAGAAAGTCACATGGAAAAGTCGAGCTTTAAAAGGCATTATGGAAGTTGTTGGGAGTTTTAAAAACTTCACTGCGTGTGAAGGCCTTTGAATATCTGAGTCTATTTTAAGAGAGCTGCATGCTAATATTTACACAACTGTGCCTATGCATATATACTTTAAATACTGCTTTTATTTAGAGAAAAAACACATGAAAACAAAGGTGAAACCAAAGTACAAGCTCCTATCAGAAAGAACCAAATACTGTCCTTTTGAACAAGCATTTTAAAATACTACACAACCTTTTTTTTAAAAAAAAAATTTCTGAGTAATTCATGGAGAAATCTAGTCCAGTTGATACTAATCTAGATTTAGCAAGAGAGAAGTAGAGCTAGGAATAAGATTTCAAATTTTAGATTCTCATTTTGGGCTGGAGTAGTTGGAGCCCTGGTGGCGCAGTGATTAAGCGTTTGGCGGCTGTGATGGTTAAGATTGTATGTCAACTTGGCTAGGCCATTATTCTCAGTGTTTTAGCAGTTGTATAATGTTGTGATCACTTCCCTGTTGAAATCTGATATGTGATCACCCCCATGATGGAATCTGCTGAGTGGTACTGGCAGAGGCAGGGCCTGTGGCAACTCACCGCCCCTTCAGTTTCATCCCTCTGCTTTCGCTGGTTACT
>NW_004443940.1:21998559-22005752 GCF_000243295.1 Trichechus manatus latirostris | reverse complement strand
CAGCCCCTGCAGCTACGTGAATCGGGAGAAACCTTGCGGTCTCATCGGCTGAACTCGTTGACCTTCACAGCCTGTGAGCAGAAACCCCTCTCCGACCTGCCAACCTTGGGTTCACCAGCTTCTGCGGCCCCGTGAATTGGGAGAGGCCTCACCCTGATCCACGGACTTGGGACGTTTTAGCCTCTACAATTGCGTGAGCTGTTTCCTTGATATACATCTTTCTCTGTGGGCCTTCTCTCATCAGTGTTCCCCTAGACTAGGGGTTTCTCTGTGCAGGGACCCTGGTCCAAAGGACGCGCTCTCCTCCGGGCACTACTGTCTTGATGATACGAGGTCCCTCGTCTCTCTGCTCACTTCTCTCTTTTATATCTCAAGAGATTGCCTCAGGACACAATCCAGTCTTGTAGACTGAGTCCTGTCTTACTAACACAACTGCCACCCATCCTCCCTCATTGATATCATAGAGGCAGGATTTACAACATATAGGAAAATCACACAATACTAGGAATCATGGCCCAGCCAAACTGATACACACATATTTGGGGGGACATAATTCAATCCATGACATTCCACACTTTGGCCCCCTAAAAATCACATCCTTGCAACATGGAAAACTTATTTATCCCATCATATCATAGCAAAAGTCTTAACTCCAAGTCCAAAATCCAAAAATCCTCTTCCTCTGTGAAATCTAGAATACAAGTTATCTGCTTCCAAAGATACAATGGCAGAACAGGCACAAGCTAGACATTTCCATTACAAATGGGAGAAACTGGAGGGAAAGAAGGGATAACAGGCACCACGCAAGTCAGCAGAACATATTACATTAGCACTCAAGGCTTTGAAAATAATCTTCTGTCCTCTGAGACAGTTTACACAATGGCCCTGCCCTTCAGACTCTAGGTATTGGCCACACTCTCCAGATTCTGAGTGGAGGCCCCTTGGCCCTGGGCTTCAGCTCTGCCTTCCAGGCCAACTGGGACAGCAACTCTGCTCCCTCGGCTGTAGGCACACCATTCTCCCAGTCCATCTGAGCAGGCCAAAGGGTGGAATGTCATGGATTGAATTATGTCCCCCCAAATATGTGTGTATCAATTTGACTGGGCCATGATTCCTAATATTGTGTGATTTTCCTATATGTTGTAAATCCTGCCTCTATGATGTTAATGAGGGAGGATGGGTGGCAGTTTTGTTAGTAAGGCAGGACTCAATCTACAAGACTGGACTGTGTCCTGAGGCAGTCTCTTGAGATATAAAAGAGAGAAGTGAGCAGAGACACAGGGGGACCTCATATCATCAAGAAAGCAGTGCTGGGAGCAGAGTGTGTCCTTTGGGCCAGGGTCCCTGCACGGAGAAGCTCCTAGTCTGGGGGAACACTGATGAGAAGAAGGCCCACAGAGAAAGATGTATATCAAGGAAACAGCTCACGCAATTGTAGAGGCTAAAACGTCCCAAGTCCGTGGATCAGGGTGAGGCCTCTCCCAATTCACGGGGCCGCAGAAGCTGGTGAACCCAAGGTTGGCAGGTCGGAGAGGGGTTTCTGCTCACAGGCTGTGAAGGTCAACGAGTTCAGCCGATGAGACCGCAAGGTTTCTCCCGATTCACGTAGCTGCAGGGGCTGGCGAACCCAACATCAACAGGTCGGGGAACCAGACTCTTGCTCGCAGGCTGAGAAGATTGACAAATTCCAAGATCAACAGGTAAGCTGCTAGCGCAAGTCCCAAGAACCAGAGGTGAGACAACAAGAGGCAGCTGCTGAGTCTGGAACAAGCCAAAAACCTTGGCAAGGCGAGCAGGCAGAAAGTAACCAGCGAAAGCAGAGAGATGAAACTGAAGGGGCGGTGAGTTGCCACAGGCCCTGCCTCTGCCAGTACCACTCAGCAGATTCCATCATGGGATGGAATATCACATATCAGATTTCAACAGGGAAGTGATCACAACATTATACAACTGCTAAAACACTGAGAATAATGGCCTAGCCAAGTTGACATACAATCTTAACCATCACAGCTGCTAGCCAAAAGGTCGGCAGTTCAAATCCACCAGCTGCTCCTTGGAAACTCTATGGGGTAGTTCTAGTCTGTCCTATAGGGCGGCTATGAGTCAGAATTGACTAGACGGCAATGTGTTTTTTTATGGATAGTTACCTCTGCTTACTCGTCTTCTCCACTCTCTGCCGTTAACTGACTTAAGAGTTAACGAAAACAAATCTTTATGTGTTTTCTATTCTGGGTCTTCTTAATTGCCTTTTTAAGGACTAGAAAGGAGTTTTGGAAAATCTATAAACAAGGTTATTCCTCTTGTGTTCAGTGGCTCAGAAATTGTGTTTGAGACTTCTCATTTCTTTAACACCTGAATAAAACTCACTAAATTTAATTCTTGGGGTTCTTTTTTTTTGTTCACTACTTAAAACAGGTAATGGCAAGGTTTGGAACAGTTGCTGAATTGGAAACTATCCTTCTCAGTTACAACAACAGTGACTATGATGTCCAGTAGCTTAATTCTTATTTCAATTCGCCTTTTTAATTCTTTGGGGGTTTAATAACTTATTTTTTTCAGCTTCTTACTAAGTTGCTTACTTGAATAGACCTGAAAGTAACCTCTGTATGTGTGTGTGTATGTGTGTCTGTGTGTGTGGGTATGGGAAGGGAGGTAAGACCAAGGGAAAACAAGCAAGCACACACAAATGGAAGACTTGTGTTGTGGCCTTCCTGAATTATAATGAGGGAGATTCGAGCATCTCTTACATTTCTCCTTTGCGGGGAAGCTATTATCTAGAATTCAGGAAGGAAGTGGCTGCCTGGGCCAGGCGGATGAGTCATAGAAACTCAGGCTGAGAGTTCTGTCAAGGATGCTATATAAATGTTTGGATGCTGATTAGCTCTCAAAGCCAGTATCAGTAGTAACCCGAGCACCCAGGAATTCCAGTCCAGATTTGGCTTCACCATGGTTTATAAACTATAGTATATGAAATTAAAAAAAAAAAAACAAGCAAACAAGCAAAACCTGAGTTTTGATCCTCAGAGCCAGTAAAAAGGGTGCCCAGGAGAGATGGGACTTTCTTTTTTTAAGTTGAAGAACTGCTATTTAAAATTTCATAGAGTGAGCAGTGTGACTTTGAGAAAGTTACTTAACCTCTTTTAACCTTTACTTCCACACCCACTGGTTGGGGATTAGAAGAGAACTTGCAGGGTTGTTGTGAGAACTGAATGAGCTACTGTGTGTAACAAGGAGCCCTGGTGGTGCAATGGTTAGGTGCTCGGCTGCTAACTGAAAGTTCAGCGGTTCGAACTCATGGGAGAAAAGACCTGGCGCTCTGCTCCTGTAAAGATTAAAGCCTTGGAAACACTATGGGGCAGTTCTACTTTGTCACTTGGGGTCTCTAAGGGTCAGAATCTACTCGACTGCACACAACAACAACAGCGTGTATAATGAATGCCTTTAGCACAGGACCTGGTACACAGCAAATGATTAGCAGATCTTAACTATCATTATCATCACTATCATCAACACTATTATTTTTATTACTAGCTGGATATATCAATTTATCCATGGAGCAGGTTCTCAGGTATTTGAAAAAAATAATAGTCAAACTGCAGAAGCATCATCAATCTGAATGCAGATTAATGTTCTGTTTATTATTGCAAAATGAGTTCTAAATTAGATATTTTCTTCCCAGTAAGTCTGGGAGAGACAGACAGTAAACACACAATCAGTTCAACGTACAATAGGTCAACTAGTGATAAATGTTATGAAGAAAAATGAAGCAGGAGGAGCCAGACAGGGAACGGCAGGGGTGTGCTATTTGATAGAAAATAGAGAGATCTCTCTGACAGACAAACTTTGAGCCAAGTCCTACAGGAGGCAAGGGAGTGAGATACGCAGACATCTGGGGGCAGAGCATTCCAGCCAAGAGAACAGTAAGTGCAAAGGCCTGAGGCAGGGGTGTGCCTGCCCTATTCAAGGAATAGCAAGGAAGCCAACAATCCTAGAGCAGCAAGAAGGGGAGAGTGGTGAGAGGAGCTGAGGTCAGAGAAGGGAGAGCCAGATCACATAGGACCTTGTTTGCCATGGCAAAGGTTCTGAGATTTCTTCTGAGTGAAAAAGGATGCCAGTCTAGGGTTTGGGCAGAGGAGTGACGTGACCTGAATCAGGTTTTCAAAGCATTGCTCTCATTGCTATGCGAAGAATCGACGTGTACGTCTGCGCTTGGTGGGTCATGGTGACCGTACTCTAATGTATCCAGGTGTCTAGCGTGGTAAACTAGAAGTTTGTTTTGTAAAAAGAAATCTACCCTCAATGAGACAAAGACCTCACTTTTCACTTCCAAGAGTCCATATTTATTTTATTTTTAATTATTTACAATTGCTTTTAGTGGAGAATTTCAGGGTGGGCAGGATAACATCACAGCAATTAGTTATTTATCACCATAAATTTATTTACTTTTTTTGAGTCCCTTAGACTGTTCAACATCTGGACTCTGAGTCAGGTTTTAGCTAGAATTATAAGAAGACAATCAAGCTATGAGCTTCATAGCTCCCTGCTACCCCTGGCTCCCGAACACTGTATTTTAGCCCAAGAGGCCCAGTGGGTACTGTGGGATCCTCCATCTGCCTTTCCTGTTTTCTTCTCGGGCTACGCAAAGCTGCTGTCTCTACAGCTAAACAATTGGGCTCTGATCCAGTCATTCAGTCCACTGGGGTAAGAGAGGCAAGAGATAGTTACGGAGCATCGGAGAATTGCAAGGTGATTAGGGTGCATCAATGATTGCCAGCCCCTGGGGCCATTATCTCATTAGAGGCGCACTGCAATTTGCAGGGCTCTCCAAGAGCAATAGATGGCTCCCACTAATTGCGTATGTTCATTTTATACCTGAAAAATGCAGGGAACCAGAGTTGTGATAAGAGCGTGACATGGTGGCTGCAGTAACCTTTTTCTGTCCCTTCCAGCAAGCTAAGGAGGTTAATAGAGTCCTGGCTTCCAGAGCGGGAAGCTCCTGCCTTCTCTCTCCAATGCCTGGGGCTGGCAGACCCAGGGCCGACCACTCAGGACCTCAGGGTCGACGTAATTAAACTACAGAAGGGGATAAATAATAGCTTTTGAATGGATGGTGTGAGGTTTTAGCTGCCTGGGACCACGATCACAGCCATGTGGATATATGAATGCCTGGGGACAAGACTGCAGAAAAGGAATATAGAAACATAAAACCAGCTTTCCTGCTAGACAGGTGGGATTATGAGTGAATTCTTTTTAAGTTCCCCTCAAGGTTTCTTTTGTAGCAATTGAAACTGAGGGTGGAAAAAACAGATTTTGACATATTGTAACCAAACATAATTTGTAAGGTCAATGCTGTTGTTGTTGCCCTGGAATTTTTTTTTGTTTTGTTTTTGTTTTTTTTTGGTGCTTTAAGTGAAAGTTTACAGTTCAAGTTAGTCTCTCATACAAAATTTATACACACATTGTTATGTGACCCTAGTTGCTCTCCCTATAATGTGACAGCACACTGCTCCTTTCCACCCCGGATTTT
Source organism: Trichechus manatus latirostris (assembly GCF_000243295.1). Classification (NCBI taxonomy): domain Eukaryota; kingdom Metazoa; phylum Chordata; class Mammalia; order Sirenia; family Trichechidae; genus Trichechus; species Trichechus manatus. Next base: position 22,000,225 of record NW_004443940.1, on the reverse strand, counting down.
CTGTGTCCATTCAACCAGCTCCTGTCCCTTTTTGCCTTCTCATCTCGCCTCCGGTCAGGAGCTGCCCATTTAGTCTCATGTATCTACTTGAGTGAAGAACTCTCTTCACGAGTATCATTTTATGTCCCATAATCCAGTCTAGTCTTTGTCTGAAGAGTTGGCTTCCGGAATGGTTTCAGTTCTGGGCTAACAGACAGTCTGCGGCTATGTCTTCCAGGGTCCCTCCAGTCTTAGACCATTAAGTCTGGTCTTCTTACTAGAATTTGAGTTCTGCAGCCCACTTTTCTCCTGCTCCATCAGGGACTGTCTGTTGTTTTTCCTGTCAGGGTGGTCGTTGGTGGTAGCTGGGCACCATCTAGTTCTTCTGGTCTCATGCTAATGGAGTCTCTGGTTTATATGGCCCTTTCTGTCTCTTAGGCTAATATTTTCCTTGTGTCTTTGGTGGTCTTCATTCTCCTTTGCTCCAGATCAGTTGGGACCAATTGATGCATCTTAGGTGGACACTCACTAGCTTTTAAGACCCCAGATGCCACTCACCAAAGTGGGATGCAGAACACTTTCTTAATAAGCTTTGTTATGCCAATTGACCTAGATGTCCCCTGAAACCATGGTCCCTAGAACCCCGCCCCTGCTACTCTGTCCCTCAAAGTGTTTGGTTGTATTCAAGAAACTCCTTAGCTTTTGGTTTAGTCCAGTTGTGCTGACTTCCCCTGCAGTATGTGTTGTCCTTCCCTTCACCTAAGAGAATTCTTATCTACTATCTTGTTAGTGAATACTCCTCTCCCTCCCTCCCCATGCTTGTAACCATCAAAGAATGTTGTCTTCTGTGTTTAAATCTTTCCTTGAGTTCTTATAATAGTGGTCTTATAGACTATTTGTCCTTCTGTGACTGACTAAATTCACTCAGCATAATGCCTTCCAGATTCCTCCATGTTATGAGATGTTTCACAGATTCATCATTGTTCTTTATCATTCATTGTGTGGTATTCCATTGTGTGAATATACCATAATTTGTTTATCCATTCATCCAGTGATGGGCACCTATGTTGTTTCCATCTTTTTGCTATTGTGAACAGTGCTGCAATGAACATGGGTGTGCATATATCTATTCATCATATGGCTCTTATTTCTCTAGGTTATATTCCAAGGAGCGGGATTGCTGGATCGTATGGTACTTCTATTTCTAGCTTTTTAAGGAAGTGCAAAATTGATTTCCAAAGTGGTTGCACCATTTTACATTCCCACCAGCAGTGTATAAGTGTTCCAGTCTCTCCACAACCTCTCCAACATTTATTATTTTGTGCTTTTTGGATTAATGCTAACCTTGTTGGGGTGAGATAGTATCTCACTGTAGTTTTGATTGGCATTTCTCTGATGGCTAATGATCATGAGCATTTCCTCATGTTTCTGTTAGCTGCCTGAATGTCTTCTTTGGTGAAGTGTTTGTTCATTTCCTTTGCCCATTTTTTAACTGGGTGATTTGTCTTTTTGTTGTTGAGGTTTTACAGTACCTTGTAGGTATTAGAGATTAGATGCTGATCGGATTTTTTGTAGCCAAAATTTTTCTTCCCAGTCTATAGGTTGTCTTTTGACTCTTTTGGTGAAGTCTTTTGATGAGCATAAGTGTTTGATTTTTAGGAGCTCCCAGTTATCTAGTTTCTCTTCT
>NW_004443940.1:21957468-21995578 GCF_000243295.1 Trichechus manatus latirostris | reverse complement strand
TCCTTTGTGGTGGCTTTTACTTTAAAGTCTATTTTGTCAGAGATTAATATTGCCACTCCTGCTCTTTTTTGATTGTTTGTTTGTTATATTTTTTTCCATCCTTTAAGTTTTAGTTTGTTTGTGTCTTTAAGTCTAATGTGTGTCTCTTGTAGGCAACATGCAGACGAATCATGTCTTTTTATCCATTCTGCCACTCTGTCTCTTTATTGGTGTATTTAGTCCATTTACATTCAGTGTAATTATTGATAGGTGTGAGTTTAGTGCTGTCATTTTGATGTCTTTTTTTGTGTTTTGTTGACAGTTTCTTTGTTCCACTTAATTTTCTGTGCTGAGTCATTTTTCTTTACATATTTTCTTTTCCCCTTTTTCATTGTTGTTGATTTTGTATTTGCTGCATCTTTATGTTTTTCTTGTTTTTTATTTTGATGTGTAGGATTGTTAGTTTCCTCTGTGGTTACCTTAATCTTTACCCCTATTTTTCTAAGTTTAAACCAGTCTTTTATTTCTTTACATCGCCTTGACTTCCTCTCCATATGAAAGATCTATGACTACATTTTTTGTCCCTCTTTTTTGTTTTAATGTTGTCATCTTTTATGTATTGACGTCTCTGTTTCTCTATTTTCAGTGTTTTAGCTTTGATTGATTTTTGTGACTTCCCTGTCTGGTTTATATCTGGTTGCTCTGTCTTGGGTAGTTGATGTTACTGATTTTGTAACCGGAGGACTCCCTTTAATATTTCTTGTAATTTTGGTTCGGTTTTTGCAAATTCCCTAAACTTCTGTTTATCTGGAAATGTCCTAATTTTGCCATCATTTTTGAGAGACAGTTTTGCTAGATATATAACTCTTGGCTGACAATTTTTTCCTTCAAGGCTTTCTATATGACATCCCATTGCCTTCTTGCCTGCATGGTTTCTGCTAAGTAGTCTGAGCTTAGTTTTATTGACTCTCCTTTGTAGATGACTTTTTTTTTATCCCTAGCCACTCTTAAAATTCTCTTTATCTTTGGTTTTGGCAATTTTGATTATGTCTTGGTGACTTTCTTTTGGGATCTACCTTATGTGGGGTTTGATGAGCTTCTTGGATAGATAGCTTCTCGTTTTTCATGCTATCAGGGAAGTTTTCTGCCAAAAAACCTTCAACAATTCTCTCTGTATTTTCTGTTATCCTCCCCTGTTCTGATACTCCAGTCACTCGTAGGTTATTCCTCTTGATAGAAGCCCACATAATTCTTAGGGTTTCTTCATTTTTTTTTTAATCCTTTTATCTGATTTTTCCTTAAATAAGTTGGTGTCAAGTGCTTTATCTTCAATCTCACAAATTCTGACTTGCATTGCCTCAGTTCTGCTCCTATGACTTTCTATTGAGTTGTCTAATTCTAAAATTTTACTGTTAATCTTCTTCATTTCTGATTGCTGTCTCTCTAAGGATTCTTGCAGCCTGTTAAATTTGTGATCGTGCTCTTCTGTAATCTTCTTAGTTTCCTCTGTTGCTTTGTCTGTGTGTTCCTTGGCTTGGTCTGCATTTTGAATGATCTCCTTCCTGATTTCTTGAAGAGTTCTGTATATTAATATTCTGTATTCTACCTCTGGTAATTCCAAGAAGTTCTCTTCCTCTGGAAAATTTCTTGATTCTTTGTTTTGGGAGCTTACTGAAGTCATCCTGGTCTGCCTCTTTACATGATTTGATATTGACTGTTGTCTCTGAGCCATCAATAAGTTATTATATTTATTTATTTTATGTTTGCTTACTGTGTCCTAGCTTCTTGTTTTTTTTTTTTTTTTTTTTGATATGCCGAAATAGGCTGCTTGTGTGAGCTAGTTTGATTATTGGCACTTTTAAGCTCTAACTTCCTGTCACCACGTGGTTAGATCTAGGTATGTGAGTGCAGGAGTCCATTTACTTTTCTTGTATGGATTCAGGACAAGTGTCCAGATAGTCAGTCACCAAGTGTGTGGTGCAGGCTCTCACCAACAATCCTAGACAGACAAGGGTGATTGGAGTAGGCACAGGTATCTGGCTTCAGTAAGGGGTCACATGCTGAGCAAGGCAGGAGGCTGACAGCTAACCCTGAGTGTCTGGAAGGAAAGCATGTCCCTGTTCCCTAGAGTGCATAAGTGGGTGGGTTTTGCAGCCTGCCTATGAGCACCCAGTGCTGTTGTCTGTAAGGACTAGGAGACACCACTTATTCTTGAACCCCTGTCGCAGGTGGCTAGGTGGCATGAGTGGAACTACCCATCCTCAGGCCCCTGATGTGAGTAGGTAAGGACCCTGCTTAATGGGCAGAGCAGTGTCAAACGCCACGAAAGTGCCATTCCACCATATAGCTGATACTGTGAAGTTAGGCTTCAGGTATATACCTTGTTGTATTGTGCTAATGAGGGCTTACACTGTTGAAATGGGCCCACACAGTTCTATGCAGTGGTTAAAGATATTCAAAGTCTGTGGACCCCTTATGCCAGTGCCTAGGCAAAGGAGCTGTGCCTGCACTGAGTTCCTGGCTTAGGGGAGCTGGCAGATTATTTTTTCTGTTTGCTAATTTGTTCCCTCTCCAAGGTCAGGAGAATGGCTCAGGGTGTGTGACAAGTCCTACTTCTGGCCCAGAGGAAGCAGCAATCGCTGAAGCTGGCCCAGGACCCAGTGCAGAGCGGATAGGGAGCAGGTAAATGGGAGAGAGGTTCTTCCCAAACAGGGTGCTTTTTGATCCTCAAAGTAGGTTAGACACATGTACTTACCTTTTGCTGACTGAACACTGCTTTTCACTGGTTCCAGAGGCTTGAGTAGACTCTCTGCTGCTCAGTCTTTCCCGATGTAGAAAATGCATCCCAAATGCCACTGTTTGCCTCACTGTGCACGCCAGCTGATCTGGCCTGCAGGGAGCTGGTTCCTGCCAGGTCAGGTCTGGCAACTTCTTGCTGCTTCCAAACCATCTCTCCCTCCCCCTGCCACTCAGTCTGATTCCTCAACTTTGCCTTTGATGTTCAGGGCTCCTAGATTGTCACATATAATCAATTCACTTGTTTTTTCAGGTCTTTGTTGTAAGAGGGACCACCAGAAGCATCTGACTATTCCACCATCTTGGCCCTGCCTCAGTTGCCTTGGAATGAAAAAACGAAAACAAAAAACCGTTGCTGTTGAGTAGATTCTGACTCATACCAACCCTATAGGACAGAACAGAACTGCTGCATAGGGTTTCCAAGGAGCAGCTGGTGGAATCGAACTACTGACCTATTGGTTGACAGCTGAGGACCCATTAAATACAGCAACTACATAACTACATATATAGTTTTATCCTCCAATTAGATACTATTATTCTTTAAAGGTAGCTTTAGTGGGAAGGGAGCACTGCTGGTGCAGTGGTTAAGTGTTCGGCTGCTAACCAAAGGTCGGCAGTTTGAATCTACCAGCCATTTCTTGTGAACCCTATGGGGCAGTTCTACTCTGTCCTGTAAGTTTGCTATGAGTTGGAATCGACTTGACAGCAGTGGATTTGGGTTTTTTGGTTTTAGTGGGAAGGGCTCACAAGACTGATGTTCTTATCCCTCCCCAAAAAGTTTCTTGACTAATTTTGAATGGGACAAAGACGTACACATAAGGACAAGAACGTGTTAGCAAGATAGTTACAGAAAGCAAAGAGTCTACACCTTTCCCAAATGTCCTGCAAGCACTAACAAGATATGACATTTCCACAGCTGCCTCTTGGGTGAAGCCATGAAGCTGTCCACTTTCCCCTCTTCGATCACGCCCACTTCTGCAGAGCACCAGCTGTCTACAACAAAGAGGCCCAGTCTGTGAGGATGGACCTGTACTCCCTGGTCTAGAAATTCATTCAAGGCACAGCTCAGTGTGCCCAGAGCAGTGATCTGCCCCCCAGCTCCTCTGGGTGTCAGTGCCATGGAATGGGGTGATCAGCTTTTGTATAGGGGGGTGTGCTTCTAGTTCTAGAAGGGCCTCGTGAGTCCAGGCTTTGTGAAGACCTTCCTTATCTATAGGATGGGGATGTAGGAAATGAGAAGCAGAACTTTGTGTTGGTGACAGTATTGGACCCAGAATCAGATGAGATGACTATCACTTCCAGCTTGAACACTGACCAGTCATGTGACCCTGCCTTGCACTCGACCTCCCTGGTCTTCCAGTCTCTTCACTAAAATAATAAAATACAATAAAACAAAGATAGAATGGGATAAGGAAGGGGAATTGACTAGACAAGGTGTGGGTCACAACCAGTGGTGTGCTGGTAAATGCTTAACAACTGACAGGCCAAAAAAAAGAAAAGAATAGAAAAGAAAAAAGTTACCCTAGTTTGTAGCGATAGGCAAATTCCATGATGTAAGCATTTACTCCCATTTTGGCCAATTTCAGGTTATTAGTGTGATGTCAAGGAGCCTTGGTGGTGCAATGGTTAAGTGCTTCACTGTTAACCAAAAGGTTGGCAGTTTGAACCCACCCTGTGGCTCTGTGGGAGGAAGACTGGTGATCTGCTTCCATAAATATTACAGCCAAGAAAACCCTATGGGGCAGTCCTACTGTGTCACGTGGGGTCACTACAAGTCAGAATCGACTCGAGGGCACCCAACAACAACAACAACAGTGCGATGTCACTGAATGGAGAGTTGGGAAGAGAAGCATAATAGCATGCCATTACAGAGTATTTCCACCATACAATAGACATAAGTAACTTCAAGAGCATAAGTTTATATAATTTTATAAACTTTGTAAGATTACATAATTTAATTTTTAATAATGGCTGTGTTTTTAACAACCAGCTTGAAAATTTCTGAAAATTTGATGGTCAGGTCTCACAAGTCAGTACCTCCAGCACACAAGCACCTCAGTATCTAATTATGGGTTCTGAAATACATTTTTTTAAATGAAATAAACCAAATTAGTCTAAATGGAACTGAAACAGAATGTAAAATATTAGCATACCTCACATCTAGTCAGGATAAGTATTGCTTCATAAAATTTTTGTTTCAATACTGTGTGTGTGCATTAGGCCATGACCTAAAATGTTAATTTATTTCTGTAGGTCTTTTAATAAAAAGTTTGAGGGATTCTTGAACAAGGACCTCCAGCTCCTTTTCTATTCCAGTGGTTGATTTGAAGAATAATGAATGCGGCAGGAGAGTCACTATTATAGGGGCCTTATTGTAGACAAATGGAGCCGTGGTGATGTAGTGGTTAAGTGCTATGGCTGTTAACCAAAAAGTTGGCAGTTCGAATCCACCAGCTGCTCCTTGGAAACCCTGTGGGCAATTCTACTTTGTCCTATAGGGTCGCTGTGAGTTGGAATTGACTTGACAGCAACGGGTTTGTATTTTTTGGTTTATTATAGACAAATAGAAATTGCAAAGAGTTATAAGAGAGATTGGTCTACTAAAAGGTTACCTCCTGTGGTTAAACGAGGTAGCTTTTTGAGATAACAAGGCCCTCTTAAATTTAGAAGAGTCTGAAAAAGGAGACCTTAAAGAGAAAAGTATGCAGGAGGCTCCTTCCGGGCATCTTCTGGGCTGTGGTTCCAAATCACCAGTCTTCACATCTGCTATTTGGTTTTCAGAGATCAAACCCAGGAGGGCAGGATGATTGCTAACAAGAAATTTGAGGTTTTTCCTGACCTCAGGCTTCCTCTGATTACAACAAAGGGATGATTTCCACAAAGGGTTGTCCACTCCGGGCAAGGTGAATAAACATGAGGTCATGTCCTTTCTGTGACAGGGGAGATTTCAGTGTCCGTAGAGGAGAGGACCCAGGCTGATTCAAGGTTCCTAGTAAGAACGTTAGGAAACGTTCAATGAGTTGGTATCTACCACCTTATTATTGTTCTTTTCTTTTTTTAATACTGCCTGCTTTTTTGTTTTGTTGGTTTATTGTAGTGAGCTATTTTGGTTTCCTTCTCCTTTCATGAATTTTTTTTTTTTTCAAGATATTTTCGTAGTGGTTACCATGAATATTACCTTTGACGGCTTGTATTTATAACATGTTAGGGTAAGTTGATACCAACTTAACTTCAGTAACATGCAAGAAATTCTATAGTTATTGTTCTTTTTCTAAAAAATACTTTAAAAAATTGAGATACTTGCAGACTCAGATTCAGTTATAAGAAATACTACAGGGAGATCCCTTATACCCTTTGCCTAGTTTCCCCAGTGGTATCAGCTGGCATAATTATGGTACAATAAATATCTCCACCAGGAAACTGACATTGATATAATCTCCACCAGTCTTATTTAATCAGTACTCATTTGTGTGTGTGTATGTATTTAGTTCTATGCAATTTTTTCACATGTATAGATTCATATGTCCACCACTGTCAGGATACAATTCCATCACCACTGTCAAGAATGGCTCCATCACCGCAAGGATCCGTCATGCCACCCTTTTATAGCCACAGCCACCTCCCTCCATTCCCTCCTTCCTAAGCCCTGGCAACACTATCCGTCCTCCATCTCTATGATTTTGTTATTTCAAGAAAGTTATATAAATGGAATCATACAGCATATTACCTTTTCAGATTGACTTTTTTCACTCAATATAATTCCCTTGAGATCCACCCAAATTTTTGCTCAGTAGTATTCCATGATACAATGAACCACAGTTTGTTTAACCTTTCACCCCTGGGAAGACATTTGGGTTGTTTCCAGGTTTTGGCAATTACAAATAAAGCTTCAATGAATATTCGTGTACAGGTTTTTGTGTGCATATTGCCTCTTAAAGGACCTTTTCTTTCTAAAGAGGAAAGAAAGGATCACTGTAAAAGTATGCAGAGTGAAAGGCCTCGGGGTCTATAAAACCAAAAAAACCAAACCCATTGCCGAGGAGTCAATTCTGCATAGCGACCCTCCAGGACAGAATAGAACTGTCCCATAGAGTTTCCAAGGAGTGGCTGGTGGATTTGAACTGCTGACATTTAGGTTAGCAGCCAAGCTCTCAACCACTGAGCCACCAGGGCCCCTCTATAAATCAATTTTGAGTTGTTTCCGACTCATAGCGACCCTACAGAGCAGAGTAGAACTGCCCCATAGGGTTTCCAAGGAGCGGCTAGTGGATTTGAACTGCTGACCTTTTGGTTAGCAGCTGTAGCTCTTAACTACCGCACCACCAGGGCTCCAGCGACCCTATAGTCAGCCTCGAATCAACTTCTAGGCCCCCTCTGAACTTACTTACCATCACAGAACGTTAGAGAAGAAAGGATTTAAGAATCTCTTAACCCAAAACCTTCATCGTACTTGTGAGAAGATTGAGGCCTGGAGGACAGCAGCCTTTCTTGGAGATAGAACCAGCACCAGAATCCAGTTTCCCTAGATCCCAGTTTCGCTCTCTTTCCATTTTACCAACTGTCTCCTGTGGGCCTGATGTTTACATCATCAAGAGAATTAGGTGTTGTAAATCTACCATATGCTTAACATGGTGTGGAATATTAGAAGGGGGCAAGAGAAACATAAAGCTCCACCCTTGCTCTCGAGGAATAATAATAGTGAAAAAAAGCCACCATTAACTGTCTGTTTATTATTTGTCAGACACTGTCTAATTGCTTTCCATGTACCAACTTATACACTCCTCACAACACCCCTACAGGGCAGGTACTGGTATCCCCATTTTACAGATGAAGAAACTTACAACTAATCTGGACAGAAGAATCATGTTCATATCAAATTATTTGGAAGGAATAAAAAAGTAATTAAGGTGGTATGTCATAAACTATAAGTGCAATGAAAGCAATGTCAATGAATACTTTTTCATACTCAAGGTGCTATTAATTTGTATGTTAAATAAAGTTTATTGATGCCCGCAGATGCTGTGTTTGCTCAGTCAAGGTGAGGGCACGCATGATGTGCTCCTGAGCCACCAGCCCTGCCCACTGTTCTCACTTCTCTGATCCCCCATGTTTGCCTTTCTGCCTTCTTCTGCTGTCATTGACCCCCATCCCCCCAACTGATGCACAATATGGTCAATTTCCATCCCAACTAGCTGCCACCAGCCACTGCCATCTTTGCCACCACACTACTGAAGCTGAGAGTGATGGCAACCAAGTTTAAGTGATGGGGTGAAAAGTAGGGTGCCCGGGACTGTGCCATGTTTACAAGACCAAAGGTACTTCTCATTCAGTCTCTCTAACATCATCATATCCTAGTAAATGGACTTTTGGTTTTTCCTTCAGTGCTGCCATTCTATCTGCACCTTAGAGACAGGGACTATTTCTAAGATTATTTCTTCTGTTTATCTTTTCTGCCTTAACATCCCAAATGGAACCAACCAGAGGCAGAAGGAAAGCTGTGTAAAAAGGCAAGCTCTGTAGTTATTGAAGCTTGTATTGCTGCATAGATAATGTAAGTTCCCCGAGGTTAAGAAAAAACCATATCAAACCAGTTGCCCTCAAGTTGATTCCAACTCACAGCGTCCCCATGTGTGTCAGAGTAGAACTGTGTTCCACAGGGTTTTCAATAACTGATTTTTTTGGACACTGATTGCCAGGCCTTTCTTCTAGAGGCACCTCTGGATGGATTCCAACAGTTAACCTTTTGGTTAGTAGCTGAATGCTTAACTGTTTGTACCACCCAGAGCTTCCTTCCCTGAGGTTAGGGCCAAGTATTGTATTTGCTTGGTATTCCCACAGGGATAGCACCCAGACATATGCTAGGTAGTCAATCAATGTTTGCTAAGTAAGTGAATTGCTAAGTGGAGTAAATACTCATTCAGAGAAATTGTATGACCTTACAAAAGGAACAGCCCTTACTGGTCATTGGTATAAATCTATTTTACCTGATTTCAACAATGCTCAAGAACAGTTTGGGATTTTTTTTTTTTTTTTTTTTGCTGCATTTATCACCGAGTCTCCAACCTCCAGTTCCTTGGACAGGAAGCATCTGTGGGCTTAGATGCAGGATTTCCTATAGTTCTAGGATTTTTCATGCTCCTTTAAGGAGCTTGTGTTACAATTCTGCTGTGAGAATCGGAGAGTCAGAACAGGGTTTTGATAGAGCAAATTCCCATTAGAAATGGTGTGAATCAGGTACCCCTCTTTTTTAAAACTTCTTCCGGGATAATTAGAGATGGCAGGTGAGCCTTCCTGCCTTAGCTAAGAAGACAAGATTGGGAGCCTAGTTAATTACTGATCTCAGGGTTATGTTCACACAGCACCTAGATATTTGGCTAATTAGGGTCAGAAATACATAAACGTCATTATAACAAGAAACAAATAGTCATTTTGAGCAAATGGTCTTCCTAATTACCCATCAGGGCATTACACAGCTTCATTCAATAGGTAAATTCATTTAGATATCTGGGGTAATATTTTACTGTTAATTCAAATTGACAGGTCCATTGGGGATGAGGTCCTATTTAAAATTAAATAACTATCCCACATAAACTCGTTGAAGTTGTTTTTGTTTGTTTGCTTTCGTTTTTTAACCAGTGAGGATAGGATTGTTGTTGTTAGTTGCTGTCCAGCTGATTCCAACTCATGGCGACCCCATGTGTGCAAAGTTAAACTGCTCCATAGGGTTTTGAAGGCTGTAACCTTTTATTTTGTTAAAAGCTGTAACCTTTTGGATGCAGATCGCCAGGCCTGTCTTCTGAGGCACCTCTAGGTGGGTTCAAACTGCCACCTTTTGGCTAGTAGTTGAGCAACTAACCATCTGTACCATCCAGGGACTCTGAGGATAGGACGGGCTTGGGTTATGCCCAAGATTCCCAAATCTTATTGACTTACCATAGCAGAAGTTCATTTCTCACCCACGCAAAGAGTGCTGCAGCTCCCAACTACCCTACAGGTGACTTTCCTGCACGTAGTGACTCTGGGATTCAGGCTGCTTCTGTCTTGTCTCTCTGCTATTTCAATGCAATGCACCTCAACTGCTGCCGCAGGAGAGAGAGGCTGGAGCATCCTACAGGGAAGGGCTTTTCTCAGCTTCTGCATCAGATGCGATGTCCCTTCCATTCACGTTTTGTGGTAAGACCTAGGAATACAAACTGGCCTAGTCACAAGGAGGGTAGGAAATGTGGCCCTGGTACGCCCAAGAAGAAGATGAGAACAAAACACAGATGCATACTAATGAGGTCTACCTAGATCTTGTATTGTAGCAGATAAACCAAGTTCTGAAGCTCGACTCACTAGGTCTCCAGAGTGTATGGGTCTCCTTTCTACCGACAATAGAGAACCTCTGGTCTTAAAACATTCAAAGTAGTCTTAATGCAGACCTGTTCACTTTTCAGCTTCTCTCTACAATGTGGCCCAAACTACTGGCATTTGGGAACAATTGTTCAAGGCCATGTTATTTATTCATTTCCCTAGGTTCTCTGAATGTTTTCCCTTGCAGTCTACCAGGTCACTGGAGAGCTACTTCCCTTAACTCTTAAGTGCCTGAGTAAATGCTTTCAGAGAATTATGATTTAAGAATATATTTCCAACTTTTCTGAGTCAGTATGAGAAACCACTGAGGTCATTCAACAAATATTTACTAAGCACTTACTAATGTGTCAGGCACTGTACTGAATGTATCAGCAAAGATTAGTCATTGGAGATTGAAAATATCCTTCCTTAACTTGTTCAATATGAAAAGAATACTCTAAAAAATTCCTCTTATTGCATAGTTGCATGAAATATTGCCTTTTCTGAAAAACTGCTATGCTTCTTTTTATCAGATAACATAATTTGTATGTTGTTGTTGTTGTTAGGTGCCAGCGAGTTGGTTCCAACTCATAGCGACCCTATGTACAACAGAACAAAACACAGCCTGGTCCTGCTTCATCCCCACAATTGTTGCTATGTTTGAGCCCATTGTTGCAGCCACTGTGTCAATCCAACTCCTTGAGGGTATTTCTCTTTTTCACTGACCCTCTACTTTACAAAGTATGATGTCCTTCTCCAGGGACTGGTCCCTCCTGATAACATGTCAAAGTACATGAGACGAAGTCTTGCCATCCTTGTTTCTAAGGAACATTCTGACTATACTTCTTCCAAGACAGATTTGTTTGTTCTTCTGGCAGTCCATGGTATATTCAATATCCTTTGGCAACACCATAATTGAAATGCATCATTTCTTCTTCAGTCTCCTTTATTAATTGTTTGGCTTTCACATGCATATGAGGTGATTGAAAATACCATGGCTTGGATCAGGTGCACCTTAGTTCTCAAAGTGACACCTTTGGTTTTTAACACTTAAAAGAGGTCTTTTGCAGCTGATTGTGCCAAAGCAATACATTGTTTGATTTCTGGATTGCTGCTTCCATGGGTGTTGATTCTGGATCCAAGTAAAATGAAATCCTTGACAACTTCAATGTTTTCTCCATTTATTGTGATGTTGCTTATTGGTCCAGTTGAGTGGATTTTTGTTTTATGTTGAGGTATAATCCATACTGAAGGCTGCAGTCTTTGATCTTCGTCAGTAAGTGATTCAAGTCCTCTCCACTTTCAGCAAGCAAGGTTGTGTCATCTACATATTGCAGGTTGTTAATTAGTCTTCCTCCAATCCTGGTACATTCTTCTTCATATAGTCCAGTTTCTTGGATTATTTGCTCAGCATACAGATTGAAAACGTATGGTGAAAGGATAAAATCCTGACACACACCTTTCTTGATTTTAAAGCACGCAGAATCCCCTTGTTCTGTTCGAACGACTGTCTCTTCGTCTATGTACAGGTTCCTCATGAGCACAGTTAAGTGTTCTGAATTCCCATTCTTTGCAATGTTATCCATAATTTGTTATAATCCACACAGTTGAATGCCTTTGCACAGTCAATTAAACACAGGTAAACATCTTTCTGGTATTCTCTGCTTTCAGTCAAGAGCCATCTAACATTAGCAACGGTATCTCTTGTTCCACATCCTCTTCTGAATCTGGCTTGAACTTCTGGCAGTTCCCCGTCAATGTACTGCTGCAGACGTTTTTGAATCATCTTCAGCACAATTTTACTTGAGTGTGATATTAATGATACTGTTCAATAATTTCCGCATTCTGTCGGATCACCTTTCTTTGGAATAGGCATGTCATATATGGATCTTGTCCAGTCGGTTGGCCAAGGTGGCTGTCTTCCAAATTTCTTGGCACAGACAAGTGAGGGCTTCCAGCTTTGCATCTGTTTGTTGAAACATCTCAGTTGGTATTCCATCAATTCTCCAATGCCTTCACTGCAGTTTGAACTTCTTCCTTCAATACCATCGATTCCTAATCACGCTACTTCCTGAAATGGTTGAACGTCGACCAATTCTTTTTGGTACAGTGACTCTGTGTATTCCTTCTATTTTCTTTTGATGCTTTCTGTATCGTTCAATATTTTGCCCATAGACTCCTTCAGTATTGCAATTCCAGGACTGAATTTTCTCTTCAGTTCCTTCAGATTGAGAAATGCCGAACATGTTCTTCCCTTTTGGTTTTCTAACTCCAGATCTTTGCACATTTCATTATAATAATTTACTTTGTCTTCTTGAGCCACCCTTTGAAATCTTCTGTTCAGCCCTTTTACCTCATTATTTCTTCCATTCACTTTAGCTACTCTACATTCAAGAGCAAGGTCCAGAGTCTCTTCTGACAGCCGTTTTGGTCTTTTCTTTCTTCCCTATCTTTTTAATGACCTTTTGCTTTCTTCAGGTATGATGTCCTTGATGTCATTCCACAACTCATCTGGTCTTTGGTCATTAGTGTTCAATGTGTCAAATCTATTTTTCAGATGGTCTCTAAATTCAGGTGGGATTTACTCAAGGTCATATTTTGGCTCCTGTGGACTTGTTTTAATTTTCTTCAGCTTCAACTTGAATGTGCATATGAGCAATTGATAGTCTGTCTGTTCCACAGTTGGCCCCTGACCTTGTTTTGATGTATGATATTGAGCTTCTCCATCGTCTCTTTCCACAGATGTAGTTGATTTGATTCCTGTGTACTCTATTCAGTGAGGTCCACGCATATAGTCACCATTTATGTTGTGGAAAAAAGTTATTTGCAAGTCATTGGTCTTGCAAAATTCTATCATGCAATCACCGGTGTTGTTTCTGTCACCATATTTTTTGACTCCTGATCCTTCTTTGTTTCCATCTTTCACATTCCAATCTCCAGTAATTATCAATGCATCTTGATTTCATGTTTGATCAATTTCAGATGGCAGAAGTTGGTAAAAATATTCAATTTCTTCATCTTTGGCAAAAATTTAAATAATAGTCATATTAACTGGTCTTCCTTGTGGGCATATGGATATTATCCTATTACTGACAGTGGTGTACTTTAGGATAGATTTTGGAATGTTCTTTTTGATTATGAATGCGACATCATTTCTCTTCCATTTGTCATTTCTGACATGGTAGACCATATGATTTTCTGATTCAAAATGGCCAATACCAGTCCCTTTCAGTTCACTAATGCCTAGAATCTATCTTTATGTGTTCCATTTAATTTCTGACAACTTCCAGTTTTCCTAGATTCACACTTCGTACATTCTATGTTCCGATTATTAATGGATGTTTGCAGTTGTTCTTTCTCATGTTGATTCATGCCACACTAGCAAAGGAAGATCCTGAAAGCTTGCTCCAACCACATCATTAAGGTCAACTCTGCTTTGAGGAGGCAGCTCTTTCTTAGTTGTATTTTGAGTGCCTTCCAACCTGGGGGCGTTCATCTTCTGGCACTATATCAGATAATGTTCTGCTGCTATTCGTAAGGTTTTCACTGGCCAATTTTTTTATAAGAAGTAGATTACCAGGTCCTTCTTTCTAGTCTGTCTTAGTCTGGAAGCTCCGCTGGAACCTGTCCACCATGGGTGACCCTGCTGGTATTTGAAATACCGGTGGTATAGCTTCCAGCATCACAGCAACATGAAGCCACCACGGTACAACAAACTGACAGATGAGTCGTGGGTAATTTGTATAAGTTACCATATTTCCAGAGTTTCCTTTTCAGCCTGAGTTATCAGAAACTCAGAGGTAAGCTCTATGCTCATTGCAATAGTTCCTTTCACCTCAGATGTTGAATACAACAATTTCTTCCTTCAATCCTTTTTTGTACCTTTTAAAAATTATTCTATTATATGTTGGTCTTTAATTGTATGTCACTTTAAACTCTTTTAGAAGTAGATTGATCAGGCAAGAAGAATAAATGATCTAATAATGCTGTTGTAGCAATAAATCAATATCCACTTACTGACGGATTGCTATTTCTCAAGAAATGCATTTTGGGGGCGGAAAAGGATTATGTCAAAAAGAGAAAAATGTAGTGGTGAGTCATAAAAAAAGAAAAGAAATTATAGAGATTTTCTATTATGTCATTACCTCCTCCTTTAATTCCTCGTTTTTTTCCATCTCTTAATATCACAGCTCGAAGGGAACAAATTGTAATTTAGAAAATTAATGATCAGTTTCTTTGTCCTGAGCACAAATTTGAGAAGGCACGATGCTTGAACAATTCTGTGAGGGTTGTGTTTTGTTAAGGAAGGAATCCTGAAACTGTGCTGATCAAGTCTTCACGCTTCTCAGAGGAAAAGAGAGGCCTAAGCTTATAGAGATCTTGCTTCTAGGGTGTGTCTGTTTAAGCACTGAGGATAGGTAATAGAAACCACATGGAAATGAAGTGCTGGAGCTCAAAGTTGATAGTCTATGGTGGACATCAGTTGGGTTTTCTGCCCAGAATTCATTTGTGCAGCACAAAACTTTTTCCCTGGAGACACATCCCCCTCTCTCTCAGTTCTTGTGGTATAGTACATCTGACTGAACCTCCAAGATCTAGGAGTGAACATGTGACCCTAGACTGATCAAATAAAATTTTGTAGATGGGTTCAGGGATTGGCCAGTGAGAAGCAGCCTCAGGTTTTCAATGCAACTATTAGGAGAGAAATGTCCCTGGGTAGCACAGTTTGCGCTCAGCTGCTAACCTAAAGGTTGAACCCACCCTGCGGAGAAAGGTCTGGTGATGTGCTTCCGTTAAGATTACAGCCAAGAAAATCCTATGGAGCAGTTCTACTCTGTAACTCATGGGATCATGCCATGAGTCAGAATTGACGCGGTGGCAACCGACAACAACATCAATTAGGATAGAAACTTCCTTGGGTTCAACTTTCTCTGGAGCCCCCCTACCCTCATAATTAAGTCCCGGCCAAATCCACAGCTTTTTTTTCCCCCCAACAATACTCATTTATTATCTCACAGTTCTGTAGGTTAGAAGTCCTAGATGGCGTAACTGGACTCTCTGCTCAGTCTTACAAGGCTGAAATCAAGGTGATGGTTGGCTGCCTTCTCTTCCAAGCTCATTCCTGTTACTGGTCAAATTTAGTCCCTTGCAGTTACTGTAGGACTGAGGTCTAGGTTTCTGTGCTGGCTGTCAGCTGGGGACCTCACTCAGCTCTTGAAGGATGCCTGCATTCCTTCCCAAGTGGCCCCCTCCATCTTCAAACCAGCACGGTGAGTAGAGTCCTTCTCATATTTTGAATGTCCCTAACTTCTGCCCCACAGCTTTTTGATTCCTCTTGTTGCTGGAGATGAGAGTATCTTTATATGGTACCAGGAGGCCCTCTTTCATTACACAGTTATTTAAATTGGTGATTAATTACTCACCAGTAACTTATCATTATGTGTCTCCAAAACAATGACAGCCCTTAGCAAGAGCCATTGGATTTCCTAGTCAGTATAATCACTACTTTCCCCAAACCTCTCAAATGCCTGAGATATTGCACTTGCCAAATGTATTCCCTTGTGCAGTATCCCATTCCAGTTCACCATTGGTGAAAGTTTTAGCAAAAACTCTACTATAGCATGGCAGGGGCTATCCCTACCCCACCTGCCACCAGTGATGGCATCCTCGTCACCAGCTGGCCAGTGGGTAATCCAGCTTTAAAATCCTGTTTTAGAGTTTGCTTCCTAGAACCACTCCTAGCCCCAAATGTCTCATGCTGTGTTCCCCTGGAAACAGACTCTGAAGCAGAGATTTGTGTGCAGGAGTTTATCAATCAGAAAAACAAACAAATAAACTCTGTAGGGATAGGAGGGAAGAAGGTTTGGGCATGGAAGAAGCTGAACTACAATGCAGTTGCAAAGAGGCCTCAGCTGATCCTATGAGAAGCTTAGGAGCTGAGGTCACTTTTCAGAGTTGTCCCGAATGGAGGCTAAGCCTTGGTCTTAAAGGAGGCGGTCTGGATGGCACACCACAGCATCCACTACAGTAACCTACAATGGTCCTAGAGTTAGTATGCAGCAAAACTGGGGTTTGACCAAGGAAGTTTGCTTTCTTAATGTTCATGTTATACTGCTAGTAAACACCATGAATGAAGACCTGGAGGTGATAAGCTTAAGCCAGATGATTGAGAACCTGGAAGGAGGCCTGTGTGGCTAGAGGCTAAAATTAGTCAGGTCATAAAGAATGGTCATTCATTTTTTCAACACATACCTAAGCATTGTTTTAGGAAGTGAGGATATAGCTGAGAAAAGCTAGGTGCATATCTTCATTACGTTTGTATTCTAGCATATGCAGGCAGAATGTGTGTGTGTGTATGTTGTCCATCGTGTTAAGTACTATGAAGATAAAGTAGAGGAGGAAAGTGGAAAGGAATGGAGGATGGTCAGAGGAAATCATTGAAGAGGTAACTCATTGGAACAGATACCTAAATAAGGTGAGGAAGTGAGCATGCATATATCTGGGGAAAGAGTGTCCAACGAACAGCAAATGCAAAGATTTTGAGAGAGGAGTGCTCTTGGTATGTTTGAGTAACAACTAGGAGGCCAGTATGGCTAAAGGCCAGCGAAGAGAGGAAGAATGACTGGAGATGTCAGCAGGGAGGTAGGCAGGGGCTAGATCAGGCCAGGCCTTAAGGACCATTGCAAGGAATTTATCCAGAGAGGAAAAGGGAGCTGTGAAAGGGTTCATCAGGGGTATTGTAGAATTATCTTGCTTCTTCAGACTGTAAAGGTGTTTCTTCAGTATCTAGCCGGTCATCTCCTGCTTCTCTTGTGTCCTCTGCAGCTGATCATCTCCGAGGTGGAAAATTATATTTGTCTGGAAGAACAGGGCTTTTATCCCTCAGAGTCTGAATATGCCAAGGAATACAATGGAGAATGGAGAGAGAAAAAAGTCAGGAAATGGAAAGAGGAGACTAAAATTAGGGATAACTGAGAGAAGGGTAGTGGAAGAACAACACGTTAGAAAAACGACAAAGGAAAGGCGGAAGAAAGACAGAGGAAGTGAGATGGATTCTGGCTATGGGAGGCGTAGGAAAGGTAGCTTTAAAGATCACAGCTAGGAGTAAGCTGATAGGGAATCAGACTAAGTACAGAGGGATTTGCTGCAGTCTATGTGGCTTCAATTTCCTTACCTGTAATATGAACTTCATTTTCGATGAACTCAATCAGATAACATATGTAAATCAAATGTAAAACTGAAACCTGCTGGGCTCATAAGGAAAACTTATTAAATTCCAAATAGACACACTCATTGCACATACAAAAAAAATGTGAAGTGTTACATTTCATCATTTAGGTAGGGGGAAGGAATTCACATCTATTTTCTGCACTTACTCTGTGCCAAGAGAATTAATTGCCCACATGGTCCAGGCAACCCCCACAACAACTCCACGAGGTAGGCGTGATTATCCCCATTTTACAGATGAAGAAACAGCCTCAACACCGTTGAAGAAACATTTTTGAGGCCCTCAAGCCATTAAACAACCGAGTCTACATTCCTTCTACTATCCTTGTTTATCCAAGTCTTTTCAGCATGTAAATGAAGAAGGCAGAATAAGTCTCATTATTATTATTTTTCTTTATAGATCAAGGAAAGAAAGCAAGAGCTTCAGAAGTTACCACATTTTGGTAGCAGAGCCAGAATCAAAAGGTAGATTTTCTAATGAAACTCAAGGTGAAAATTTCCTGATGAGGTTTTCATTCTTGGACTTTAAAAAATACTTTTTTTTTAAAAAAAAAAAAAATTAAGATTAGCAGGATGTTAGCAAATGGGATGCTATTTCTCCAATGGATTATGAGCCAAAAAACCTTATGTTCTTATCGGCTGTCACTGAGCTGCTTCCACCTCATGGTGACCCCATGCACAACGGATTGGACCGTTGTGCTCTACAGGGTTTTAAAAAAAAAATTTTTTTATTGTACTTTAGGTGAAGGTTTATAGAGCAAACAAGTTTCTCATTAAACAATTAATACACGTATTGTTTTGTGACATTGGTTGCCAACCTCATGACATCTCAACACTCTCCCCTTCTAGACCCTGAGTTCCCCATTACCAGCTTTTCTGTCCCCTCCTGCCTTCTTATGCTTGCCCCTGGGCTGGTGTGCCCATTTAGTCTTGTTTTGTTTTATAGGCCTGTTTAATTTTTGGCTAAAGGGTGAATCTCAGGCGTCAGTTCATTACTGAGCTATAAGGGTGTCCGGGGGTCATACCCTTGGGGTTTCTCCAGTCCACAGGGTTTTTATTGGCTGATTTTTTGGAAGTAGATCTCCAGGCCTTTCTTGCTAGTCTGTCTTCGTCTGGAAGCTCTGCTGAAACCTGTTCAACACCATAGCAGTACGAAATCCCCCACTCACAGACGGGTGGCCTCAGTTGCATTGGCCACGCATCTAACTCAGGAAATCAAAACCCAGGTTTTCTGCATGGAAGAGGAGATTTTTACCACTGAACCACCACTCTCCTAAGGAACCTTATAGACTGACATTGTTCTCTCACCATGAATGCCTCCTGCTCTGTGGGTGCAAAGTAGGCCTGGGGCAAAGTCTGACTTCACATGCCCAGGATGATTTGGGAGAAAAGTGATCTTAGAAGGAGACTGAAGGTCCCCCACGGAGATACCTGCTGAGTACAAACAATCCCAGTCAGGCTGATAGGAGAATTAATTTAGAAGAGACTCAAACGTCAAAATCCTACAGTTAAGCGGCCAAACATAAAACACATCCACTAGTTGAGGATTCTTTTCCGTACTTCCTCCCACAACGTACCTCAGAAACGAGGAATGTTAGCGCCCAACACATAGGCTATCCAGCTTAGAAAGGCTCCAGCTAAGAAAGTCTCACAGCGTTGCCTCTGGAGAGTGGGGCTGAGGTTGAGGGGAATTTAAATTTTATACCTTTATGTTTGAATTTCTGAAAATCAAGTGTTCGTGCTACTTTTTAAATTTAAAAACAAGTTAATAACAAAGAGCCTCGAAGTAATAAGCAAACAGGCCGACACTGGGCATGCATTAAACAGCTTTCCTTTGTCTATTCTGGATCCGAAACATTTTACCTGCCACCTAATCACTGCCCTGGGAGAAGCCTGGGTGAACGGAGGGACCTTGCCCCGAGTTGCGCCGGGTAATAACCTTAAGCCCTCTCGGACCCCAAGGGGAGAGGTTTCCGGAGCGTTACCGGGACCGCTCAGGCCAGATCGTACGGGCATCCCGCACTCCTGCCCCAGGGAAAGAGGGGATCGCCTGGGATTTGGCGCACACAGGGGCGCATGTCCAAGGTTTTTTGTCTTTTGTTGGAGCCCTGGTGGCACAGTGGTTAAGAGCTAACTGCCAAAAGGTTGGCAGTTCAAATCCACCAACTGCTCCTTGGAAGCCCTATGGGGCAGTTCTACTCTGTCCTATAGGGTCGCTGTAAGTCGGAATCGACTCAATGGCAATTTTTGCAGCCCTGCGCTTCGTGAAGACATCAACTTTTCCAGCGCCTCAGTTCACTCAGAGTGGCGTTCCACTGAGCGCGGAGGCTGTGCGTGTCGGGTGTGTGCGGCGTGTCGCGCTCAACGCGTTGCAGGGTTCGAGACTCAACAAGCCGCGCGGAGACGGATTGCCTCACCCGTGGGATTCGATCAACAGATTCAGAACCACTGTTCTGATCGCTCAGAAACCCCTGCCACAGTACCCTCCACCCCGGCAGGGACTGCGGCTGGGCCTGCGAAGCCCTCCGCATGGAGGGCGGGTGTCCAGACCCTCTGGCGAGTCCGCGGAGGCGGAGGCCGCAGGCTGGCTATGGGGCGCGCATCACTCTTTGTGGATCACCGTCTCTGGGCCCCTCCTTACCCCGGACAGACTAGGAGTGGGATCTTCCGGCCCGTTAGTTGCCCCGCCTGGACCTGGGAACCCTTGCCGCTTCACTTGTACGGCCCCTCTCAGCAGCAGTGCACCATCCGCCGCGGGTCCCTTCCAAACCCTCTTCCAGAAACCGGGCCCGCCCCTTTCCCGGTCTCGGCCAGTGGGAAGCTGGGATTGGGCCGTAGGCGGAGCCTCCCGACCCCGCCTCCTAGCCCTTGGCCAATGGGCGGGGAGCATGGGCCGGCGCCTGGGGCCGCTGTCGGCTTTTGCACACCGAATGAGGCGCGCGGGGAGCCTGGCTGCGCAGAGCGCGCGGTGCCCCTGCAGCTGCAGCCGCCGCAGCCGCCGCCTCTCCCGGCCTCCAGCCTCCGCTGTCCCTCACCCCATTGCCAGGCCAGCCCTGCGCTGCTCCCCGGTGCCACGGCGGGGGCCTTTGCACGGCGAGTGAACTTCGGGGGCAAGTCTCAACGGACCTCCCCAGGCTGACCGACCCGCGGGCGAGCGCTCAGACAGACCGACAGACCGGCAGCCGGCGGGCAGCATGGCGGTGGAAGAAGAGGGGCTCCGGGTCTTCCAGAGCGTGAAGATCAAAATCGGTAAGGACCTCTTCTCCCCTCGGGAAGCAGCGCCGGTCCTCGCAGCCTCCTGCTCGACAGCTGACAATGGGCGGGTGGGATCTTTGCGAAGTCCACCCGGGCTGAGACGCCCCCCTCCCATCCCCCTCCACCCAGCCCCCATCCGCCGCCCGGCTCTCCTTCCTCGCCTCGCTCCTCCCGGGATCGGCCCGACTGCTGCCGCTGGGCCCGCCGGGGTCCGGGGCCGCGCGCCGAGAGAGGGCGGGCTCCTTTCTCGAGGGTCTGGGACAGAGGCACCCTCGGGGCCACTGCGCGGTCCCCGGGGTCGCGCACACTTGCTGCTCCTTTTCTGGAGGGACTGGGCTGAGTCGGTCTGTCTCGGTTCTCTCTCCCCACCTCCCTCCTCTAGGGGTCTGGGCTAGGCGGTTCGGGGAGAGCGAAGCCCCCGGCGCCTCCTCTACGCCCCGGATAGCCCCGGATTCCTGGAGGCGCGCGGTCGGGGGCGGTGGGATTCACCGGCACTGAGGGGAGGTCTGGTGCAGGGCGCGAGCCAGTCCCCGCTCGGGGGTGTGTGCGTGAGAGTGTGGGGGTCTGTTTGGGTGTGTATACTTCAGGGGCCCAAACCACCGAGTGTCTGCCTCTCCTCTCGGCCGCTGCGCCAGAAAACTTCCTTTCCGGGGGAATATGAACGCTTTTCCAAAGGAAGGTGGGCATTGTTTCCACGAGGCGAGCGCTGGCTGCCGAGCGCATCCGTTCCGACTCCCGATGGGGCATTTCCCTTCGCTGGGCCTGGCTGAGTCTTCCCTCCGGGAGTCCGGCTGGCGTGAGCGCGCGCGCGCGTTTGTGTGTGTGCGCGCGCGCGCGCGCGTGTCTGGAGGGCGCTCTGGCCGAGGGCGCCCGCGGGGCGGGGAGACACCGGAGCCGCCAGCCACCCACTCCTGGCGCTTCCCTCCGTTTCATTGAGAACCCGCCGCCAGCAGCCGGGCCACGCCAGGCCTGCCATTCAGGCCGCGGTCACTCCGTGCGGCCTCAGCTTTTTCTCACTGGCCAGTGAGGGCTGGATTTCAGTTGGGCTCCGAAGGGAAATGAATACAGATTCTGAAGTGGGTTCAGTGGGTGGAGTTCGCCGAGGAGGGCTGTTGTATGTGAACTCTCCCGGGTTTATCTGAAGAGATTTGCTTTCTCCTCCACTCCCCCTCTCCCGTAGGTCTATTTTATCATGGGAAAGTGATGAGCAAGTTTTTGTTCTTTTGCTTTTTCCCAAACAGGATTAGTGCCTGGAATGACTATTGCACATTAATGTCATAAATGTGCATTTTCACAAGGCAGTTAGATGAGAGCGTAGTTGATTTTGGCAGAGGGCTTTTGAGAAGCTAAAGCAGTTACCCTGTCCTCAGAATCCTTTTCACCCACCGAACTGGATTTCGTATCTCAACTTATTCCCATATGGGGAGAAAAAAAAATACAGTTAGGGGAACGGAGCCAGGCACCCAGTGACTATTTAAGTGTCAGTTGTTGATGATATTTGATGCTGTCTGAGGAATTCCAGCTACCCTAAATCAGCATGTTGTTTCCTGTCTGCCTTATTTTGGTTTAAGGATCATCACTGAGACACTGTTTTGATATTTGGCTTAGAAGCTCAGCAGATAGGATGTGGCAACACTTCAGCTTTGAGTAGTCTGCCTGCGAGAGGGGTTTCTCTTGTTTATGTGGTTGAAATCTCTTGTCACTTTCATACTGAGAAATTCAACACTGTACTCTACCTGAAATGTCTAAAGGGTGACCTCACTGTGGTGGGCAAGTGAAAAGCCACAACATTGGCTCTATTCAAAGGTCATTCTGTTGCGTTCCGTTTTCTGAAGTTCTGTTCAGTCAAGATTCCTGGGTGAAATGAATGAGTCCAGTGTAGCTGTGTAAGGAATGCTGTGTTTTCTTAATCAAGGGACCGACTGGAGGTCGGGCGGGAGGGGGGACTTGGGATGGGGATATGACTATGAAAGAATGTGACGGGGTTCCAAGTACAGCAGGCAGAAATCCTTCCGACTCTAGTTCAGGACTAAGACAGCCCTCCTCAGGCTCCACAGCTGTTTACTCAAGGAAGGATTCCAGTGGAGTGTTAAACAAAGAGAATTATTTCTTTCCAGAATGACATAGTAAATAAACAGGAGGGCAGGGAAAGATATCCAGATGTCCAGGGAAGCACAGCTGATAGGTCAGTATACCTCAGCTTAACATCTGGCATTCGTGGAAAGAATTGCTAGAGAGGAACATGGAGGAAGCTGATTTAGGAGGAGGGAGGCTTGAAGAAGCTGTTTGATTTGGCCGTTCTCTCTTTTGTGCTCCACTTTAAACAAGCGAGCAAAGCGCCCGAGCTCAGTTGAGGATTAGTGCAATGACTAGAACATCTGCTGTCTAATCCCATGTGGACTGGGTATTATTCAAACCTTTGGAGGCCACCCCAATGTTGGGAGTTATATCACGAGGAAGGGTAGCCCCCTAGAAATGTGCATGTACCAGCCATTCCTTGGATGTGGCTGGAACTCTGAGAAGCCCCTGATTCTTTCTCCTGTGAAATGGCTCTTCACTTGCAGGCCTGAAGGAAAGGGGGCATCTGTGCCCCCACCCCCCGCTCCATAACTGGGGGCCACGCAGGGGGCAGTGGCTGTACGTACAGAAGACGCAAGGCTTCCTCTTGAATCTGAGCGTATAAATGTTGGAAGCTCTGATGCTGAGTTAGAGCCTAGGTTGAGGGTAAACTGTGCGTAAGCTTGTTTGGTGTTTAGTCTCATTCCGCCGGGCCTAGGACAGGGCCGTAAGCGGGAGCCCGTTAGTAGAACGGGAGGTGAAGGATGGGTCCAGAGCACGGACGGATGGTGTGCTGAGGTCTGTTCATTCTTTTCGTTAATTTTCTGTTTGTGGCCAACTCGGGTCTGCCTTGCTTTGCCCAAAGGTCCCCAGCTGTGAAGACTCGGACAGAACAGTGACACTGTAGTAAATTTTAAGGAGAGGCAGAGGTGCTTTACACGTGCCCACATGCACACACACTTTCTTTCTCTTAGGCACACACTCACACACTCACACACACACTCTCACACATATGCTTTCTCACATACACACAGACACATACATATTCTTCCTCTCTCTTACACATACACACACTCTCACATACACACATACACACTCTTCCTCTATCACACACACACACACTCTTTCTCACATACACACTCCCACACATATGCCCTCTTACACTTACACACTCAGTTTCTTTCTTCCTCTCTCTTTCACACTCACACTTACTCTTTCAGTATTCTGGAGAGACAGTGTGGCCCAGCAGATACATTAATCTCTGAGACTTGTTTCAGGCGAGCTGGCTGTGTGCCCTGTCTTTGCTATTGACTTGCTGGATGACCTAGGGCAAGTGCCTCCCCCTTTCATTGCCTCATTTTTCTATTTGCAAAATGCCGGCAATTACTGTCGAACTGCCAGCCAAGATCCGGTGCGAACTTACAAGACAGTGTTGTTCAGACTTAGATTCACACCAGTCCCGCTCACTCCCAGATAAAGACAAAAAGAAAAGTTCCCCATAAAGTAATCTCAATAAGCGATATTACTACTGCTGTTGTCAAGAAGAAAGGTAGAACATTTTTGGCAGGCTGGGGAGCTTTTTTTTTTAGGTGTGGGGAACCTTGGCCTTTTTAGTTCTTAAATAGTTTTGAAAGCCAGTGATGGTGCTTCATCTCATTCAGAGGCTAAAGTTGGGGAAAATAGGAGGAGTGTCTTTTTTCCCCTTCCTCCTTCTTTGTCCTTCTACCTTTAGCAAATGAGATAATATGAACGTAAGTGCCGAATAAAAGTAAGTCATTACTTGTAGTTCTTGTCTTGAAGAATCTGTTGCTTTCCTTATGTAAATCTAGCAGGGTTATTCTGGACATGTTCTGCACACTTAAAAGTCCTAAACTGTATGTATCTTTGGTAACAATTAGTATTATTTTTATAACAGCATCTCAGTGTGTCATGTAAGACTAAGCACACGCTTCCTATGAGATTGCTGCTTTGAGGAAGTGTGCTGTTCTGACTTTCCATGAGTCAGGGCTTCAGAACCTAAAGGGAAACAACTTGAAGATTTGTAGGAGATGATTGGGTAAAAACCCACAATGAAAGCACTTCTGCTTGGCAGTGTTATTTTGGGCCCGGCGCACCTCTAGGCATTGCAATATATCTTTATTTCCCAGCGATATTTTCTTTTCTTTAGTGTTTACTACTTATTTTTTTTTAAAGTGTCATTTTATCTTGATGAATGTGTTCAATAAAGAGCAATATGCACTGGTGTTTCTCTCAAGCTAAAAAAAAAAAAAACTTAGTCTTACATTTTCTAGCACCAGAAAAGTTCTCTTGAACTAGTAGGTTATTGTGACTTGAATTTTTTTTTTTTTTTCATTATCAAGTTTGTGGAAGTAATTCAGATTTGAGTGTGTGTGTTTGTGTGTATGAGCATGTGTGTGAGTTTGTAAACCCCATCTGGAATTGTGTATTACCAGTTTTTTGTTTTCGGTCTTTCTGTGTTCCTCCCAGCCTCTCCTTCCCACTAATACCATGATGGTGTTAGAGTTAGGGGAAACTGCAGTGCCTCCAGCCCCGTTCCCTTCCTTTAGTCTTGAGGAAGTTGGAGGCTAAAAAAGTAAATGCACTTGGTAAAGGGCGTTCAGTGAGTTTGTAGCAGAAACAGGATTAGAACCCAGGTCTTGAGACCCCTGTCACCCTACCCAGTCTAGTGTTTTTCTCCTCCACACCACACCACCTGCCTTAATCCACCGCAAGGTTACAAATGGGGCTTCAAACTCGTTCAGTTTTTGCCTGGTGAAGCGAAACTGGAAGACAATCAAATTTTTAAAATTTGGGTGATCTGGAGAGATAACTGGAACGAAAAGGGTGATGAGATGAAGCCCTGGAATGGGCACTTGGAAGAGGCATAGTGAGCGCTTTCAGGAGCCTGATGTGGGAGACTGGATTAATGTCAGAACTGTGGAGAGCCACACACACATTCAAAGCAGCACGGTCGGTGGCCATCTTTGAGCAGGGCACCACTGTTTCTCACTCTGCCAATCAAGAGATTTGGTTGCTATGCAACATGCACTGCCCTTGTTTTCTAAGAGAGAAATGAAGTTTCTAGCAGGGCTTCGATCTAATTTTTCCTGTTCCAGTTATCGTACTGGTTTATCCACATTTTAAAAGTTTAGGTCCATTCAAGTTTTACTTAGTTGGCCGTGAGTGAATCGGGCAGAATGGGTTCAAAGCTCTGGTTACAAATCAAACCATTACAAAGTAACTGTTTTTAAAATCACACCACAGTTTATTGTTTTTAACAGCAGTCACCCAGTTTATGATAACTCCCTGACCCAGGACCTACGTGAACACAAGAACACAGTCCCACAGTAAGGAGTGGATGCCACTCACTATATTTAGTGTGTGGAAGTGTCCATACAGCCACATCCTTGGGGTGACCCTTGACAAGGTTATTGCTATTTTATGTATGAAATTGAAAGAGGCCCATGACAAAGCAACCCTTTTTTAAAACCACACCATAATGTATTGATCTTTGTGCTGGTCACCTGATTTATAATTATGGAATGTAAAGATACTTTAAATTTGCTTTTATAGATCAAAAAATGTCCATGAAATGTATGCAGTCCCGTTAGAGAACTATGTGCAGATACTCCTTACAGTCCTAGATATAAATATATATGTTGCCCAAATATTGAGGGAACCTACAATGGTTAAGTGCTCAGCTGCCAACTGAAAGTTTGGTGCTTTGAACCCACCCAGCGACTCCTTGGTAGAAAGACCTGGGGATATTCTCCCATAAAGATTACAGCTGAGAAAACCCTGTGGGGCATTTCTACTTTGTCCCATAGGGTCGCTAAGAGTTGAAAATTGACTCTACAGCACCGAACAGCAACGGCAGCAACAGCCCATGGATACATTGAAGGCAGCAAATTAAACCTGGCTCTCACTTTTCCAGTTTACTGCCCTGCCTCCTGTCATCTCTGCTTTGCTCGTCTTCCACTTCTCAAAGCTCAGTAACTAACCTTCAGTTCCCTCTCACCTAGAGCAACATATCCTCTTATCCAAGTTCCTCTTCCTCTTCTCTCTTCATCTCTTGTTGCATAACCTTGGGAAGATCTCATTGTCTGCTTTCTCTGGTTTGACAATTTTGTGTGTGAGTCCCAAACAAACAGCCCTACATGACATCGACTTGAGAGGGGTGCGATTAACCCCTGTGTCAAAGAAAAAGACATTTGTAACTTGTCAATGAAATTGGACAAAATGGGGTGCTGCTGCCAACAATGTGACAAGTCCCAGGAAGGCCCGCACTGGCCACCTCATCCTCTCCTCATTAAATGTTCTTCTCTTTCAAGGCCACATGAAAGACACTTCCAAAAAAAGCCAAGACAATTTCATAGTTAATCGTTTGATTTTTCCATTTTTCCATAGTTGGTAATGCAACAATATTAATTTCCACTCTTGCTATTTTAAACATCTGTCTATACTTTGCGATAGTCTGCATGGAATGACCTTCCAGCTCCCTTCCCACTCTCTATATCAAATACCCTATTTTGGCTAAATGCAATATTCAGTAGGCTTTGGGGAAGACCATTTTGGGAATCTAATCATTATATATGGCATTGTTTCCTATTAAAATTAATTCTGTCCATTTTTGATTTGGTAACTATCTAATTTGAAATCACTTTAAGCCATGAATGAGAGTGAAGAGATCTGCAGCAGTTAAGATACCAAATGCCCCACCGACTGCTCTGGCAGGGATCACAACTGAGGGTCCTGGACCAAGGGGGAGAAAAATGTAGAACAAAATTCAAATTCACCAAGGGGGAAAAAAAAAAAAAGACCAGCCTAGCTGGTCTGACAGAGACTGGAGAAACCTTAAGAGTATGGCCTCCAGACACTCTTTTAGTACTGAAGTCATTCCTGCGGTTCACCCTTCAGCCAAAGATTAGTCACTATGAGTTGGCCCTATAGTCCTGTCTCATCTTTGACTGAAGGGTGAACCTCAGGAATGACTTCAGGAATGAGTTAAAAGGATATGGTCGCTATAGGGTTGCTATGAATCAAATTGACTCTACGGCAAGGGGTTTGGTTTTTTTTGGTTTAAAGGGCCAACAATAACACACGTGAGGAACGTGCTTTGTAGTTTAATCGTGTATACCGAGACTAATGGGCACACTGGCCCAAAAGCAAAGATGAGAAGGCAGGAAGGGACAGGAAAACTGGATGAATGGAAACAGGGAACTTAGGGTGAAGAAGGAGAGCATGTTGACACATTGCGAGGTTGGTGACCAGTGTCACAAAACAGTTTGTGTGTTGTTTAATGAGAACCTAATTCGCTCTGTAAACTTTCACCTAAAGCACAATAAAAGAAAAAAAAAGATACCAGAAGCCATTTCCGCCATTTCCTTTTCCTTCTTTGTTGCAGATGTTCTTCTCTTCTGTCATTGGGTGGATGTTTCTGCCTTGGATCTGGCAGTGTCTCCCCTAGCGCCGCACTGGGCTCAAAACACACTCTGATGTTCCTTTATGGCAAGATTGGAACTTGGCCGTGAAGGAGGGCCTGATGGCAATTTGGGTCTAAAACAAATGTCAGAACTGACAGTTCCTCCCATTCAACAGAGAGTGGCCATGCGGATTGTCTGAGAGCTGCTCCTGGGGCTCAGGTGCTGGCTTGCTTTCAGCTTGGTGTTCTCCATCTGCCTAATGGCACGTGAAGTCTCACCAGCTGGCAACTAGGTCAAGGAGGTGGAAACGGTGTTCAGGAGGTAGCTTGGTCCAGTCAGTTACATTGGTGAGATGAGATGGGAACAGTAGTCAACAGGCTGAATTATAAATGAGGCTGACTCCTCCGTTTAGGGTCAGAGATAGGAGCCTTGGAAGGATGACTTGGATGCTGAGGTGTCCCTGGGCCATGTCTCAGTTTGATATCCAGCCAGTAGATAAGGGGGTGGCCTGGTGAAAAAGCCCCGGATTGCAGGGGTCAGAAGCTCAGGGCTCTAGATCTGAGTGTGATATGTGATACCCATTTACTACATGCGGGGCAGTAGTATAGTGTTGACTTAGAAATGCACGTTTGTGTCCGGACTTAGATTACGATCCTGGCTCTATCACTTACTACCTCTGTGACCTTGGGCAAGTTATTTTCTTCTCTGAGCCTCAGCTTCCTCATCTGAAAACTGGAGCTAGGTAATATCTACATTGCAGGGTTGTTGTAAGGATCAAATATTTAGTTAATGGTTTAATCAAATTTAGATAATGGTTCTCAAGTGCTAACCGTCATCAGTTTTAGTAAGTTAAAATAGTTAATAGTCACATCTTCACATCTTCACAGGGCTAAGGTCGAACTCAAATAAGGTAGACATTTTGTGAATATAAGGGAGCATAGGCCGTCCCTGGATTATGAACGAGTTCCGATCCTAAGTCTGTCTTTAACTTGGATTTGCACATAAGTCAGAACAGTTACTTATGGTTTGTATCTGACATCAGTTAGTCAAATGTTTGTCTTCGTTAGTCAGAAGTATATAGTGTACTTGTCTATGCATAAAAAACATTAAAGAAACACTTCCAGATACACTACAACATCGTTAGCAAAGCAATCCAGTAATCATAGTAGTGATGTTTTGTTGTGCGTTACAAAGTAGCACCCGTTCGTTATTACGAACCATTGTATGTACATCCGATTTGTCATATAATAGGTTTTATAGGGGTTGATTCAGGTTGTACATAAGTTGGACATTTGTAACCTGGGGACCGCCTGTAATGTTATTCGCTTTTTTTTTTTTCTCTCTCTCGGTGTTCAACACATTGTAAGGAGGGAACCATGTTGGCCACACACAGTTCTTGACATCAGGGAGTTTATATTCTCCTGAGCTTTCCAATGCTAAAATTAACTTGGATATTCGCTTAACCGAGCTCAGCTAGCTGCTGATGCTATTTTTAACCTCTAAGGACTAATGTACAGAACTGGGTTCTACCTGGGGAAACAGCGTAGGCCCATTGGTTAAGGGTAATTTCAGCCTTGTGGCTCTAGGTTTTGCCTGGGAAGAGGAGTGGATTTGCTCTGTGTATGTCTCTGTGTGTGTGTGTTTGGGAAGATACACGTTTTAAGTGTGTACTTTATGTATAATATCTCATTTTCATTTACATTCCCACAGCTCTGTGACTTTGGGGTTGAAGAAGCAAGACTCATACAACTTAAATAACTTGCCTGTATTAGCTTTCTAGGGCTGCTGTGACAAAATACTGCAGACTGGGTGGCTTAAAACATGGGAAATTTGTTATCTCACGGTTCTGGAGAATAGAAGTCTGAAATCAAGGTGTTGGCAGGATCATGCTCTCTCTGAAGGCTCTAGGGGAAGCTCCTTCCTTGCCTCTTCCAGCTTCTGGGAGTTCCTGGCGATCCTTGGCATTTCTTGGTTTGTAGAAGCATCACTCCAATCTCTGACTCTGTCATCATGTGGCCACCTTCCCTCAGTGTCTGTGTTTGTCTCTTCTCTTTTTATAAGGACACCAGTCATATGGATTAAGGCTCACCCTACTCCAGTATGACCTCATGTTAACTAGCAACATCTTCAAAGATCCTATTTCCAAACAAGGTCATCTTCACAGGTATCAGTCATTAGGACTTCAACATACCTTTTTGGGGGATACAATTCAACCCATAAAACTGCCTAAAGACAGCCAGCCTGTAAGAGCTGAAGCAGGGATTTGAACCCAGCTATGTGCGACACCAAAGTTTTTGTTCTTTGCACCACTTAATGCTGATTTCTCAGTTTAGATGGCCATTTCATTTCTCCATGATCTTGGATTTGAATGGGGAGAGAGTAGTAGAGGACTAGGAAAGAGAAGGAAGTAGCCAGCTTTTAGGGACAAGAGGAGTATTCATGAGGGGAAGGAATTGGGGCCACTGGTTTGCGTGGGGTGTAAAGCAGGAGAAATGCTCACCTGGGAGTTTCTCTGTTGCGCGTTTCTCTGTAACACACAGGGTCACCATGAGTTGGAATTGACTCGGTGGCAATGGGTTTGGTTTTTGGAACGATTCTCTGCAGATTCTAATGATCAAAGAAGAGACCTTCTCGGTGGCTGCTTTGGGAAACAAGAGTCCCTTGGATAGTCAGCAGTGGAGAAAGAGGATATAACCAACAAGACTTCGAATTTGAAGGCCAAAGACCGAGTCCTAGCTCTACTTCTTGCCAGTTCTGTGACTGTAGATAAGTCTCCTAACGTTTCTCTGCCTTGTCTTCTTCATTTCTCAAAGCAGGGGAAAAATTCCTCTTAAAGAGTTTTCGTGAAGATTAACTAGGTGTGTGTGTGTGTGTGTGTGTGTGTGTGAATAAAGACACTTTACCTACTCAGATCTTTATAGATGCGAGGTATTATTTCTAGTATAATTTGAAGCTATTTGTTCTCTTAGTCTTGTAACAAATAATAGAGTTCTACCTACCTACCTGGAGCCCTGGTGGCACAGTGGTTAAGAACTCAGCTGCTAACCAAAAGGTCGGCAGTTCGAATCCACCAGCTGATTCTTGGAAACCCTATGGGGCATTTCTACTCTGTCCTGTAGGGTCGCTATGAGTTGGAATCGACTCAATGGCAACAGATAACGGGACCTGCCTAAATAAATACTTAAATAAGCTACACTGAAATAAGTGGGATGGCCAATGAGAGGTATGAGTTCTCAAGTGAGAGAGGTTGCTTTTGTTTGGGCTGGTCGGGAAAGACTTCTTAGAAAAAAGTGGCTTTTTGAACCTGCCCTTGAAGAATGAGTGGCCTTCTAAGAAGCGCGGGAGTCATTCAGGCTGGGTGTGGCATTTGTGAAGATGCAGAACTCAGGCAATGTAAGCAGCTTTAGGGGGACAGTAGATAGTTTTGTTGGAGTGGGCAAGTGTGGGAGCAGGGACATGGTCTATTAGAAGGGTGGAATGGGACACACTGCATTGGACCATTTAGGAATTTGGACTTCGTATCCTGTAGGTGCAGGTCAACCTCTGGAAATTCTAGGGTGAGAGAGCAGATGTACAATCATGGGGAACTTGAGCTGGGAGGGGCCTTATTGATGATTTAGTTTTTTGCATCCTGATGTCAGAGTAGGAATCTATACTCATTAAAGTAAAGGACTTGAAAGGTGCCCACAGCATAACTGGAATGTTCCAGCTCTGACCAGCAGGTAAAGACGATGGACAGAAACGCTCATTGCAGCACTGCTTGTTGTCAGCAGTTAAATAAATGAACAAATAGCAAAAAATGGGAACGAAGTAACTGGGAGGGAAATGGCTGAATATACATCCACACCATGGGTTATTATGCAGCTATTCAGAGGACTGAGTCAGAGCCAAAGCCACACCAAGTGACTTGTAGAAAGCGCCATGGGGGTCAAGTTAGAAAGAAAAGCAAGATGCAGAAAAGTCTATCTAATATCATAGCCTTAAAAAATAATGAAACAAACAAGTATATGCAGATATGAAAATAAAGACCTATACAAGTCTATTAATTGGATTACCTGGGGTGGAATATGTGGAGATGTTTCTGTAGGAAGAAGGAAGAGAAAAACAAGGGGGAAAAAAAAAAAAGATGTTCCAGAAAAGCAAGTATATGACCATATTTAGGCATATATGACCATATTTATGCGTATATGTAAAATTATGTATATATATGGGTAAATGAATAAAGAACAAAAAGAAGAATTTTAAAAATCAACAACTTTAAAAAGTAAAAGAACATTTTGCAGAGAAGGCCACTAAGGCCCTGGAAGATAAAATAATTTATTCAGATTAAAGAGGGCTTTTATGTCAGAGAGTAACTTTTCTAGGAGCAGAAAATGGTCCTCTCGACTCCTGAGTCCCTGAAGAAATGACTCTTGTGCTTCCTTTTCCCCTCCTCTTTGTAGATTTCATGTTATTTTATTAATTTCTAAAGTTGAAAGAATTGCTGACTGGAGAAAGACAGAAGGGGCTGGAGTACTGTAGGAGTCCAGACAGGAGGAAACACGCTGGAGGAGGCAAAGGGTGTTGGAGCAGAGAGGACCAGCCTGGCTCGTGAGAGGCACCTTGAATACCAGACACAGAAACACCGCATTAGGGCTTGGTTCTCCCAGCCTTTGCGTTTAGAAAAAGTGGGAACAGACCTTTAGCTGGAACTCTGACATAGGGTCAAAGAGAATTTAAAATGATTTTGTATGCAATGGACTACTCAGTTATTTTATTTTTAAAGCGTGAGGCAGCTTTCAAAATTAGCGGTGAAATTCATCCCAACTGTAGTTTTAGTACAAGTGCACATCACATGATCATTTAGACTTAGAAACAAAGACGAGATCAAGTGTCTCCAGCTTCCCATTGTCCTGAAAATCATTCCTGGGCTTGCTCCATGGGCCTGGAATTTCAGGAAACAGGTTCTCAGCATGAAGGTCATTAGGTCAAACCAAAGGCCCATTCAGGGCATTGAAGTGTCTGGAAAGCTTTTGGTTCCAGTGTGTATTTTATCTTGGTTGGAACTGATAGATCAACAGGAGGACCGTTGGATCACAGATAGTGATTCCTTATTCTGTGAGTGTCTCCAAATATTAGACATGTTTCTGCATGCAGTTCTCCTTCGCCAGTCCCCCTGGGCCATAGCTCTAGCAATTCTGAAATTTGGCATCACTAGCTTCCGTTTTCAAGCAAGCTGGAACCTCGTGTTGTGAATAATCACTTATCAGAATTTAAGGCTCAATTTAATTCCTTTTGGGGACAGTTGGTATCCTGGTAGAAGAACACTGTTAGCAAATGCTGCATCTTTAATCTAAGTATTCCAGAACACCCTATAAAGAAGCATCTGCATTCAGGGAGGACTGGGAAAGAAGAGACAAAAAGCCTGGCTTAGGATTCTACGATAAATCAGTAACTTTTATAGGAACCGAAAATAGTACTCTTGACTCCTTAGTCAGTGGAGGAATGACTGTTGTGCTTCTTTTTTCCCCTTCTTCATAGATTTCATGTTATTTTATTGATTTCCAAAGTTTAAAGAATTGCCGAAGGAGCCCTGGTGGCTCAATGGTTAAACACTCAGCTGCTAACGGAAAAGTCGGCAGTTCGAACCCACCAGCGGCTTCATGGGAGAAAAGACCTAACAATTTGCTGCTGCACGGATTACAACCTAGGAAACCCTATAGGGCGATTCTACTCTGTCCTGTAGGGTGGTTATGAGTCAGAATCGACTTGATGGTACATGACAACGACAGCAAAGAATTGCTGATGGGCTATGACTGCAAAGGTAATAAAGGGTCTGTGTCGTTCTTAGATTCACAGTGACTCAGAGTGTCATCTCTGCACCGTAGAAGAAAAACCTGATCCTGGAGACTTCACGCATTCAGCTGTGGCGCTTTCCCTAACCAGATAAACTAGGTTCCGCCGTGTGCCAGTGTCGCAAGGCAGGAATTGCTTGTTCTGTTGGTGCCTATTGTAGCGCCAGGAACAGAATCACATCCGTGGGGTTTTTTCTGAGAGCTGTCTTCTTTTCATCCTTGGCCGACCCCTGCTTTCCTGCTGATGTAATTCTGGAGAATGTGATACAGAAGCATGGGGAGCCATATTTTGGTGTAACTGAAAAGGATCCTGGCTGATTTCTTCTGCTCCCTTTTTTTAACAGAGCCAGAGTTTTCTTTGGGACATTTAACAAAGTTTAGGGTGCTAATTATTATTGTAGTTTTTTTCTTGAGCTTTATTATTTGTTGTTGGACTTCATAGTTTAGTAAGCGACAGTGTGCGTCTAAATCAGGTGTGATGTGTACATGGGCCAGTTTCCTTTGTGCATTGAGTTAGAGCTGAGTTGCACTTCCTGGTTGTGTTCCGTTATTAGTATTTTTTTCTGTTTTAAGAAGCCGTACAGAATTGAGCCCTGCAAATAGCTGAAGACAGTTACACGTGCCCCTTCAATCTCCTTTTTAGCTTTGTTTTGTTTTTCTTCTGAGGAAAAAAGATTGCACTTCCTTTTTTTAACTCTTGTGCATTCTCTTTTTGGCTTTAAATCTAGTTCACGAAAGTACTAGAATAGCCAGTTTGTTTTGATTTTGTGTACTTCCTCCATATTTTTTACTTCACCAAAATCATTCATGGCTCATGGAGCCCATGAGAATGCCAAGGAGAAGCGGACAGCTCTTCACAGAATATTGCTAAGTTCTTCTGGTGCTTCCACGTGCCGTTAAGTTGTAATAATTCTGTGAGGAGCCTGGACAGCTATTTCTAACTCCACCTTCCTCCAAGGTGTAGAGAAGCTCAGGCACTTTTCCAAGGTCACACTCACAATGGGCTTGCACCCAGCTCTACCTAATAAGCGTTCAAGGGATAGAGACACCGTGCGTTTGTGACTGTCAGTGTTATCTTAAGATGAACTTCTAATTACCAAAACCCAACCAAACCAAACCCATTGCCGTCGAGCCAATTCTGACTCACAGTGACCCTGTAAGACAAAGTAGAACTGCCCCATAGGTTTCCCAGATAGCAGCCGGTGAATTCGAACTGCTGACCTTTTGATTAGCAGCCGAGCTCTTAACCACTGTGCCCCCAGGGCTCCTCTAATTACCAAGGCCCTGACGTTTTTGTGGTTTGAATTTTATGTATTTGAATTCTCAGCCAATAATCCAAAAAAAAAAAAAACCCGAACTCATTGCCGTCAAGTCAATTCCAACTCATAGCGACCCTGTAGAGCAGAGAAGAACTGCTCCATCGGGTTTCCAAGGAGCGGCTGGCGGATTTGAACAGCCAACGTTTTGATGAGCAGCCGTAGCTCACCATAGTTGTTAACTGCTGCAGCGTCAGGGCTCCAACCGATATTCCAGGTAGGTTTAGGGCCCGTTGTCTCACCTCCAGGTTATTAACTTCTCCAGCCAGGTCAAGATGTTGCCTTATGCCGATCCAGATGTTGCCTTATGTGGGTCCAGATGTGGCCGCATTTGGGTCCGGATGTGGCCGTATGCAGGAAAAGCCCACCCTGGGCAGTGCAGGCAGTGATGGCATTGCTCTGTAGCTGGCAGGAGGTGAGGATGGAGTAGAGGACAGTTAAACTCTGGGCACTCTGGGCACTTCCGGGGGTGAGAGTCATGCCATCCTCCTCGTACTTGGAGGTTCGAGAAATCTCTTGGACCTTATATATTTTAAACCAGTTGCCATTGAGTCAATCCCAACTCATGGCGACCCCATGTATGTCACAGTAGAACTATGCTGTATAGGGTTTTCAAAGGCTGATTTTTTTGGAAGTAGATCACTTTTGAGATGTTTCTAGGTGGCCTTGAACCTCCAACCTTTCAGTTAACAGTCAAGCGCATTCAATGTTTTCACCACCCAGGGACTCCTTATATATATTACAGCCTCAGACCCCTCAAGCCTCTGGGCTATGCTTTATTTTGGATCCAGGCTAAATTGGGCTTTCCAAGGCTGGGGTCAGACTAGGGTACAGGGCTAAAGCAGAGATCCCAGGAATATGAGCTGGTTCTGGAAAATCCATAATTGTGCAGACCCCAGGAGACTTGGCCATGCTGCATTCTTGTTTAGAGGTTCTAGGCGTGGGGGCATGACTTACTAGAAATGCTGAGCTCCTGGGGAGCTTGAGGTTTGCAGTGATTGAACTGGCTTGGCTTTCCCATGGCCTTTGGGATGAGAGCTGAGTAGGGGAATTCCAGATCTCTCGGGGTCGTGGCTGGAATGCTCACCCTTCCTCAGGAAGCCCTGCTGTCCTGGCGTGGAACTCAGAGGAGCCAGACAGAGAACCAGAGCTGCCTCGAGAGAGCTGTTAGCTGTGTCAGTTGATGGCGAGACAAGCTGTTGCGGAGTAGACTTTGGATGTCAGAGACAAGGGCTTGCAGTGCCCGTGACTTCTCTCCGCCAGGTCCCCATCCCATAGAGTCTGTCATTTCCCTGGTGATCTGAGCACTGAGCTTCTTTTCTTGTCCATCTGAGTGGTTCAGGGGGCTGGCTACTTTATTGCTGTGCTCTTAGGGTAAGGAAGTGGACAGGGAGAGCAGCCCAGATCCCGCAGGTTTTGGGAGAATGGAGGGCACTGTGGCTGCTGCAGATGGCCAGAAGGCAATGGTATCCATCAGCTCGCTTTTGCTCTGGGTACCATACTGCTTAGGTAGCAGGCCATCACAGAGTCTCCCCATATCTGGAGAACAGTGATACATGCCATTAAGGAGTCAACTGGGCGCAGTACCTGGAATTCCCGCTCTGGCCAATCATTAGGTGACTGCTTTCTGTCTCCTGGGGGCCACTGTTAGTATGTGTATTTGCTGCCCGAGGTCTACCGTCTTTATCTTAGAACAGATTCATTTTATCTGACGTGAGGTTGTGGAGTCAGCAGAAAGCTCTGCTATTATTGACCTGTATGTGACCTGGAAAAACTCTTAACCTCTCGGATCCTCCTTCCACCCCATTGCCTGTCTGTCAGACTGGAGTCTTGAACCAGATGATCTTTAAGACTTCTACTGGCTCTGAGATTTTGTGATTTGTGTTCAGCCTGGTGGGCTCCAGATCTTCATTACCTTAGGGGGAGCTTTCTAGAGATGGGGCCTCATAACCTCATTCTGTCATACAATTAATTACTTGAAGGAAGGAGAGTGATTCCGGGGGTGGGAGTCATGCCATCCTCCTTGTACTTGGAGGTTCGCGAAATCTCTTGGAGCTTATATATTTTAAACCAGTTGCCATTGAGTCAATCCCAACTCATGACGACCCCATGTATGTCGCAGTAGAACTATGCTGTATAGGGTTTTCAATGGCTGATTTTTTGGAAGCAGATCACCAGGTCTATCTTCTGAGATGTCTCTAGGTGGCCCTGAACCTCCAACCTTTCAGGTAGCAGTTGAGTGCATTCAATGTTTTCACCACACGGGGACTTCTTATATATATTACAATTGCAATCTCACAACTAATTAACAATTTTTAACTCAAGATCTTTGGGAAACAATTATTTTATCTATGTTAGCTTTTCTTTCATGCTTCAAAATATTATAAAGCAAGGTAGAATAAAGGCTAACGTACAGTAGGTTTCACTGACTATAAACTACACATTTAATGCTCTCACTGGAAGCACATGCGTCATGGCTGAATATGTCCAGGAATTGGTTTGGACATTGGACATCATCAGAGTTTATGGGAGACTTCACTCAGGAAACAGGAAAGGCTGAGCTGTACCCTGTGAGCCAGGGTGAAAGGGAGAATTTAGATTAAAGGAGATAAGTGTTCATTTTTATTTTCTCTAAAGGTTTTCTTTTGTAGTAGGGCAGTCCCAGAGTTACGAACGAGATTCCTTCCTAAGTGTGTCTTTAACTTGAATTTGGGGGTAAGTCAGAACAGGTGCATACGGTTCTTATTTAGCTTTACTTTACTGCAAGAAAAGGCCACAGGCCTTTTCAGTGATTTAAAATCTGTACATGCAGCAAGTGAAGATGATTGTGATGAAGAACTTGTTGTGAGTAGGGGTCAGTTCGGAGGAGCCTTGGTGGCCCAGTGGTTAA
>NW_004443940.1:21943579-21956577 GCF_000243295.1 Trichechus manatus latirostris | reverse complement strand
CCCCCTGCGCCCACTTCCCTTCTCTTTTCACCATGAGGCTATGCTGCATCTTGTCTTCTCATTATAACTGGAGGCCTTCTTTTGCAATTCTTTCCTTGACTTTTAAATATTTTGTATTTAAGAAACCTTTCCATTTTTAGGCCCGCAACTTGAATTTTTTCTTATAATTTTTTGTTTTCCTGTACGTTTTTAACTCTTCTCTCAAGTGGCTGTGTTTGCAGCCTTTGACCTGCTGTGTTACCTGGACCAGAGACACTCAGGACACTCACGGGCTAGGTGTGCCCCAAGGATTATGTCCCCATCTCACCCTCTTTGCTACCTGGGCTGTGCTGCTCAGGAAAATACAGTGGGATTCAAGTGAGAGCGACATTATTCTAGGGATAAACTTGAATCTGCTCTGATGTATATTCAAAAAGGAACTCGCTGGCAAACATGGGTACTTGAGCTGTAATTAATAAGAAATTAACGGTGACCCACCTTACCATTGATTACGACACAGCACCAGGGTACCCGGGGATGTGCTCTCCTGCAGGTGAGAACTAGGGTCTGGTATTAACAGGTTGGAAAAAGAAAGCAATCACATGCGTGACTGTGTAAATTCTGATGATGAAAAGTTTCTTCCACTTATTAACTTTGAGGGAGGCTCAGAGAGAGTTTATATTTAGGGCTCTTGTTTTATATCTGATTTTATTGGTAGAAATCCTAGGAACTAAATAGTTTGTGTGAACGTGACCTGTAGTTTAGCACTGCCCCTGGGTGGTGTGCAAATGGTTAACACACTCAGCTTCTAACTGAAAGGTTGGCAGTTTGAGTCCACCCAGAGGCAGCTGGAAGAAAGGCCTGGTGATCTACTTCTGAAAGATTAGCCACTGAAAACCCTATGGAACACATTTCTACTCTGACACACATGGAGTCGTCATGAGTTGGAATTGACTCCATGGCAGCCGGCTTACTGGTTGGATGATACAGAGGGCCTTGTTGTAAAGAGAGGGAAGAGAAGGCTTTGCTTTGTGGTACCTGGTTATTTCTGCACCGCTGTAAGTTATCGTTTGCTTCTGGTTGTCCGCCTTATTGTTCCAGTTAGAACACCTCCCTCAAGAAATCATAGAAGGTAATCTCCAGAAAACATCAGTGTGGTTTCTTGTATTTCCCAACTGGTTCCAGGATCCATCTGGAATCTATGACATTCCTTTCTTTGTTCATCATTTCCTGCCCCATTCAGCACTGTGTTAAGTATTTGGAGAAAGGGTTTCTGGGCATTTGGACCCAGGAATGTGTTTATATATGTCCTGAGTGAAAATAACAGATCATGTGGAAAGAAAACAAAGCAAAGCAGAAAACTGCTTTTCACTGTGTTCTTGCTAAATATCTTTATTTATGTATTTATTGTTTTATAAAGTATATTTTAACATTCTATTCAGGATGGGGTGGATCAGGAGGGAAGGGAGAGAGAAAGAGGCAGATTATCTGATTGACTGAATTAGACTTTTTTCTTTCTTTTTCCCCAGATCTTTAGTCATTATGATTGGTAACTAGTTCTGTGTTTCTGCTCATTCCCTTTTGGTGACACTCTGGGGATGCCTCCCCACCTTTCTTGCCATTTTTACCACACCTCTCTCTGCCACTCCGTACGGGCATGGCTGGTGTCAATGTTCATACTGGTAACTGGACCAGAACGAGTGGGTGTTGTGAATATAAGAAAGTAAGCTGCATTCAGGTGTAGGAAAAACTCTGAAAACTTGAAGTAATCCGGAAAGGTCAGCAGGATGAGGCTCATACTGAGCCTTCAGGTTCAGATTAAAATACATTACGTATATAGAATATATATTCTACAACAGGTACATAAATATATTCCTATATTTGTTAATAACAAAAACCAAAAAACAAAACGCAAACACTTTGCTGTCGAGTCGGTTCCAACTTATGGTGACCCCATGTCTTACGGAGTAGAACTTCTCCATAGGGTGTTCTTGGCCCATAGGGTGTTCTTGGCCCTGATCCTTACAGAAGCAGATTGCCAGCCTTTTCTTCCAGAGAGCCGCTGGGTGGGTTTGACCCGTCAACTTTTGGAGTAGCAGGTAAGCGTAAACCATTCGCGCCACTTAGGGACCTTATAATTGCTAATAAAGCCAGTTAAAATACATAACTTAAACTTATTAAAAATAAACAAAACGAAGGAGGTATAGTGGCTAATATAAGAAGCGATTTATGTTTAATACAGAAATATATTTACATTTATCTTTGGGATGGATTTACTATTCTGTTTACCTTGGTGAAGCTGATATTAAAATACATGGGTATTTTTAAAAAGTATGATAGATCTGCTAATTTTCAGTAGAGAAGGCTGGATAATGGACTACCAGGTCTGTGATAATAATCCGTCATAGATTTGTGGATAGTCAAGTCGACCATGTGAATTTCTAAAGCTGTGACTTACCCTCTAAACGCTAGCCTACATTTCAGTATAACCAGTCCTTAAAAGTGGGAGTAGTATCATTTTTCAAATAAAGTATTTCGGATCCATTTGGGAATTTTTTTTGTATACGTCTGATCTAGAAAATATTGTGAGGCTTGTAAATATGTTGTGATGTGCATTCTTGATGGTGTGTGTTAGGATTTCAAGGTCAGATTAGGATGGGATAGAATTTAGAAGCCAGTGTAAAGTAGATTATTTTTTTAGGATCACCAGAAGCCAATGGCAAGAACTTTGATGTGTTAACCACAAATATTAGTTGGAGTAAAGTTACTTTTCAAAAGTACTAAAAATATTCACAAATGCACGTAGGTGGTGAGTTTGAATCAAGTAGGCTCAAAATTATTGGAAGTCAGCAAAAATGCGGTGGGATCTGAGTTTACCCACCCTGAATTTTTTCATTTTAGCTCAATATCACCATCAGATGCTTTGCATGGGCCTTTGGGAACTATTAAGCTGTTTGGGAATTTCACAGGATATGAAGAAAGCATAATCTTTGCCATTCAAGGTTTTGCAGACAAGGGATAAATAAGACAAACCCATTGACATAGTCACACACTTACAGGAATAATAACTGGGGAATTTTCAGGTCACTTTGGAAACCCTGGTGGTGTAGTGGTTAAGAGCTTCGGCTGCTAACCAAAAGGTCGGTACTTCA
The DNA here is from genome assembly GCF_000243295.1 of Trichechus manatus latirostris. Lineage (NCBI taxonomy): Eukaryota > Metazoa > Chordata > Mammalia > Sirenia > Trichechidae > Trichechus > Trichechus manatus. The sequence goes on along the minus strand of NW_004443940.1, from coordinate 21,953,446 downwards.
AATCCATCAGGCTCTCCTTGGAAACTCTATGGAGGCAGTTCTGCTTTGTCCTATAGGGTCGCTATGAGTCAGAATTGAACTGACGGCAGTGGGTTTGGTTTTTTGGTTTCGGGGAGAATTTTGAGGTCCCAGTGGGGAGCTCTCCATTGTGCTAATGAAAACTGAGGTGAGTTCTCAGGTGGCACTCTTTTACTCAAATAAACAGATGCTTTGGTGTAAACACACACACGTACACACAGAGTATATAATGTATTTTCCAAATTTGGAGACTCTCCAGGAATAATAGAAACTGTATATGGAGAAATAATATCTTTAGTTATATAAAATGACCCTCATTGAATACCAGCACTTTACTTTTGTCATTAAAAATAAATTAAACATGAACTCAAATGTTTTTGTCATATTTTGTCTATTCTAAGGTGCAATTTTTCCCACATCTTAATAGCTCTGACAAAGGGAAGCTTCTAACAATTGACTGTTTAATTGACAGCATTTGTTCCTTTCTTGGTGGTGCATAACAATGGTACCTCTTACAATGGAGGGCTTCTGAGATTCTTTGAAATGTAACATTTTTATTGGAAAGCTGAAGTAGGGAGCCTTAGGGACTGGGATCTGTGTATTAATAGGGTGGTTTCCTGTTACAGTTATCCCAGGATACATTTTATACATATGTGTTTCAGAGTTGCAAATCACCTTTAGGTCAAATAAGGCCTGTTAGACCAGGGGGCAGGCCTGGTGCAAGAGGGGACTGGGTATCTGAGACAAGCTTTGGGTCTACATAGGTGGGGTTGAGTCACACACAAGCCCAGGCCTGTGTGCAAACGTGTATTTTGGTTTTTGTCTTTTTTTCCTCTTAACGTTCCTTTTTTTTTTGGAAGGAGGGCCCTTATTGCTTTAGAGGCCAGTGAAGGCGAGAAAGAAAAGTAGTACTTCAGAATATGCACCAGAAATAAGGTTCTCTGAAGCAAGGTGAGGGAAAAATGAAAGACTCACCCCTTTTCTGGAAGGACCTCTAGATAATTGGGGTTTCCCCAGAACCTCAGCCAACCGTGGGAGTCCCCCCATCAGTCCTCACTCTGTCACCCATCTCTCTGGGACCCCCATCACACCCGGCTTGTTAGCTTTGCCAAGCGTCTTTCAGAAATCGGAGGGTGCGTCCAAGTGGGGCCGAAAAGCTGGAGAAGAGCCGTGACCCAGTGGGTTTCTCTGTGACACTGGTCTTAGTGGCTAGCAGTTTGTGTTCCTCCTTGAAGAGATGATTGGACTTGCGGGAGGGCAGGTGACAGGCAGTCTTCACATCCAGTGCTGTGTGAATCATCCCGGTCTAATCTCACCATCTAATCCCAGGCAGTCATAGTTACCTGGGAGCGAGTGTGTCCAGATAAACAACTTCTCTTTAATGCGGTGGTTTCTAAACCAAGTGATTTTGCCCCCCAGGGGACATTTGGCAATCCCTGGAGGCTTTTTTGGTTGTCACAACTACGGGGTGGGTGTTGGTGGTGCTACTGGCATCTCGTGGGTAGGGGCCAGGGATGCTGCTAAACATCCCGCAGGGGACAGGGCAGCTCCGCCCCTCCTCACCTCCCCCAGCTCAGAGGTATCTGGCTCAAAACGTCAGTAGTTCCAAAGGTGAGAAACCCTGGATTAGCTACCGACACTTTGGAATGACACACAGTGTTATGGGGGGGAGGAGAGAAGAGATGGGGGGACAGATTGTTGGACACCTGTGAAGACCAAGAGTATTTGAATATAAGTCTGTCTACTTTTGTGCAGGAAATGTGATCTTGAAGAGCTGTCAGTTACATTTTGGGGTCAGGGAAGAAATAGATCTCTGTAAATCTGCTGATGGAAAGACACTAATCACATGGACTGAATAAATGCTGCCTAATTAGTCTAGGGTGTGAATGTGATTGTGAATATACAGGATTCTGGAATCGAGAGGTCATGCAGCATGTGATTAAAACACAGATTCTGGAGCCAGACTAAACCTGTTGCCATGGAGTCGATTCCAACCCATAGTGACCCTATAGGACAGAATAGAACTGCCCCATTGAGTTTCCAAGGAGCAGCTGGTGGATTCGAGCTGCTGACCTTTTGGTTAGCAGACAAACACTTAACCACTGGTTATAAATCATGGCTCCACAACTTACTAGCTGTGTGACCTTTGGCAAGGTTCTTAACTTCTCTGTGCCTGAGTTTCCATATGTGTAACATGGGCATAATAATAATAGCTACTTCACAGGATTGGTAAGAAGATTGAGTGGGCCAATGTTTGTAAAGTGCTTAGCACAGTGCCTGGCAATAGTAAGCCTTATGTAATAATAATAGTATTCTTTTCCAATTCTCTCATTTTACATAGGAGGAGAATGAGACTTAGAGAGGTTAAGTGACCTAATCAAGGTCACAGACAACAGGTAGGCGAGCCAGAGTTTATTTTCCAGACTAGTAAAAAGCACCCCTGGGAATAGTAGATTCCTGGAGAGAATTTGGCATTTTCTTGAAGTCCTTTAGCTGCATGCAGAAAGACCTGGCTGGAAAGGGCACAGAATTGCAGCGGGGATACCTGGATTCTGGTCCTTGCACCACTGCTCATTAGCTGTGTGACCCTAGGTGACGCCTCCAGACCTGCTCATTTGCATCATTAAGTCGCAACACCCCCAGGGGGACCCCAGGATGTACACAGCCTTGGATTTCCGGCTGGCTTCCTGTGCAGACTTCTAAGTCTCTTGTCCCAAGCATGTGCATTTTATCCGTAGACAGCATTCTTTTTTAAGCATGCTGATTATGACTTAAAAGTAAAATATTAACCAAGAGGAATAATTTCACGTTTAAATGTAGTTTTGCATTAACAGATATGTCCGTAGCAACGTAATTATAGAGCAATTAAAAAGGTGTGTAGAGCCGCTCATCAGGCAAGGCTATTTTTGAGATTCAGTAGGAAGTAAGAAATAGTTAAGAGATGTTACTGACTTCTTCTTGACTAATTACAAAGCATTTAGTATTGTTAAAAAGCAAAAAACATAATTAAAAAAAAACCCCATACAACATGCAAGGCTGTGCGTATCATGTTAGAAACAAACAACAGCAGGTTACACCACCCGCATTAGATATTAGGTGACAACTGCAATTGTTTAGCGTATTTTGAATTCTGCCACTGTGTTTCCTGGATTGTTCTATGGTTTTATCTCTATGGCACAAGGCTCTTATAACAGGAAGTAGGTATTAAGGAATCAATTAACTATTTTGGAAACTATAGGAAGTCACTTATGATTAGCCTTCACTTACAGCAAGCAGGCAATGCCTCTACACCCCAGTAAAAAAACAAACAAAACAAAACATTGCTTTTTATGTGTTGAGCCAAAACCAAACCAAGCCCACTACTGTCGAGTTGATTCCAACTATAGCAACCCTATAGGGCAGAGTATGACTGCTCCATAAGGTCCCCACGGCTGTAAATCTTTATGGAAGCAGACTGCCATGTCTTTCTCCTGAGGAGCAGCTGGCGGGTTCAAACCGCCAACCTTTTGGTTAGCAGCCAAGTGCTTAAACCACCGCACTACCAGGGCTGCTATGGGTTGAGCTCTGTAAATGCTGTGTGGATGTGTAATCGTCTACTCTAACCTCCCAGCTGTTATTCTTTAGGGTGCCGGGTTGCCTTGTCATTAAGATAGTGTATTCATTTGCTAAACTTGCGTTCCTCACAACTTACCTATCTCAGCAGGAGATACTAGGGAAAAACTGTTCATTTTGTTTACAATAGGACAAGGACTATAACTATTGTGTGGCTGGTCTTATCAGTGAGTGAAATTTGCAGATCACCCATCAGCAAATGAAGCCTTCAGTGGGTTCTTGGTATTTTTCAATCGCTGAGACCTTGACTCTGCGCTTCATTAAGCAGGGACCTCTTAATGGTAAGCTCATGCCTCTTACCAGGGCCTATGGCCGCTCAAAGCCAAGGGTTGGGTGCTTTTTGTACAATGACACTAGCAATGCAGGAAAATCTCATTATTTCAGCTCTCCTCTCCTCCAGAAATTGGGGGTTCTTGATAATTTGCATTGGCCCTTCAGAGAAGCTTAACTTCTCCCTACAGATGGAAATGGGACCTCCGGACAGATCAATAGTAAAACAAGTCTTCGAGGGAGTGTGTTTTACATACCCTGGGAGGTTTACACTAAAAACTTGCCCAAATTTTATTAAGGAGTAAGAGTAAACAAAGGTTGGTGAAGAATGAAGAAAAACAAGTTGCTTTTACAGGTAAAATTAAACATCAGTGATGTTCTACATAATAGTGTTCACCTCATTTTGGCCTGTATGATTTAAAGACCAAAAAAAAAGAATCAAGTATTATTTCTTTAAAGGTAAAATGAGGGTCTTAGGCCATTTTACACCATTTAGCAAGTTATTTTCTTCCCAGTAAACAGCTAGTTTGTAGGGGCTGGAACCAACTCTAGCTGTCGAAACTAGGAACTGCCGATCCCTCCCCTTCCATTAAGAAGGTGCTTGTTGATTAATTCATTTTGTTCCGATTCTTAGAGTTCCCCTTCTCTCTACCCTCTCCGCCTATGTGTGCAAGCCTGAAGTCCCACAATGCTTTCCAAGAGTATTTCGGACTAAAGTCTAATAAAGGAAACCCCAGGAAATCCAGCATAGAAAGTTAACACATGACAAGAGGAAATTCATTTTCAGCTCCACTGATAAATGTGTGGCTTGACTTTCTAATATCACAGAGAACGTCAGCTCACTGTGGGCAAGGAGCGTCTCCCATTCATCTAGGTGGTCCCAGCACCTAGCACAGTGTCTGCTTGGAGTATTGTAAGCTGTTTAATACATAGTTGTTGAATAAATTAATGAAAGTAGCGCAAGCCAACTAATCTCTGATATAAACCAAGTACTGTTTCATAATCTTGAAAATCTGAATAACAAACGCTTCTAATCTGGTTTTTTTGTCAGCCTGCTGCTTCTTCCTTCTTTAGAAGTTTGCCAAAAGCAATTTGGTTATTCCAAATGAATTTAGCACTGTATCTGCATATACATCTTAGATGTATTTCTTTTTTTATTATTTGTTTCTTTTCAACTACTCTGCAATCACAGGCTAATGCATCATGCTAATGAGTTATGTGTACACGCTACTGTCATCGAATTCTTATAGGTTAACATCTGGTAAAATGTAGATGAGGTTTTGTACTTACTTCAACAGGCGTGTCTGTATGTGTCTACTGGGGGAGGGGTACCTTTGAGGAAAGGAACTTCTGAAGTCCCCCAGATACCCACTGAAACAGGTACCCATGTCTGAGACTAGTGTGGGGCTGTGGCTAAACAGAAAAATTTACATTAAGTAAACACTATTCTTTGAATAACAATAGAATGGAAAGGCAACCGTGGCCTTTGGGTTCTGGAGTTGATGTGGTGAAACGTTGGTAGGTCAGTGGTAGAATTCTCACCTGTCTTGGGGGAGTTCGATTCTCAGCCCCTTCCCTGTCAGTGGAGGCTTGCATGTTGCTATAATGCTGAACATGTTTCAGGGGAGCTTCCAGACTAAGATGGACTAGGAAGAAAGGCCTGGTGATCTGTTTCTGAAAATCAGCCAGTGAAAACCCAATGGATCACAATAGAACATTGTTGGGTCCACAACTGATCAGTGTTTTGTTCTGTGCATGGGGTTGCCACCGCCACCATGGTTCATATAGGTAGACCCCGAGACTACCCTTCAGCTCCCTTTCCCTTAGCCAGGAAAGGCTGCATGCACACAGTGGGATTTCAGGACCGTCCTTTCTCGCTCCTGGCCCCGCTCACTTGGGAGAGCCTTTTTCCCTCCCCTCTACCGTTCTCTTGCCCTAGTGCCCCCTAGGCACCATGCCAGCCTTCCCTGTGTGCTGGCCTCTGCTCCCCTCCAAAAGGGAGGGTCGCATTCCTGTGAGGACTGCTCTCTGAAACTCTTTGAACGCAGAACTGAGGCACCACAGCTGAGCCTGGGAGTTTCTGTACCATCTGCCTTCCCAGGAATGGCCGTTTTGTGGAGAGAGGAAGGCTCCTGGGGGCACCGTGGAGGTGGAAGGAGGGGACCTTGCTGGCTGGCCAGTGAGTCGCGAATGGGCCGGGCAAGCAGCCTGCAGAAAGAGCTAGCATGCCCACCACCCCCTCCTTGCACTCAACTCTTCCCCCAAGGCTCTCAAAGTGTTGTCCCTACAGCAGCAGTAGCAACACTACTCGGGAACTTGTTTGAAGTGCAAATTTTCAGGCCCCAGCCCAGACCTACTGAATCAGAAACATTGGGGGTGAGGCCCAGCCATCTTTGTTTTGACAGGCCAGATGTGGTTAAAATGTAGCTGAAGTTTGAGAACCTCAGGTCTACAGCACCAGCAGCTGCTGTTCTCTGACAGATGAGCCCCAGCAATAATAGACCAAGCAGAGTTTCTGAGGTGTCACCTGTAGAATATGCTCCTCAGGCAGTGGTGTGCTGGGAAATGTTTAACAACCGGCTCTGGGTAGGAGGGGAGGCCTGATTTTTCCATGGTGTGAGTACTCCCTCCTTGGCCAGTTTCAAGCTACCAAGGTGATGTCCTTGATTGTGGAAGTGTGTAGAGATGTACAGAATCAGCTTTTGGGAGCTGGTAGGAACTGGCTCCGGCACACGAGAGTTCCAGGGTTATATTAGTTTGGGAAAGGTTGTATATGATCTCCTTCTCTATGGAGATTCTTAATGTGCATTAGCATGATGCTTTGAAGCCCTGAAACACACACACACAGATGCAGACATTAGTTTAACTTGCATAATCCATCTTTCTCCAAATTAATTTAACCACAAACTGGGTGGATCATACACATTAACAGTAGACTGACCAAGGGTTTTGTTCTCCTTATTTTTATTTGCTATTGCCAAAGGGATCTGTAAAGAATCAGTATTTCAGGTACAGACTGCCTCGGATGTGCTGCTCCTGTCTTGGATATTGTAGGGTGGGGAACGTGGGGGTGGCCTGGCAGAGTTTACAGCTGAAGGGAGGGAGTGTCACATACACCCTACCACACAAAGAGGTTTATCTCTTGTTTGCTTTTGTCTCTTCCACTAAAACTCCCGCTCCTCTGCCTAGTCTTTGGAATTAAAGAATAGGATGAAGTAACCATACCTCCTCCAGTGGCATATACAGGAGATATTTTAAGTAGCTCATTTTCTGTTTTGAATTGTTGCTGTTGTACGCTAAGCCAACCAAGACTTGGGAGTTGACAATCTCTTAGAAATATCTTTTTTGCTCAAATGGTAGCCAGGGAGGGCCCTAATTACTGACCTTGGGTGGTGGTTTTACATACTCTGGTATTACATTTGAGGCTTTTTTGAACAGCTTGTGTGGTTAGAGGCCATTTTGGAAAAAAAGATGGTCACAAATATAGTTGAAAATCCTGAGCCTTTTTATAGGTCAGTTGTCAAGATGCTGGATCTTCCTGTGTATGTGTGGGAGTATCGTGGGGAAGGGGTGTTTCTTGTTTAAAGACATCAGACCTATTAGAATTTTGTTTACGGCTCTGTTGTGGCATCAGTGATATGCTCTTCTGTATTGTAGTTTTTTACTGTGGTACCTTCAATAACTCTAAATTATGACCAAGGGTGTTAGCTGATGTTAGTAAGATTTCATGGTGAAGAGTGTCTTGAAAAAGCTCCTCCAGCAGAATTTGCAGTGACAGAATCTTAACTCTGTTGTTTCTACCTGGTCGATCAGTCTTTTGGGATGGATTTGCACTACCCAGACAAGCATATGGTTTCTGATGCAGAAACCATAATATCACTGTGTTAATTTTCAGAGGACTGTATCCCTTTGCAGTGGTGAGGCTGCCTGTGACACCTCCCCGGGACTGGCCTTAGGGACATGGAAGGATAAATAACTATGACAATGTATATTTACTGTACACTGTACAGCAGGCTGGAGCCCTGGTGGCACAGTGGTTAGGTGCTACAGCTGCTAACCAAAAGGTTGGCAGTTCAAATCCACCAGCTGCTCCTTGGAAACCCTATGGGGCAGTTTTATTCTTTCCTATAGGGCCACTATGAGTCTGAATCGACTCGAAGGCATGGAGTTTGTGTTTATTTTTTGGTACAGTAGGCTAATGTGTTAATTTTCACAGCAACCCAAGGAACAGGAAATATTCTCATCTTTGTCTTACTGATGAGGAAACTGAGGCTCTGAATGGTGAAGTTATGCATTGCCCTAGATCAGGAGTCGCATGAGTCCGAGTGAGTAAGGTGGGCCATGGACTCAAGATTGTTGGGTTCCTGCATAACACTGCCCCTTGGAAGTTGGGTTTTCTAAGAAATCAAAACAAGGATAGGTGGATGGTCAAGAGCAGGGATTGGCGAACATTTCTGGTACAGGGCCGGAGAGTAAATATTTTAGGCTTCGCTGGCCAGACAGTCTCTGTTATAGCTAATCAGTTCTGCTGTGGTCTTGCAAAGGCAGCCATCGACGATAAACGAGTGAGTATGACTGTATTCCAATAAAACATCATATATGGATACTGAAATTTGAATTTTATGTAATTTTCACGTGTCACGAAAAACTATCCTTCCTTTGATATTTTTTTTCAGTTAAAATGTAAAAACCTTTTTTATCTTGGGTGCATTATGAAACTAGGCCTTGTACTGCATTTGGTCTGCAGGCCTTAGTTCACCTGTCCCTGGTCTAGAGTGGAATGGGGTGTGGCCTGCAGGACCTCTCTCCTCCCCCAGCACACACACACAGCAGAGGAGCCCTCTCCAGGGACCAGAATCCTTGGGTTCCCCAGAGTCCAGGCTACCCTTTCACTCTGGACACAGCCCAGTTCTGCCCTACTGACTTTCACTTTTTATGTTTTATTCTGATCATTTCTTTTTCTGTTGACTCACTATCTTTTTTTTTTCTTTTCAAATCAACCTTTGTTTTTCTTCTTCCTGCTGATAGAAGTACTATTCTTTCTCTTGCTGTCACTTTGGCTGGTTAAGCATGGCTTTTCAGGTTTTCCTGACCTAGAAGGGAGTCGAACTTTTAAAGTGAAGTCTACATCTACCCTGGCTTGACCCTTGCACTGATTTTCACCAGTTTGGCTGCCAGGGCTCTGCAGGGGCCTGGCTTTGGGTATGGACACAGGGAGGCAAACACAGACGGGGAGAAGAGGCCACGTGATGAACCGGCTGCAACCTGAGGAACGCCAAGGAACGCTTAGGGCTACCAACAGGGAGGGAGCTCCTTAGAGCTGAATTCAGACTTCTGGCCTCCAAAACTGTGGGCCAATCAATCTCTGTCCTTTAAAGCCACCCACTTGTGGTCTTTTTTGTTATGGCAGCACTAGGTGTCTGAGACACTTGCCTTCATAATTAAGAGGCAGGGAGGGTAGATTTCACCCCTGGCTCTGCTGCTTAGTTTCTTATGTGACCTGGGACATGTCCATAATTATACAGATTCTCTATTTCTTAGTCGCCAAAGCAGGGATAAAGTTTTATCTTGTGGGAATACTGGGGCGTGAGTTTGGCAGTACCTCTCGCTTGTCACAGTGAGTAAAGGTTGGGTAGTATAATAAAAGTATTAGAGTATGTGTTCAGTCTGCATCAAAGTTAATGGGTTACTAGTACAGGCAGTCCTCAGATTACAAATGAGTTCCATTCCTAAATCTGTCTTTAAGTCAAATTTGTATGTAAGTTGGAGCAGTTAGGTATGGTTCGCGTCGAATGTCAGTTAGTCAAATGTTTATCTTAGCATATAGTATAGCCCTGGTGGCATAATGGTTAAGAGCTCAGCTGCTAACCAAAAGTTTGGCAGTTCAAATCCACCAGCCGCTCCTTGGAAACCCTACAGGGCAGTTTTACTCTGTCCTATTTGGTTGCTATGAGTTGGAATTGGCTT
>NW_004443940.1:21915295-21943337 GCF_000243295.1 Trichechus manatus latirostris | reverse complement strand
TAATGATGTAATTTGGTAGTTATGTAATGATGTAGTCATCCTCCATTTTGCAATTTGATGTGGTCATCCTCCATTTTTGCATAACACCTATTTTCACATAACAACCTGGTCTTTGGAACCTAACCACGTTGATAAGTGAGGAGTGGGTGTATAGTGTACCATTCTATGCATAAAAAACATTAAAGAAACACTTGCAGATATACAGCATATTTAACATAATAATACAGTAATAATAATAATAATAATGCACATTGCAAAGTAGGGCCTGTTTGTTATCATGAACCATTGCATGTACTTCAAATTTTTAATGTAATAGGTTTTATGGGAGTTGGTTCATAACTATGGTTGTATGTAAGCTGGACATTCGTAACCTGGGGACTGCCTATAATGTTACTCGTTTTTTTTTTTCTCCCCTCCGTGTTCAACACAGTGCAAGGAGGGAACCATGCTGGCCACACATGGTTCCTGGGATCAGGGAGTTTATAGTCTCCTGAGTTTTCCGATGCTAAAATTAACTTGGATATTCTTTTAACCAAGCTCATCTAGCTGCCGATGCTATTTTTAACCTCTAAGGACTAATGTACAGAGCTGAGTTCTACCTGAGGAAGCCACATAAGCCCATTTTTTTCTGATAGGGTTTATGGGAGTTGGTTCATTACTACGGGTTATAGTGTAAGTCGAAGACTGCCTGAAATGGAAAACTCGTTGCTGTTGAGTTGATTCCGACTCATAGCGACCCTCTAGGACAGAGTAGAACCGTCCCACACAGTTTCCAAGGCTGTAATCTTTACGGAAGTCAACTGCCACATCTTTTTCCCATGGAGCTGTTGGTGGGTTTGAACTGATGACCTTTCAGTTAGCAGCTGAGCACTTAACCACTGCGCCACCAGGGCTCCTACAATGGAAAGTAACTTCCAAGTACCTGTAACACAGTTTAGGCTTAGTTTACTTAGTACCTGAATCACCCTAATGTTGTGAGTGATCAGGCAGACAAGCAATAATAGCATGGTTTGTTCCTAATTTTTCTGTTTTATAGTTCCTGCCCAGCTCCCACCTTATCCTGCATGTCCAAGGAGCCTGACTGACAGCCTTGAATGGAGATTGGGGATGGTGAGAGAGACTCATAACTCAGACAGGGCAGTGGCACGCTCTGTGGTGATCATGCATAAGAAGCCACCACTGTGTCTGTAAAAACGGCATGGGGGCAGTGTCTGACCTCCTCCAACCCCGTAAGGGGAGAGGAGAATCCAGATCGACAGCCCAAGGCTGATTCCCATGAGGTGGAGGTCAAACATGCCTCCTCTCTCCGCCTTCTTCAACAATTCTGACACGAACCGCCCCTTGCACGGCACTGTCTACTTCTCTGCTGGGTTCGGTAATTCACTGCAATGGCCACACAGAACTCACAGACCATACTCACGATTATGGGATTTATTAGGGAAGTAACAGTTACAGTTCAGGCTCAGGAACACTCAAAGATACAGTTCTTCCATCAGGACAGTCTCTTCCCAGCTGTGCTCGCAGGTACACCTTTCCCTGGCCCTAGGCCTCCGCCCAAAGGCACTCAGCTTTCTCTCTCCATGAGCCGGGAAGCCCACTGTGCTGTCTCCTGCCGCCGTGTCTCAGCCACCACTTCTCACCATCTTCAGGGTTACAGCTCTCTCTCTCTCTCCTGCCTCCAGGAGCTTCTCAGCCCAGGAATCCTGGGTCCAAAGGACACGCCGGCTCCTGGCTGTTCTTCCCTGGGGGTGGCAGGATTCTCCTCTCTGCTCTGGAATTGGCTCTTGGTGGCTCCTTACCCTATTACACAGTCCCACCCTGTCACCTGGGTGGGAATTACAAGACCATGGCTAGAAGGGTCACACAAAAGTAATCAATTGCACTGCAATATCCTCCTTGGTCTAATGGAGAAAGCCTATCGGGATGATCCAATAGGGCAGTTGTTCGCTGTTCCCAAGCATGGCCACACAGCCAAATCACACAGAGAGCTTTAAAAAAAAATGTCAGTGCTCAGGGCCCACCCGCTGAGATCCTGATTCCGTTGTTTGGGCTGGGCCACTGGCAGTGGTAAGTTCTCAGAGCGCCCCAGGGGGATGGCATGTGCAGCCAGGGTTGAGAGTCACTGCAGGAGGAGGAAGACAGGTGAGGGGATGAGACTGGATGGTGGTGGGTGGTGGTCTTTTGCGGTGGCTCACTCTCCTGCCCTCTGCCCTCGTATTTCTTGTGCTCCAATGGTCTCTGGCTCAAATGCTGTCGTGCTTGCTTACATCACCTGAGAATTGTTGGTGATTCTTTGCTTGTTTATATCACCTGATCCTTCACACGGTCTTAAGGTGATTCAGATACTAAGTAAACTAAGTCCAAACCATGTTATAGGTACTTGGAAGCTACTTTCCATTACTAGTGACCCATTAACTTTAATATAGATTGAACACATAATCTAGCCTTTACCCACTGCTTTTGGATGCCATGTGTGTGTGTGTGTGTGTATGTGTGTGTGTGTGTGCGTGTGTGTGTGTGATTACGAAAGTAAACATTCTCATTGTAGAAGATTTGGGGAATATAAAACAGCAAAATAAAATATGAAAAAAAAGGTAATTTCACACTGGGTGCCTTTTGCATTGGGAAAACCCTAAAACACTCCCTTTCTGTCAGCCAGAATGGACTGTCAGTGATATCTGTGGGTGGCTAAGAAACAGGGCACATTTATTGAGTGGCGTGTGCTTCAGAAGGTTCCCCGGGTGGTGCAAATGGTTTGCACTCGACGACTAACCCAAAGGTTGGTGGTTCAAACCCACCCAGTGATGCTATGGAAGAAAAGCTTGGCGAACTGCTTCCGTAAAAAATGACGGCCAAGAAAACCCTATGGAACACAGTTATACTTCGTCACACACATGGCTGCCATGAACTGGAATCGACTTGACAGCAGCAGTGGGTTTCGTTTTTTGGTTGGTGTGCTTCAGAGCCACAGAGTTTGGTAACGTGGGCCAGGATGTTCCACACAGGAAATTCCCATGTGGTGTTAGGACTGGGACCCCATGATGCTGTAATCCAGTACCCAACACTGTAAGTTAAAGCTTATGACCATGGTTCAGTGGGCTGTTGCTGATGGGAGAGGTGATGCACTTATTCAGAGAGTACCCTCTTCCCCTCCCGCCATGGGGCCTGGTACATGCTGCAGCCTCAAGTCATGTCCCTTTGGGAAGCCACGGATGCTGATGGTGTTTAGAGGTTTGAGGGTCTAAATCTTAATTTCAAACGTGGAAGTGCAAGGTCATATTGTAGTGGAAAGTAGAGGAGTTTGAAGTCAGATAGCCTCAGGTTTCAGTTTTAGCTTTGGCATTTACTAATTGTATGGACTGAGAGGAAATAATTTAGCCTCTCAGTCTAGTTTTCTTCATCTCTAATATCTTCATAGCTAATCTATTTTGAAGATTAGGAAGGATGATGTATGTAAAGTACCTGGCCCATACCCGGAAAACTCAGTTGCCGTGGAGTTGATTCCGACTCATGGTGACCCCATGTGTGTCAGGGTAGACTGTGCTCCACCGGGTTTTCAATGGCTTATTTTTCGGAAACAGATGGCCGGGCCTTTCTTTCGAGGCACCTCTGGGTGGACTCGAACTTCCAAACTTTTGGTCAACAGCCAAGGGTGTTAACTCTTTGTACCACCCAGGGACTCCTGGCCCTGGCCGCTGTTGTTGTAGTTAGTTCCCATCATAAAGCATGCTAAATAAATGTTGATTGATTCTATTATCATTTTCTTGAGCTGTAATTGGTATGGGAAAGACACATGGAGGGATTATATAAAACGTAACCAGCATATAGATTGGAGTTTAGTTTTAGAACAGATGTTTGAGGCAAGGAGAGACTCAGGATTCTGATTGCTTGGATTGGTTTGGGGTGTTAATGGGAAAGAACCAAGCTGAAAACTGTGACTGAGTAGGCATGCAAAGTAAACCAAGGAAAAGGTTCTCAGTGCCTTTGGAGAACGAATGCCTGCCTTTTACGTAATGCTTTTCACATGGACACAGCTTCTTATGGTCACGTGCTTACTGCTGCCTCATGTAAGGGTCAAGTGAGTCCATGGTGGCCAGAGATTTAAATTTAAAATAAAACCAGTGAAACGTAGCCTGACACTTTTTTGGAAGGAAGCATCCCATGACCAAGCTGAAGTTCTAAAAAATTTGGAGAACGTGTTTGTCATGACTCCCTGCTGCCAATTCTGTGACCTACAATTTTCTAAGTAAATCTATTCTCTTGGGAATACTCTTGGCTTTTTGACCTAGTTCAAGGTCATAAAAAAATTGAGATGGGCGCCACAGTGTAGTGAAAGGAGCACCGGGCTAAGATTCATTCTTGATCTAGACCTGGTTCTGCCCCTGTTTCACCCAAGGGGGTCTCCTTTTCCTTAGCTCTAAATGTGTTAGATTGAATTAGATGACCTTCATCTTCGCTGCCTAGGTTCCTGGGTGGTGCAAATGGCTTGTTCTCGACCACTAACCAAAAAATGGGTGGTTCAAACCCACCTATTGATGCTGCGGAAGAAAGATCTGGCGATCTGCTTCTGTAAAGATTACAGCCAAGAAGACCCTTTGGATCAGTTCTACTCTGTAACGCATGGGGTTGCCATGAGTCAGAATCGACTTTACGGCAGTGGTGTCTTTTTTTTTTTTTTTAAATCTTTGCTGCCAGTTTTGTTATTGAGGAACACCTCTTCTGTGATAAATATCCACTGTGATTAATTCTGTGGAACCAGATTTTTATGGAAGGATTATGATTTATTAAGGAGAAATATTGGGATGGTTCTGGACCATCAACTGAGTTATTCAGAATAACTTCTTTCAGAGAACAAGCTGAGTAACTCTGTTACTGTGATTGGGGGAAATTCTTGGCATGGCCCTTTTTGGATCGCAGCCCCCAAAAGTTAGGTTCTGTTCCCAACAGATCAATGCCATTTTGTTTATACACTAAGCAGGTGTTAATCCCTACTCAGTTTTAGCACCAATAAAATAATACAATGATGATTTTGACTAAGCCCCTGATTGTTTGACATTGTTAAAACTGTCTTATAGGGTAAGTGAGCTGAGTAAGAATAAAAAGGTTCATAACTGTTATTTTTTGAATGTTAATTCAGTAAGCGTGCCAGGAACTGTGCTAAGCATTTCACATACATTATATTACTATATCCTGTAAAACCCCTAGGACACAGGCATTATTATCCCCATTTTACTGATGGGGAAAACTGAGGCTTAGAGAGAGGTTAATACCTGACCTAAGATAACGCAGCGCCCCAGTCAGAGCTTGGAGTACTGTGCCCAAGCCCATGTTTTTTGGTTGAGCGCTAGGCTATTGGTCTAAGCTCTGGTTGTGAGAGCAGCCAGGAATCATCCTTGGCTCCATTACGAAAAGGACAGCAGTAATTTGAGCCACTCCCTGAATGGCACCGTTAATTCATTTTGCCTTCACAGGGGCCATTGCTGGAGGGAATATGCTTCCGCTTCCTAGGGGTTCTGGCGTCTTTAAACTTCCTGAGAGGATAGGGAAATGTGGGTGGTCGTAGGAGAGGGTGCCCTTTAAATCGGGGAATGAAATCCAAAAAAGACAGATCCACGGGACGCTTCCACCCAGCCTTACCATAAGAGGCGAGGTGGCAAGCCCCCAAAGCCAGTGGAATCTCGGCCAGCAGCACAGGCTCAGAGGGAGGCATCAGCTGACTTGCGTCGTGAATGGACTGTTCCCTGTCACGGACTGGCCACAGCCCCGCTGAGGATGGAAAAGGAGCTCAGCCGCCAGCGGAGTGGGGGTTTAACACAGTGGCAGCGATAGATACAAAGAGACCAGTCACCTAAATGCCCAGCCATAAGGGATGGTTAGAGATTGTCACACACTTCTTCATTGAAGTAAAATGCAGCCATTGGGAAAGCACGTTCTGAAGATGGAAAAATTAGACTCATGACATCACGTTATAAAAAGGCAAGATATAAAATGTTGTGTCTACTGTGATTGCAAGTATGTGAAGAAGACTGGGAAAAAAACAGCACAAACGGGGTGTGATAGGGTGGTAGGCTTATGTGTGATTTTCCTCCTTTCTATATTTTAAGTGTTCTAAGTGGTTATTTGACTATTTTAACACATACACACACACACACACACACACACACACACACACACACACACAGAAAACAACAAAATAACTCTTGATTATCCAAAGGCCTGGTTAGCTGTTTCTTGGTTTCTAATTTTGCTGTGCATATTGTTCAGAACATTCCCTCTGTCTTTGTTCTGCTACCTCCTGGGACCCCACAAACTTTGCCCCTGACTTCCAGTCCTTTGACCTCTGACCTCAGGGGCTTTGCCCCTGACCTCCCTGCCTGGCCCCTGACCTCCTGCTCTCTCCCTTCCTCTATGCCCAGCGGCTTGGGTGGAATTCGTGCCACCCCCTTCCGCTTTTTCTCCTCCTGGCTCATGACCCCTGCTTCTTTTATCAGGATTCTGGCAGGGAGAGGTGGCTGAGTGGAAGTGACATTAGCTTAAAGCCTAGTGCTTTTCATTTCTTTGGGAAACTGCTTAAATATAATATTATCAATAAAGATTGAGAATTTTCACTGTAAGTTACCTTTATTCACGGAAAATTGAGGATTGGCCCTCGCTCATATAACAAGCAGACGGACTAGAGTAGCCAGAGATTCAGATTTGGGGAGCTAAAAATAGAAATGGTGGTGGTGGTGTGGGGCAGGGAAGAACATCTTAATGGAGGATAGAAAAAGCAAGATGAAACGGAAGTGAACAATTATTCACAGGTAAAGCTATGACAGAGCCCCACACTCCCAACAGAACTGATGGAGAAAGTCCGAGTTTGGTTGAAAAGCTTCTTTAAAGCCATGTGTTTTAATTAAACTTAAAGGAGGGGTGAGTGCTTATTTTAAAATTTAAATGATCATAAATTAAAAAAAAAACAAAACAAAACATTACCTTCAAGTCAATTCTGACTCATAGCAACCTTATAGGACAGAATAGAACTGTCCTGTAGGGTTTCCAAGGAGCAGCTGGTGGACTCGAACTGCCAACCTTTTGGTTAGCAGCCGAGCTCTTAACCACTGTGCCACCAGGGCTCCATAAATTAAATAATAAATGTGAAAATTTCAACTTTGCGTTATTAGCTCTAGCTAGACTTTAAACAGGAAAAATCATCATTTGTAAGGTAAAAAGAAACAAAAAGGGTTAGGTGCCTGCTTTGTATGTAAGTTAGTATGGGGAAACGTTGTTGTGACGTGGAGACCATTAAAAGCGATAGAGCTGTCAGTAACTAATGGAGATGGTGTTTAATTTCTACAGATATCTCATCTTTTAGTACACATAGTCAACTTTTTTTTAATGTTAAGTAGGCTATGTTATTGTTAGTTTTCCTAATAGACAAGAATATAGAGAATGCAGAAAGAGATCGAAACATACAAGAGCCTAATTTATAATAAAGATGGCATATTAATTCACTGAGAAAACGGTGTATATTTAATAAATGGAGTTGGCTTGATTGGCTATTCACCTTGAAAAAGATGACATCCAGTTCACACCATATGAAACACACATTCCATATGGATTAAAGATTACGATATGGACAAATAAAACAGGAATATGAACATATTGGAGAATATCGTACATAACCTCTGGAACGTGGAGGAACTTATTAAGTAGGGCGGCATAAGAGGAAAATATAGATATTAGTATATGAGAATTAAACATTTGTATATGACAAAAGACGTTAAGTGATAAATGGCAAACCTCAAAATGTTTGTGATATATGAAAACGTTTGTGATACATGAAAACGTTTGTGATATATTGATAATGTGGCAGAGGGAATGCAAGATGCAAATAGTAATGAACACGTTTTTACCATGCTCAACCTCACCCCAACCCTCAGGGAAATGTAGACACTAACAATAAAGAATTATTGCTCTGATCAGACTGGCAACATTTGACAGCCTTCTTCCACCGGGAGGGTGCTGGGCCATGGGGACGCAGCCTCTGTCTTTGTGGCCAGTATATCTCAAAGTGAACCACACTGCGGGGAGCATACGCCCTTGGGCCTAGCAGGCTCACTTTTAGAATCTATTTGTATAAGCACCAAAGACAAAAAACAAACAAAAAATTGTTGCTGTCAAGTCTGTTTTGACCCATGGTGACCCTATGTGTTACCAAATAGAACTGCTCCATAGGGTTTTCAAGGCTGTAATCTTTATGGAAGCAAATTGCCAGGCCTTTCTTCCGTGGTATCACTGGGTCGGTTCGAGCTGCCAATCGTTAGGTTAGTCGTTGAGTGCGAACTGTTTGCACCACCCAGGGACCTTGCGTAAGTACCAGTATGTACAATATATGTACAAGGGTATTTATCATAGAGTTCTATTGGAAAAACAGCTAACATTTTCCTAGTGCTTACTGCGTGTCTGGCTCATGTTATCCTCACCATGACCCTGTGAGGTAGGTAGGTACTGTTATTATCTCTATTGGAAGGATGAAAGGCTTGGAGAAGTTAAATGTGTAAGCCTGAAGTTCACAGTTGGTAAGTGGCAAAGCTAGGTTTGAACTCCGTGTCAGCAGGTTAAGAGTCTGGAAATCCATTTTCTAGACAATAGTTGAATAAATGCATACATTTTGGTACGACCATACTGTGGAACAGTATACTGTTCCTAAAAAGGATTGAGATAAATCCATAGATAGTAGCTTGGGGTAATTCCCGCCACCTCCCTATATATTGTAAACAGAAAAAAGCCAGTTGAAGAGTCATATACAGTACAATCCCATTTTAGAAAAAAGTTCAGAACTCCCATCTCTCCTTTGTAAGTATATTTATTCCTTGTATGGTTGTAGGATCATAGAGAAAATTATGGAAGTATGCACTCCAAACAGTCAGTGTTGGTTATACCTCCGGGGTGTGGGACTGGTTGAAGGGAGGGAAAGATTATTAACTTTTTGTGTATATACTTTATGTAGTTAATTGGTTATAATGAATATAGATAAATATTTCTCTTGTAATTAACAAGTTTTAAAGTTAAAGAAATAATAGTTTCTTTATAAGACTTTAAATTTTAAAATATATATATATGAAAACCAAACCCACTGCCGTCGCGTCGATTCCAACTCATAGAGACCCCATAGGACAGAGTAGAACTGCCCCATATGGTTTCCAAGGCTGTAAATCTTTACGGAAGCAGACTGCCATATCTTTCTCCCATGGAGCAGCTGGTGGGTTCAAACCGCCAACTTTTTGATTAACAGCCAAGCATTTTAACCACTATGCCACCAGGCTCCTTTTAAATATATATATCTCCCTAAAAGAGAAAAAAACAAAACCCAACCCTTTGCCATCAAGTGGATTCCGACTCATAGCCTGCCTATAGGACAGAGTAGAACTACCGCATAGGGTTTTCAAGGAGTGGCTGGTAGATTCGAATTGCTGACCTTTTGGTTAGCAGCCGAGCTCTTAACCACTTTGTCACCAGGGCTCCATAGTTCGCATATGATTCAATTACTAGGGCTTTTGAGCCTACAGTATGCCTGAAAATGAGCCACATGATTTTGTAACAAGTGTGACACACTTGGATCTGGCTGGTCCGGGGGTTAATTAAAGAAGAACAATTAATTAATAAAATAATTGATTAAAGTGATTAATTCCACAGGTAGATATTGAGAACCTACCCTGCAGCAGGTACTTATGCTCTGGAGTGGGAAGTATCCAGCCTAAATGAGATTTGTGAATGAATTTGTAAATTTAAAGTAAATAATTTATTCACAAAGCTCTGAATTACGTTATGTTGCACTTTACATTTAAACTTTGTTAGTAAAAATTGCCTTTATTAGTACACATAAAAGAACAGTCTCTGAAATTTTTTAAGTCGATTCCGTCAACATGACATAAAGGAAGAAATTGTTGGCAAAAGAGAAATTAGTCCTACCACTTTTATTTAAAGTAATTTAATCTCAGAAAATATTAAATTTGTAAGCATTTCTATGTAACTATCAACATAATCATATTGTGTACAAATTTTGGAAAACCTAGTTAAGTTTCAAGAATGAGAAAACATTACCTATTCCACTGTCCCAGGGTTTACAATTGTTAACTTTTTGCGTCCTTCTGTTCTTGATGTATTTCCTCTCTATTTTTATTTTGCACTATGGAGATTATATTGTTCATTTATATATATTTATTAAATTTTAAATACACGCATGTAAACATACATATATTATCCTTTAAAAATTGCACCCCAAACATTTCTACATATTATTGAAAGTTATTAATAAATGTCATTTTTGACTGCTGCGTAGTATTCAATATTACATGCTGATGAGCCTTATTTTTTTTAATCCATCCCAATACCACCTCTTTCATACCACTCAGTACACTTGAGTTTCTTATCTCTGGTCATTTGTCCCCACAAGAATGTCAGCTCCATGAGGTCAGGACTCTGTTGTGCTCATGACGGTATCCCCATACCCTAGCCCAGGGTTGGTTGATGAAGACACTCTGGATGTTGGAATCCCCTATTGTTGAACATTTAATTGTTTTGTTTTGTTGCCGGTATAAACATTGCTGTAATAAACATTGATCATTCATAAATTTTTTAATGGGTTATTTCCTTAGAAGACCTAGAATACTGATTTATTCATGACCTTTTAAACACGGTCATCATTGCCCAACGTAAGAGGAAGACAAAAAGAGTGATTTAGAATCCAGTGGATGCTTCTTTAATTTTTTTCTATAAATGATGTGGCTCTGATAACAAAATGCTGGTACCATGTCACCAAGCTTCAGATTAGGTGAAAATGTCACAGAAGATTATTTTACATATTGTAGTTAACATTGGCCCCTTAATGTGATGGAGACTTTCTCGGGAGGACAGCATTGCTGCAGTGGGGCAGGGAACACACGTTGGCTGAGCAATAATATGAGGGGCTGGGCTGCGCGTCAGGCACTGTGTTGCCCTTTAGGGTTCACCGCATGCTGAGAGGGGGCTCCGAAGAAGCCTCTTTCCTTTATAGCACCTCCCCCTTGGCGCCTGTTCCCATAAAGACATGGCAAGCTGCTCCTTCAAGAGGCGGGGGCTCCTCTGTGAATTCGGGCGTTAAAAAGCACTGAAGAATGTGGTGGCGGACTTATCTCATCACCACCTGTTTCTCTGCTTTCTGAAAAAGTGTCAGCTGCTGTTATAAATAAACCTGCCATTTCACATGTTAATACAGACTGAACAGGTGAGCCTGCCCGCAGCAGCGTGGTCAGGATGACAGACCGCGTGCTCACACAGGTGTCTTGGGGAGTCGGTGGCCCGCTGGGGCAACTAGGGATGGGAACCCACAGGGTGGGACGAGAGCCTGGAGAGTTCCTGGGTGTGGGCAATTCTGCTTTCCTTCCCTCCTCCCTGCCCACCCTCCAGCCAGGAAACTGCTGTCTATCTTTACCAAAAGGGATTAAAGACCTCTTTATTCGTGGAATGGAAAGACCACTCGATGTGGCAGTATAGCAGACAAAAGACTTTATATAATTAGATAGACTTGCATCAGAACTGGATGGGAAAATGCTCTCCATTGGAAGTCCTGGGGTTTGGGTGGTAGGGACAAGGCAGGATGTTTGGTAGCTCAGCGGCTGTTAAAGAATGTATTCTTATGGCTTAAGTTAGAGGCTAAACTTAAAGATGGGGGGAGATAGGAAATTAGTGATCATTGTATGTTTCTCTGTAAGCAATTGATTTGATATACCAGTTGCCATTGAGTCAATTCCAACTCATGGGGACCCCATGCATGTCAGAGTAGAACTGTGCTCCACAGGGTTTTCAATGGCTGATTTTACAGAAGTAGATTGCCAGGTCTTTTTTTCTGAGGCACCTCTGGGTGAACTTGAGCCCCCAACCTTTCAGTTAGCAACAGGGCATGTTAACTGTGTACACCACTCAGGGATCCATTAATTTGGTGGTGTTTATGGTTCTAGAATAAACGGGTAGAGGAATAAAGTGGATGGTACATTCCAGGAGAACGAAATAACACAAAACAGACTCTTTACACTCAGACTCTGATCTCCTCCCTTTGGCAATCTTGTTACTAGTCGTAAATAAGGCAGGAAAAACCAAAGTTTTAATTTTGCATTTCCTCCTATTCTAAAATGGCTATTAAGACTTAAAGATCCAGTGGCCAGTGCAGGCTTTTGGTTTGTGGTTCCCTGTAGGGGACAGCAGATTAGAGACTCGGCCTTTGTGGCAGGGTTCACTAAAAATAGGATCAAATGCTCACACTGTAATCGCTTTGGGTGTGCATGTCATCAGTTTGTTACCCACCTCCGGTGTCACTTCCCCCAGTGACCAGAATCAGGCAAGGGGGCTCGTCACTGCTGGCTGGAAATTTCACTTTAACATAACCCGTAAGTACAGTCTCTTTGGCCTTTGGTCCAGGGGTTTGTGGTCTTTGATAGACTTACTGAAGTCCAGCAAGATTCCTTTAGAATGAGGATGTCAGGGGTCAGGATTAAGCAGCCCTTGGGTACTGTATTGTTACGTGTGTTGGAAAACAATGGATAACATGAGACCCTGTTATAAGGCTTGACTCTGTTTAACAGAGCTATTTTAACTTGGGTTTGTAGCGCTTGCCTCCCTTGAGCGAGGAGCTCTCTCTGGTGTTCGGTTCCATGCATACGAAAGCCAGCCTGGAATTCCCTTAGGAGCACAGGAGAATATGTAATAAATAAAACACGCTTCTTAGATCCTCAGTGCCTTTTGTCAGTTGGTGCTTTTGAGCTTTTAAAACCATTGTGCTTTGTAAGACAAGAACTGTTCCAAAAGAGGATGCCAGGTTTTTCCAAGATCCACCCCTGAACCAACCAAAGCTTGCCATTCACTTTACTGAAAGCAGTTTGTAAGTATTCTTGGGATATTTCTCCCCATATGGGCCAAACGTAAAATCAGGCTGAACTATCACCGTCATGGCAACCCCATGTGTGTCTGAGTAGAGCTGTGCTCCATACAGTTGTCAATGGCTGATTTTTCAGAAGTAGATCACCAGGCCTGTCTTCCGAGGCACCCCCGGGTGAACTCAAACCTCCAGCCTTTCAGTTGGTAGCCGATTGTGTTAACTATTTACACCACCCAGGGACTTCATATTCAGAGAAGAATCCTGTGGGTACCCTTTAAGTTTTGTTGCTTCAGAAAGCCGGTAAACCTGCCTTCTCTTTCTGCCAAACGTAACAACAATAACAACAACGATGGTGACAGCTATGTTTATGGTTTGCTTATTCTATGCCAGGCATTCCTCTAAGTGCTTTACACACTTTAACTTGGATTTTGGAATGACTCCAGCAGGTAGATAGCATGATTAGCCTCACTTTTACGGGTGAGGACATTGAAGAGGTTAAACAAAATCAGCTAACTAGCAAGTTGTAGACTTGAAAGCAGACTTCCTTTCTGGTCTGAGAGCTCACACTAAGTGCTGTGCTCTGTTGCCTCTCAACCGAACCCAGAAGGCAGTATAGACTTGCACTGCTTAACAGTGTTGCCTTTGGCTATTGACTTATTTTGTGTGATCCAAACTTTCGGTTTCCATCAGAAGCCATCAATCAGTAAGGTTATAATGTCACTGGCCAAAGAGCTTGTCATGGATCTATTTGTGTCCCCCAAAAATATGTGTATCAATTTGACTAGGCCATGATTCCCAGTATTGTGTGATTGTCTACCGTTTTGTCATCTGATGTGATTTTCCTATGTGTTGTAAATCCTGTCTCTGTGATGTTAATGAGATGGGGTTAGTGGCAGTTATGTTAATGAGGCAGGGCTCAATCTACAGGATTGGACTGTATTTTAAGCCAATCTCTTTCGAGCTATAAAAGAGAGAAATGAGCAGAGAGATGGGGGACCTCATACCAGCAAGAAACAAGAGCCAGGAGAAAGCGTGACCTTTAGACCTGGGGTCCCTGCACTGAGAAGCTCCTAGACCCCAGGGGAAGATTGATGACAAGAACCTTCCCCTAGAGCCAACAGAGAGAGAAAGCCTTCCCCTGGAGCTGGTGCCCTGAATTCGGACTTCTAGCCTCCTAGACTGTGAGAGAATAAATTTGTCTTTGTTAAAGCCATCCACTTGTGGTATTTCTGTTATAGCAGCACTAGATGACTAAGACAGAGCTGTTCCCAGATTTCTCAAAGAGATTCCACATCCTCCCAGAGCCTACAAAGAATAATGAGACATTGCTTCCTTTGGGGGAAAGATTTCCTGCCTCCTTTTTATAGAAGCTCTTGTTCATCTTTTAACCCTGAAAAGGAGAGAAGTTAAAAAACTACTTGTACTTGGTGAGTGCAGCCAGTAGGTCTAAGGTACTGATGAGGAAAGTTTCCAAAGCTCGGGTACCACACTCATTTTTCCAAGCACTTTTCTCATCACTGGCTTAATGCGTCATCAGTTGCTCACACACAAGCTGGGCAGTGGAGTGGTCCACTGCAGATAGAGTCCTCGAGGCCCAGGGCCTTCAGGCAACATGGAGACAGTGGCCTGTCTGTTGGTAAGTGGGCTTGGGCAGTTGGAGGTAGTGGGAGTTCTGGCTCAGGTCAGGGCCTCTTGGTCCTAGTGAGTCTCAGGAGCAGGTATGGTTGAGATCAGGAACCTCACACTGGAAGACCCATCATCAAAGACGGAAGGCAAAACGCCCACACAGTTCCAAAGTACTCAATGTGCAGAACACTGATAAGACCTCCGGCAGTAATGGCTGGACACTTAGGTTACAACATCATGTAGCACCCCCCCGGTGACTAGTTCTCTTCATAATAATTAAAAAAGGATGAACTTGATCCTGTTATTCATGGGCGCTTTCAAGTGTGTAGGACTTGGCCACCACACGTATTGCAGACTGCTGACTTGTATATGTCCAGGAGGTGGGTTCTTCAGGACTCTTCCTGAGGAGAATTCCCACTAAAAGTGAAATAAACCATGCTTTGATTTGGGGACCCAGAACCTCAGCAGTTCCCTTTTCAGAGGAAGCCGACTTTGTGTTAAGAAGCTTCCTAAATTCTCATTCTGTGTGCAGAAATGTCAGGGAATTGCAGTCCATTTTCATGAGTGAAATAAGAGCCTCTGTGACAGACAGGAGCTTCTTAATGCTTAGGTTCATTTTCGAATGATGTTTGCAGTAGAGGATGCAAAATACGTCTGTGTTTTTATAAACACAGCACATGGTGAACCATGCAAAGCAATTAGTTACCTGAGACTTCTTTTTAAGCATGATTTCCCTTAATGTGTGGTGAAGGCAGTATAGTGTAGGGGTTAAGTGTGTGGACTCAGAGATGACCTAGGTGAGTTCAAGTACCACTCCTTTTTCTTCCGATTACTCTGGGCAAGTTGTTTCACTGCCCTGTGCTTCCATTTCTTCATGTGTGAAATGAATAGAAAGTTAAGACTCAGTGAGTTTGTACGTGGAAAAGACTTAAAATAGCGCCTGGCACATAGTAAGCACTGCATGGGTTAGCTATTAATGTTGTTATTATTTTGATGACTATGCTAACTCGGAGCCTTGGTGGCGCCGTGGTTAAGAGATCGCCTGCTGACTAAAAGGTCGGCAGTTTGAATCCACCAGCCGCTCCTTGGGAACCCTATGGGACAGTTCTACTCTGTCTTATAGGGTCACTGTGTGTCTGAATCGACTTGACAGCAATGAGTTCTTTGGTATGATAACTTGTGATTGATCAATGCTCATTCCTTTTGTGCATATTGCAAAGTAGAAATTCTCACTAGCTCTCAATTTTTAAGATAAAGTAGCTGGGCATTTTTCATGAAAGAGTGTGAGATTTGAACTTATTTTTCTTATAGGAGCAATTACAATTTGATGTTATCTCTCTCACGCAGGCACAACATATTGACATATAGCCACACAACCACATACACACACAGACACTCACACAGGCACATACACACAGACATACACAGGCAGGCACACACACATACACATATGCACACATTTTTCCAGCAAAATATGGCCTGGAGGGCATGGGTCAGGCCCTAAGATCCAGTTTCCCTCACTGAGTTGAGACTTGCTGGGTGACTCCTGGGTTCTGAGAGGGAAGACAGTTTTGTTTCTCAGACCTGCCCGAGACTGCTAGGCCCCACTTTCCCTGAGCCAGCCCCTTTCCTCTGCAACGTGCCCTGTTATTTATCCTGGATCTCAGATCTGCCCTGCTTCCCTTTCTGTTTTCTATCATTTGACGACTTTCTTTACGAGAGAGTCCTGTGACTCACAGCTAAGGCAAGGTTATTTCCAAAAAATAAAATCACGTGCTTACAGGAACTTGTGAGCACAAAACCTTGGAAGGGTCATTACTCAGCACGTGACAAAACAAATAAAGTTCGAGAGCCTTTAAGAAAAGCATAGGCTGCTGCTCCATCTACCAAATTCTCTTCAGTATCCGCTCAAGCTCAGACTTGGCTTTGCTTTGTGCAGAGCAGTTGTTAGTAATTAGTATTTTTGCCTTTGCCTAAGAAATGGGTAGGAGTCTGTCTTTCATTCAGTAAATATTGTTATCACAAAAAGACTCCCAGCAACATCTATTAATTATACTCATGTAAATCTTTAGAAGTTGAGATTCCAATATTATTATTATGTTTTAATTAGAGAATTTCATTTGTCTTTGTGCCATGGTAAAAGGTTTTGATTTGAAATGTTTCCCATTTCCTCAGAATTATTTTGCATTGTCTTTTCTAAACAGGACTTCAAACTCGTTCTTCCTGGTTAGTCATGGCCGAGGAGGTGACATTGGAACCGACCCAAATTTTTAAAATTTGGATGACTCAGAACCATAACCGGGGTGGGAAAAATTACAGGTCGAAGTCCTGCTAGAAACTTAACCTCCTTTTTAATCTCCTTTTTAGAAAACAAGGGCAGCATATGTGTTGCAAAGCAACCAAATGTCTTGCCCCTTGGATTCTGCGCAGAGTCGGAAATAGCGGTGCTTGGCTCAAAGATGGTGGCTGACTGCGCTGCTTTGAATGTGCATCACTTTCTTCAATCCTGGCAGTAATCCAGTCTTACACATCAGGCGCCTGAAAGGGCTCACTATGCCTCTTCCAAGTCTCCGTTCCGAGGGCTTTGGCCCATGATTTCTCCCATTCTGGTTACGGTTCTGGATCACCCAAACTTTAACAATTCCGGTCTGTTTCAGTGTCAATTCCTTGACCAGGACTGAATCGGTTTGAACCAGTACAAAACCCTGTTTGTAAACTATGGCTCTGAACTGTTTGGTGTCACAGCCCTGCTTGAGAATCTGATGAAAGCTATGGAACTCTTATCCAGAAAGTTCCATAAAGTTTTAGGGAATTCACATACCCCTGATGCCCACACCTTAGGAATGCATGGGCTCCAGGCTAAGAAGCCTGTAGTACAAACTAGTTTAAAAAAAAAAAAAGACTCTTAGGAAAAAATTTTTTTTTAAATTTTCTACTGTGGGATCATCTGGGTTTTGTGAATTTGCCTTTTCTGTCTTATCAACAGAGACTTTTAGAAAACATGTAGCTATTTATGTGCGTATTTACTGAGGAAACCTAGTTCTCCTCATGGGGCAGGATTAGGTGGGACAACCAGAAGCTGTGAAGTCCCTGGATGGTGTAAACTGTTAACATGTTTGGCTACTAACCAAAAGGTTGGAGATTCGAGTCTTCCCAGAGGTGTCTCGGAAGAAAGACCTGGGGAACTGCTTCTGAAAATCAGTCATTAACAACTGTATGGAGCACGGTTCTACTCTAACACGTATGCGAGTGCCGTGAGTTGGAGTCAGCTCATGGCAACTGGTCATCTGGTTATCGGAAGCTGTGTATTAGTCAGGACTCCTTGAGTTGCAAGAGACAGAAACTCAACCTACCTGTTTTAGGCTGAGTTCTCTAGAGAAGCAAAATCAGTGAAATATTGTCTATATTATATATATTTATATCAACAAAATGGCTCACACGATTGTAGAATCTGGCAAGTCCCAAGTCCATGGGTCCGGCGTCAGGCTCACATAGCTGCAGGAGCTGACGAAACCAGGATTGGCAGATCAGATGGCAGGCTGCTTGTTCGCAGGCTGTAGAGGCTGACAAATCCAAGATTGGCAGGTAAAACGGCAGACTGCTGGCTTACAGCCTAGGATCAGCAGTCCAGCTATCAGGCCACTGGCTCATGGACTGTGGAAGCTGACAAAGTCCAAGATCAGCAGCAATACGGCAGGCTGCTGGTTCAAGTCCCAAGAACCGGAGGTCAAATGATGACAAGGTAGATGCAGGATCCAGAGCAAGTGAACAAGCTTTGCCAGAACATCCATATATGTATTGGATGCAGGCCACACCCCCGAGGAAACTCCCCTTACAACCAATTGGCTGATCACATCAGCTCACATCATGGAGGATGACCACATCATTACATAACTGCCAAACCACTGAGAATCGTGGCCCAGCAAAGTTAATACACAGCCTTAACCATGACACTACCTTAAGCCAAAAAACAAACAGAAAACAATAACAAAAAGAAACAAACAAACAAAAAAGACTTTATTCTCTAACATGCCTGATTAAAAAGTCCAGGTGGATCCAGTTGCTCAGATGCTGTCTTTAGGGATTTGTTTCCCTCCACGTTCTGGCTCTGCTTTGTTTTTTGGCAGGCTTTCCCATATGGAGGCAAGACGGCCATCCACAGCCATGGGTGTTTTCCTGTCCACAGAGGGGGGACTTTTTCTTCCTGGCAGTTCAAGTAAGAGTTCCAGGATTTACTTGGATTGGACTATTTCGGGCCTTGTGCCTGTCCCTCTGTAGGCCACTGCTAGGGTTGTGTGTAAGATCCATCAGATTGCCGGGACCACATGTCCAGCCCTTTGGTTGGAGAGGGCTGTGCGTGGTGGGGGAAGGCAGGTAGGATCAGTCTCCCATGAACCTCTTGAGCCAAAATGATTGTGGTGCTGTTACCACCAGAGACATGCATGGACGGATGCTGGGTGCCAAGACCCAGTTTCTACCGCGTTATCCCTGTTGTTCCTTTGCCGGTTGGAGAGTTTTTTCCTTTTTCTCTCTCTTCTTAATTTCCCAGTTCTTCTCTCGCAGTGCCATATTGCAGACTCTCTGTGCTGGGCCTCGCCAATTAGTCTGTAATTGAATGTTTTAATATTGTCCTAGGTGATTTGGTGGAGCCACCATAGGCTTTGGAGCCCTCCAGACGGGAGATGCGCATCTGTAGTGTCTTAGCTTTGCTGGAGAATTCAATGAGATTGCACCTCTGAAGAGCTGGTCCTATAGGAGACAGTCGTAAGATCTGCATTTCCACCCCTTTCTTCTTCCCCTTCCACAGGAGGGTGGACTAATGCTTACCATTTCTTTTCTGACTATTCTTTGTCTGAAAAGTTACTACAATTGCTGGACGTTTCAAAAGAACAAGGAGAACCGAAAGATCTAAATCAGAGTCCATGATTTTCTGTGTTAAAAAGTCATTTCGCCCCAGCTGTCCATATCGTGGGATGTATTTTCTGCATTTGCAGTGGAGGGCCACGTTAGCTACCTTCTTCCAGTTGTCAAATGTTGGCTAATGTGCTTGTGTGTATATATAATATTTTATTATGTTTTTGGTGAAAGTTTCCACAGCAAATTAGGTTTTGACAGTTTGTACACAAATTGTTCAGTGACAGTAGTTACATTTTTCATAATTTGTAGACATTCTCTTTAATTGCCTTTTTGTTGTTCCATTTTCAGTAATCTTGTTTCCCTGCCGACATATCTCCTCATCTCTGTCTGCTTTAGAGTAATTGTTGACCTTTCGGGCTCATATAGCTGGTTTTTTTGATGGAGCTTGTATATATTTATGAGGCAGTTACCAGAACAAAATACTAGTAAGCCATGCGGGGCTGGGGAGACAGTAAAAGAAGGGGGAAATACTCTTCCGGAAGCATGGAATGGGAGTGATGCCTGATAGGCCACTCTCCTTGGGAGGCATTAGCCTTGTATCAAGACACTCAGGAACCTTTGTTGCTTAGAACACCACCTTTCTCTACCTGATGACTCAACTGCATGCTCTCAGAGGTGAAATTTCTTCCTCCTTTTCTGTTCTTTTAGAGAGCTTGCTTGCCTTGGGGTTCTTCATGATAGTCAGTGTCGACCATGTGGTTTGCAGGCTGGGCTAGCACCCCTGTGTGTTTGACACTATTAAAACCAGCTTCTTTCAAAATGTGTGGAGAGTATTGTTTATTTCACATCTGACACACAGAGGCAGATCTGGAGGGGTGTGGGCTCAGGGGGCGGAGAGGAGAAGGGGAGAAAAGACAGAGACAGAGAGGCAAAGGGGTAGGAGGAGGAGAAAGATTGATGTGGGCGCTGGCTGAGAAGTATCTAAAAGGGTCGACAAAGAAGTTTACTGAGAAGCAATCAGACTAATTAGTGCCCCCCTCTGCAAAAGGGCAATCTGAAGTGGGAAGATGAAATCAGAATCGAGTTTCCTGTGAGATACTTTATTCACTTTTTAGTTTCTTCCTTGTTTCGGCAAGGTTTAAGAAAAAAACATTCTGTGTTTAGGGGTGTCAATATGGTCTCCTTCCTTAATAGCCCACAGTTCTTCCAGGGCAGATGGTTATTTAAACGCTGGCAGTTTTCCTTGTTTAATTAGACAAATAGTAATGTTAAAAATAATTTTGGTGTTTTGAAACAGCTTTAGAGTTAAGCAAATAAAATTTGAACCCATCTGACTTCTTGTGTATAATGTACTCAAGTGTATGTGCACCTCAAGAAGAATCCAAGCAACCGATGGGTAGCAATAGCACATTGGGTGATTGATTCTGCAGTTGGTGCCAGCTTTTAAACAGAGCCTTATTTAGACCCCAAGAGAGGAAGGGAGGGGTTGAGGCATCACATGGATGCTGGTCTGAGAAACACGTTTAACCAAGAAGGCATGAGTCATCCTTCTGGGTATGTGATGAAATCCAAATGTGAGATTATCAGACTGCACTGGGCTGTCAGACCAATTGTTGGAAAAGGAAAAGCAGCAATTTACCCCTCTCCCTCCATCCTCTCGGGCGTGTGATCCACACTCGCATGCTGTTTTTTGTTAACGTTCCCATGTACGAAGGAGGCCTGTGAATTTTGACTGCCCAAGCGGCTCGCCCTGGAGTCAGTAGATGAAACATATTTATTAAGCTAAGGGAGAAAATGTGGTCTCTTGGCATCAGCATTAGACTGTGGTTTGGAGCGATCTGTTTCGCTTTCGGCTCTGACCTTGCATTTCTGTTTTGACCTTGAGAAAGGAATTTGGTTCTCTGTCTGGGTTTCTCTTAGAAATGGGGACCAGAATCTTGCTAAGTGGAGGGCTTCAGGGTTGGAAAGGCTGGTTAGAGGGCTTCAGTGTTGGATAGGCTGGTTAGGCAGCAGAGCAGAAAATGGTTGAGTTTCCAGTATCTTCTACTCTCTGGTTATAAGACACCCTGGGAGACAGGGGTTAGCATGGGTGGTCAGGGTTGTTCTGCTCTCTAGGGGCTAACATGGTGGAAAGTTCCTGAACCCGGCTAGGCAGAACAGGGTTGGTCTCTGTAGGTCTGGGATTCAATCAGGTATTTCTAGACTTCTTGTCTTGTGGGAACCATTGTGTAGTATTTTTCTCCCACTTGTACCAAAAAACAATATCAAACCAGTTGCCTTCGAGTCGACCCCTTGGGTGTAACAGTAGAACTGTGCCCTGTAGAGTTTTTAGTAGCTGATTTTTTGGAAGTAGATCACTAGGCCTTTCTTCCCAGGTATCTCTGAGTGGATTCGAACCTTCAACCTTTTGGTTTGAAGCTGAGCACATTAACCTTTTGCACCACCCAGGGACTATATTCTACTTGTACATATGAATCACAACACATTCAAGGGCAAGAATATAGCTCACAAAGTCTTTTAAAAATAATTTTTCAAAACTTTTGTTACTTCATTCTTTTAGTCTCTTCGGAGGTCCTGTGTTCCCCATGCGTGGTGGAGTGGCTTTGCTGGGACCTGGGCTGATGTGCCTCCACCTGCATCTCTTTCTCTTCTCTTTCTATGCCTCAGTCACAAGGAGGCTTTGTATTCTGGAACATACCATGGAGTTTTTTTCCCTCCTTATGTCTGCACTTGTTTCTTCCCTGTGGAATGTATACCAACCTCCATCTCACCTTCCCTTCCACCTCTCCCTTGGCCTGACACACACACACCTTGTTCCTCTGGCAATGGAATCACCTTAAATATCATCTCTTCTGTGAAGCCTTTACCTTGCAGAGAGAATTAACCAATTCTTTGCCATATCTTTGCTGTGCCTGTGAGTTGGATGTTTTTATAGGCAGTTACCACCCTGTCAGAGGTCCCTGGGTGGTGCAAATGGGTAAGTGCTGGGCTATTAACCTAAAGATTGGTGGTTTAAACCCACCCAGCAAGACTGCGGAAGAAAGTCCTGGTTATCTGCTGCCATAAAGATTACAGCCAAGAAAATCCTACGGAGTTCAGTTCTACTCTGTAACACGTGGGGGTTGCTACGAGTTGGAATCGACTCAATCTCAGTGGGTTTGGTTTTGGACTTGGTACCACCCTGGCCATAATCACTATTAACAAATCTGTGTCCCGACCGCATTGTAAGCTCCACAAGGGCAGGGGCGTGGGTGTTGTGCTCCTCCCTGTACCCATGGCGAGCTCAGAGAACACCACATGGTGGACACTTACTGAACACTTGTCAAATGTATGCATAAAGATCACAAGGTGGGCATTTTTTCTTTTACATGTTTCTCCCCTGTACCGGACATGTGAGTTCCTCGAGAGGAGGGGCTGTGGGTTCCTCGTGTTTGTGTCCATTCCTTGGATATAGATGCAAGTCCATAAACACTTATTGAACTATTGGGATGTCATTTTTTTGAAGTGCTCTAGCCCTTGCAGAATGAACAAGCTTCATAAAACAGGGAGGAGGTGTGACAATTGTGCAGCAGGTGGAGAGACCTGGACTGCAGACATTTCTCTTGTTCAGACCATCCAGAAGACGTCCCAGGGCAAGCAGAAGAGACTGGGAGCCATTTGCTTAATTCCAGTCCAACGCTGTTTTCCATACTTCCGATTTTTTGGGGGCAAATTAATAGTGTAGCTTCAATATCTTCATTACAGCATTTTAAAAAGTAAGACAGCGCATTAATAATTACTTCCTAAGTTATCTGAAAGTGCGTCTCATTGAGGAGCCCTGAAGAGTGCTTTGCACAGAGAACAATCTTCCCACGGCCTGAAAGGTGATGGCAGAGGGGCAGTGACGCAAGAGACTAATCATTATAGCGCCTGTTTCATGACTCCTAATGCCAAAGCAAGATGGCGAGACTTTGACTGGCTTACTGTGGACACATCATCAGGAAAGACCAATTGCTAGATAAAGGACATCGTGTTTGGTATAAATAATGCGAAAATGAGGGACAACTCCTACTGAGATGGATTGACACCATAGCCGCAACAATGGGCTCAAACATACCAACGATTGTGAAGATGCCTTAGGACTGTTCTTTTATACATGAGGTCCACGATGAGCTGGAGCCGACTCCACGGCAACTAACAGTAGTGCAGGTTATTTTTCGTTACGGGAACTTCATCGTTTGTATTTATTGAGTGAACGAGCTGTGTCAGGTGCTGTGGTGCAGAAGAGAAACTCCAGCCGCTGCCCTCAAGAAGCTTACATTCTACTTGCGGAGACCAAACCTGGCCGCCAGCCTGATCCTGCGAGCCCCTTGGCTCTAGCAATTCCCCTGCCTGGAGCGCTCTCTCTCCAGATCTTGGTCTGGCTAACTCCCTCATTTCCTTCGAGTCTGAACTCAAATCTCACCTTCTCTTTGGGGCCAGCTCTGACCTTGCTAATATTGCAACCCGACACAGGACTCCCACCCCTGCATGCCATCTCTTTCCCTGCTGTCCCCTGCTGGGCTGTCAGCTTTTCTGGCCAGGGTCTTTGTTTTGTTTCCTGCCACCTGAAACAGCCACAGGCAGATAATAGGAGATCAATAAATATCTGCTGAATGATTAAGTCAGTGCTTTATATTGGTGTATGTCAAACAGTCCAGCAAGGCTTCCTGTGAAAATGTTGAGGGCACATAGATACAAAGACTTACCGTGGGATGAGGATGTATCTACATAGTATACGGGCCTGTGTCCCCAGAGTGTCCCAGGCCGTTGCAGTCTGGTGACCAGACTCAGGCATGCCTGAGTAACAGTAACAATGGCAGCGAAAATGGTCTGAGGCCGATTTGGTCTTTGGAGCTTCAGCCCTCCGTTGGCCCCATCTCCAGTCCTGCCAGGTGCTAGGCCCAGCTCTGGTGTTCTCCTTGGTCCCACTGCAAAGCTGTCCTCTAGGTCATCAGCGTACTCTCCAGTCTGTGTCCTCCTCATGGCTGAAGCTGGGTGGCCTCCCTTAGCCCAGGCCACAGGGACTCTGGGCATGGACCATGCTGGACACTGATGCAGGCTGCATGGTGCTCCTTCCGGACCTCATGGTTCTCCCTGGCAGATGGTGGACAGCCCTCCTGCTGTTTCTTTAGTTCACTTACTCAACGGGTCATTCACTCAAAGGCACATTTCCCGAGCCTCACCACGTGCTAACTAGGTTCTGTCAGCCACTGCCTTAAACCTCCCAAAGGCTTCCCATTGCATGTAGAATAAGAAAGTGCTGCTTCCAGTTTATACATTTATCTGATTATTTGTTTCCTGTCTTCTTTACTAGCATGTACATTTCACAGTGGCTTTGTCAGTATCCCCAGCACCTGGAGCAGTGCCTGGCTCATAACAGACGCTCAGCGATTTTATGTTTCATCAGTAAAAGAATGAATATTGTTCGTCTCTCAAAGAGGTAGTCTCCCCCACATATAAATACTACACCTTCTGTTTATCTATTATGACACTGGTGTTGTTATTGATTGTCATGAAGTCGGCTCCAACTCATGGAGACCCCATGCACAACAGAACGGAACATTGCCTGGTCCTGCGCCATCTTCACAACTGCCGGTTATGTTTGAGTCCATTGGTGCAGCTACGGTGTCAATCAATCTCACTGAGGGTTTCCCTCACCTTCGGTGGCTCCTCCACTTTAACCAAACGTGATGTCCTTCTCCAGCAATTGGTCCCTTCTGATGATGAATCCAAAGTAAGTGACTCAAAGCCTTGGACAATAGTCTGTGATCCATAGGGTTTTCATTGGCTACTTTTCGGAAACAGATCGCCAGGCGTTTCTCTTTTTTTCTCTCTTTGTCCGGAAGCTCCGCTGAAACCCGTCCACCGTGGGTGACCCTGGTGGTATTTAAAATACTGGTCACATAGCTTCCAGCATCACAGCTACTCGCAAGCCACCACAGTAGGAAAAACCGACAGGTGGGGGGTGGACTACACTGTTAACAGACCTGCCTTTTTTAGTTTTGCCCCTCCCACCTTTGATATGGGATTTTGTGAGGGCCTGGTTGGAGGGCAGTACTGGGCACCACAGGTATCCTGCCCGGAAGTCTCTCTGCTGATGGTCAGCCTGGTCTTGAGTAAGGCTGCAGCAGCTCAGCAGCCCTTTGCCTGAGGGGTGAGAGGTGGTCTGAAGCCTCAACCTTGGGGGCAACTTCCTTTCACCACAAGGATCTTCTCTCTTTATGGGATGGTCTGTCAGGTCCTCTTACACAGAGCCCTGGCCACCTGCAGTGCTATGGCCAAGCCCTCTCAGGCCATACAGGTAGGGCTCCCTCTGATACCCTGCCTCAGAGATGTATCATTTTGGCCTCCTTGTGAGGAAGAGAACTTGAGTAGTCTGGGATCACCCAGGCCCCTGGTTAGTTGAGGCAGGGAGGCCCTAGGGCTGAGAACTGGGCCTTCAGACCCAGGCTGGGTTCTTTCCATCCACACTGGGGCCTCAATCATGTGAACAGGCCTCTGGCTGTCTGGCTGATGTGGCCCAGGGCCTTTTGTATCCTGGAGGTCAGAGCAAGGGGTTATTTTTACTAATTTCCTTTCAGTTCTTCAGGGAGTCTCTGGGCACCTTGGAAGAAAGGCCTGGAGATCTGCTTCCAAAAAATCAGCCATCGAAAACCCTGTGGAGCACAGTTCTACTTTGACATGCATGGGGTTGCCATGAGTCAAAATAGACTAGATAACAACTGATTTTTTCAGTTTTTCAGGGAAGGGCTGTTCGCGTGGGGCCTCATGTTGGTGAAGAGGGTCTGGTCCTGGAGGGGGCCTCTAGAAAAGAGAGGCCAGGGAGCTAGGTGAGCTTCAGGGTACCTGCTGGCCATAGGACTTAAAGAGATGCAGCTGTCTACGTGGTGGCTCTGGGATGGAAGACGAAACTTGGTCAAGTCAGGCTGCATTTTCCTCATCTGCCAGGAGTCCTACATCTCCCAAGCCATTTGCTTTTCAAATTAAATGGTTCATATGGTAGGCAGATTAATGGCCCCCTAAAATGTCCATCATCTAATCCTTGGAACCTGTTCAATGTTAGGTTATATGGCAAAGGGGAATTAAGGTTGTTAGTCAACTGACCTCCCGATGGGGAGATTATCCTGGATTGGCTGGGTGGGCCTGTGTAATCATAAGGGTTCTTACAAGTGGAAGAAGGAGGCTGGAGAAGAGAGTCAGAGAGGTAGCAACAGGAAAAGGACTCAGACAACCTTCTTGGCTTTGAAGACGGAGGAGGGAGCCACAAGCCAAGGAATGCGTGGGTGGTTTCTGGAAGTTGGAAAAGGCAGGGTAACAGATTTCTCCTAAATCCCTGCCAACACTTTGATTGTAGCCCAGTGAGACCCATTTTGGACTTCTGACCTCCAGAAATGTAAGATAATAAAACTGTGTCTTCTTAAGCCACTAAACGCATGATGCTGTGTTACAGCAGCAATAGGAAATGAATCCAGTTCACAAGTAGGAGTTTTTCCATCTTTTAATTTTTATTTTATTCTACTTTTTTTTTTAAATTTCCAGGGGGTATTGTATGGCCTAAGTACTAAAGGATGTTTAGATAATTTGTATCTACAGTGTTTTCCCTCTGTGTTCTGAAAGCTTAAAAAAAATGAGCTTTAATTTTAGTGAAAAAGGAGCCCTGGAGGTGCAATGGTTAAGAGTTGGCTGCTAACCAAAAGGTTGGCAGTTCGAATCCACCAGCCACTCCTAGGAAACCCTCCCTATAGGGCAGTCCTACTCTGTCCTGTAGGGTCGCTAAGAGTCAGAATCAGCTCAATGGCAACGGGTTGGTTGGTTGGTTTTGGTTAGTAAAAAAGACAAAAAAACCCAAAAAACAAAAACCCTGCACCTTCGCTGACATCTCTGCCGGTTAGAAGGAAGGAAAGACAGAGAAAACAAAGAGCTAACCAATCCTGTTTTGGAATAAAAACCAGTTTAAGAAATTTTTGTCAGAGTTGGAAGCAGTGAACATGCGGCTTCCGCCTCACTGTGTGCTTGAGATGATACCCTTTTCTCACAAGTGAATTTCAGCTCCACGCCTTTTAGGAGCAATCTTATCTTTCTCTTTGCAGCTCCAATGAAACGTTCCCATTTACTTTCATTGAGGGGGAAAAGGTGGGCCTCAAAGATTTCTGTAGAAGTTACTTTGGCCTCACAGATGACTATGAAAGCGAAATTCTAGGTGGAAGCTTTGGCTTAACTCAGTCCTTCTCAAGTGGCAGGGAGTAGGGGAGGACTTTGCATCCTAGGGGACATTTGGAGATGTCTGGAGACACTTTTGGTTGTCACAGCTGGTGGGGAGGGGACACGGAGAAGGAGCTTACTGGTATCTGGTAGGAGGAGGCCAGGGATGCGGCTAAACATGCTCTAATGCACAGAGGTAACTTCCCATAACAAAGAATTATCCAGCCCAAGATGTCAGTAGTGTTGAGATTGAGAACCCTGGCTGACATGTAATTTCAGAAAACCGAACAACTGCTGGGCGTACGATAAAGAAGAACCACCAGCAGACAGGCTGCGTGATGTACAGCAGTGGTTCCCCAAGTGTGGACCGCGGACCAGCAGTGCCACCATCTCCCGGGAACTTGTTAGAAAGCACATTCTTTTTTTTTTTTTTTTTTTTTT
>NW_004443940.1:21896002-21906947 GCF_000243295.1 Trichechus manatus latirostris | reverse complement strand
GTTTCAGGATTGTTGATTCTCTGTTTGGCTTAGTTTTTCGGATCTTTGTTGTGGAGGGACGGCGTGGTGCTTCTGCCTAGACCGCCATCTTGCCGGAGTCCAAGAAAGCACATTCTTGAGCCTCATCCCAACTGAACTGAAAACTCAGGGGGTGGGGTGGGGCCCAGTAATCTGTGTTTTAAGAAGCCCCCCAGTGATGCATGCTCAAGTTTGGGAACCATTGGTGAGAGGACTCTGCTACAAGTCTGCCTGGGTTCAATTCCTGGCTCTCTGGTTTATTAGCTGTGTGAATTTGGCAAGTTACTTAACTTTTCTGTGCCAGTTTCCTCATCTGAAAAATGAGTTTAATATTATACAACTGACAGACGTATTGTAAAACGCTTGAGATAGTGCCTGGCACAAACTCGACACTGCAAACGGTTGCTGGTCTTCTCTGCACCGCGGGTTTGCGGTTGTACCTGGATGACTGAGGCAATATCTAACATAATTGACCAGCAGCCAGATGCTAGAGACTGAAATGAGTTCCTACCTCAGATCATCCTCTGTAAGGAGCAGATAGAGTTGCTTTTATTCAGTCACTAACATGCCCTCTAAACCTAGTGTTGGAAAAGCGCTGTGTAAAGTGCTTTGGAGAATTTTAAAGGAAACGGGCCTTACTTTACATTTTTATTTAATGACTTAAATGAAAACATTAAAATACCGGTAAAGCTGTATGTATCAAATACCACTGGACTTTGGTTTAGGTAGTCCTCATACTTAAAAAAGCCAAACCGAACCCACTGCTGTCGAGTCGGTTCCGACTCATAGTGACCCTATAGGACAGAGTAGAGCTGCCCCATAGGTTTTCCAAGGAGCGCCTGGTGGATTCGAACTGCCGACCTTTCGGTGAGCAGCCCTAGCTCTTAACGACTACACCAGGGTTTCTGCGTCCTCGTACTTGGGGTGTGTTAAATTCTTGGAAAATATATTTTTGGGTCAAAATAATGCAATTTGAACTGGATGTTTGAATAAAAAATTGTATTAAGTAGAGGATTAGGCTCAGGACCAAACTAATGTGCTTTAGGGAAATGGACACAATCGCTGGGTTATGTCAACTGTAAACGTGTCATATTAAGCTTTCAGCGGTGTAGGGGATGCCGCGCTGTGCTGCTGTGGTGCCTGTTTGGCACAGAGGCACTCATTCCCCCAGCTAGTCTCAACCAAATCCTTCTCCAGGAGTAGCCCTCAGCCAAAGAGAGCCCCTCCCGCAGGGGCAGCCCATACCCGATGACTGGTGGATGTAGGGCTTGGGGCCTCCCTTGCTTGAACTGGAACAATTCTGAAGCTCCGTCTCAGCTCTGGAGCTCCACTGGCATGGGCTGAGACTTTGTTGTGACTGTGTCACAGTGCGGCTCCTCCCTCTGCCCAGACCTGCCCCTGCCCTCTCCCTCAGGTGTCGATCCCCACAGCATTCCCAATAAACTTCTTGCACACAAATTTCTGTCTCTGGGTTTGCAGCCCAAGAAGCGCAGCCCAAGATGCTAGCTCATATAAAAGTAAGCAATCCCATAAAGTAGGGTGGAACAAGATGACAGAATGGTAGCCTTTATTACTTTGCTCTTCTCTGTCTGAGGAGCCCTGGTGGTGCAGTGGTTCAGCACTCAGCTGCTAACTGAAAGGTCAGTGGTTCAAACCCGCTAGCTGCTCCATGGGAGAAAGATGTGGCAGTCTGCTTCTGTAAAGATTACAGCCTTGGAAACCGTATGGGGCAATTCTACTCTGTCCTGTAGGGTCACTGTGAGTCAGAATGGACTTGATGGCAAGGGGTTTGGTTTTTGGTTTAATTCTGCTATTGCTGCATAGCCATAGTTAACACAATGGGAGAACTACCCTTTTCAGGAAAATAACATTCAGAAAGGAATTTCGACTTCATTATAGAAGGATACTGCTGGTAGATTTTTTAGGCTACTTCATTGCTTTTTTGAGAAACTCAGCAAGGTGTCTATTTGCTATCTCTCTAACCTCTCTGTAAAGGGTCCCCACTCATGTAGAGTCAATGGATTCAGTTTTGGATCCATTTCCTGAAGTTGGCTGTGTGATTGATCATCAGGTGTTTGCTCTTGGCAATAAATAATAATATGGTAAGTAATATAATAATATATATAAAGTATAATGTAATAGTATAGCAAGTAATTATATAGGTGTAATTGATAGAGTGCTGGTTGGTGAATCTCTTTGGGCCGAATCACTAAGTCCTGCTTGTAGGACTTTCTACTTTTCAAAATATACTGACACCTGTAATCTAATGTTATTTGTGCAACAGATAGCTGCCTAGGGTATTTTATTGCTCAGTTAACCAAAGCACAGATAAATGATGAATTAAAGGTGATTTTGGCAGGCCCAAGGCTAGAAGCTGGGACTTTTGACTTGCGATTGACTCCTAATTAGCTCTAAGGACATTCCTTCAATCAACATGCACATACAGAGACCCGCTCTGTGAAATGAATGGCGGGTGACATAATAATGACAGGTAGGTCATGGTTTTTGCTCTCATCCAGTATATATTCTAGTACAGGGATGGCATGCACAAAAACAACTGTCATATATGGTAAAAAAGGAAGAACCATAACTTCAGTAAAAATGATAAAATGCTATGGGAGTTCCGAGACAGGAGAAATGACTTTGATAGGTGATGCAGGAAGACTTCAAGGAGAAATAGACAGGAACATGGCCTTGAAGGATGAGAAGGATTTGTACATTAAGCATATGAAGGAGGGCATTACAGGTGGAGGGAGCAGCATGCACGAAAGCACAGAAGTTGGTAGACACAGGATGTGTTTGACTGAAATGTGGGGTAAGTCAAAGGGAGTAGTCAAGAGATTAGTCTGGACATATAGATTGACATTAGATCGTGGGGGGTTTTGAATGCCTGACTAAAGAGTTAATGCTTTATTTGGTGGGTAACAGGGGACCATGAAATGTTTCTGAGAGGGTGAAGAGGGAAAGATAATCATAATAGTAATGTATATCCCCATGCAAGTCAATGTGATGCTTGAGTATTTCGAGAATGGGACCAAATGGGAGTAGTTTGGAAAAGGGGTAGTTTAGCCATAAAACAAATTCTGCAGGAAAGGAGCAATTCTCCCTGTAAAGGGGGTGATCAGGTTATTGCAGGTCAAGAATGGTTCAGATAATGAGAGGAAGGTGAGTTGTGTACAGGAAATGGCGGGCAGATCTGATGGGTGGCTCCAAGAGCAGGAATATCTGGCATAATGCCTTGTGAATGGTCGTTACAAGGCTGAATGGGTTTCGTAGGAGATAAAGGCAATCAGGCAAGAATGGTTGATTCATAGGAGGCTCTGATTAGGCAATGACCAGGGGCTCTGATCCGAGGCCAGGGTATAGTCATATACCGT
Source organism: Trichechus manatus latirostris (assembly GCF_000243295.1). Lineage (NCBI taxonomy): Eukaryota > Metazoa > Chordata > Mammalia > Sirenia > Trichechidae > Trichechus > Trichechus manatus. The sequence continues at coordinate 21,903,552 of NW_004443940.1, read as the reverse complement.
ATAGTCAGGAAACAATTCAGAGCCATCCAGTGTTAGAGAATGGCAATGACGTTATTAAATAACAGTGAGAAAGATGACTTGGAAAAGTAGGCATTGGTTGGATAGGTAGTTCTTAAACTTGAACATGTATCAGAAGTCCCTGAAGGGCTTGGTAAAACACAGATTCTGATTCTGTAGGACTGTAGTGTGGCCTGAGGATTTGCATTTCTAACAAGCGCTCAGATGTTGCGATGCTGTTGGTAGTGGGACCAACCTTTGAGACCCACTGCGATAGATTATAGCAGGGAGTTGCTTGATTTGTAGAGGTTGAAAGTATCTGATGTCGAAACGTATAGGCCTAGCTTACAGAGAAAGGGGAGAGCTGAGTTTTAGTACAGTGTTGAACTTTCAGTATTAAGTAATAGAATATGCTTCCCAAGTAAAACTAGTGTTTTACACAAGTGCAAACTCTCTAGGCCTTTGCTTAGAGCCTTTTCTCAGTAGGAGGGATTTTGCCAAATGTGGGGTGAAAAGTTGACTTTAATTAACTGAAAAACCAAAGAAGGTCACGGTTTTATATCTTAATTGCACTTCCCCCATGAACTCTGCTGATTAAAATGAATACTACATTTTAAGACTTTTATCAGATTAGAAAGCAAGACAAAACTCTGGATTTAACTGGCTTGTTTATTTCAAATCTCAGAATTACAGAGTTGGAAGGAAACCCAGAGGTCACGTAATGACTAACCACTCAGTTTACAGAGGGGAAACTGAGGCCTAGAGAGGTTTAATGACTTGCCCCAAATCACCTGGTTGGTTAGTAATTTTGACTATTGTACTGTTTCCTCTAAATCTCTTCCTTTTTGCGTTATGCTTGTTGGTGTACGAGCAGAGAGTGATTTGTGGGTTTGAATAAATGTATGTGAAGTTATGACTATACCTTAAAAAAGAGTATCTGTATTATTCAGCCATGAAGAGGAATGAAGGACTGATAGATGCTACAACATGGACGAACCTTGAAAACTTTATGCCAAACTGAAGAAGCCAGACACAAAAGGACACATATTGTATGACTCAGTTTATATGATGTCCAGAATGAGCAAATCCATAGAGGAAAAAAGTAAATCAGTTGTTGCCAGGGGTGGGGGAGAGAGGGAAATGAGGAGTGACTGCTAATGGGTATGGGGTTTCTTCTGTTGTAATGAAAATTCTTCAGAATTAGTGGTGATGGTTGCAGAACTCTGAATATACTAAAAAACACTTTAAGAAGGTAAATTTTATGGTATGTGAACTATATCTCAGTAAGAAAATTACAGCCCCCTCCCCAATTTTTCACCTTTTGAAGATGTCAGGGGAACCAATTCATTATTTGAAAATGTAAATACAAGAAAATAACCAAGCTTTTGTCCTGACTTTCTTATATGAACTTCACTGATGGGTTACTAAATGGTAAACTCATAAAATTATTTCAACTTATAAATTAAAATGAAAGGTAAAACTAGAATATCACCATTTTGCAACCCCTGATGAATTAATGGATCCAGAATATGAAATATGAAAACCAGGTATTATGTGTGTGTTGATGAAAGAACACACCACTGCCTTGAGTCTTGCCAAAGGGATCAAAGCTGAGTCTGACCAAGCTTCTGGATCAAGTAACAAGTGTTGGCAAGGCTCTGGAACAACGAGAAATCTCATACATTGCTGGTGTGATTGTAAACTGGTACAACCACTTTGAAAAACTGTTTGACAGTATCTACTAAAGTTTAACACATATCTTTCCTGGGACCAAGCAATTCCACTCCTGAGTATATACCAAGATAATGTGTACATACAGCCATGTCTATTCACAGTTGAAAGGATAAATAAATTGTGGTACAATAATTCGTTTTTATTATAACAAAAGTACAAACCACTGCTATATACAACAACAGGGGGTGAATCTTACAGATATTATGTCGAGTGAGAGAAGAACATACACGTTGTATGGTTCCATTTGTATGAAGTCTAAGAATAGGCAAAACTAATAAACAGCTGTAGAATTCTGAATAGTGCTTAGCTCTGGGTTGGGGAGGGTGCGTATTGACTGGGAAGGGAAGTAAGAGAACATTCTAGGTGCTGGAAATATTCTCTGTCTTGACCTAGGTGCTGATTACACTGCTGTGCACATATGTACAAATCCATTGAGCTGTATTTACTGAATGTATATTATATCCCAACAAAAAAGCATAGATTAAAAAAAAAAAGTATCTATTCATACTCTGTCTTGCCTCCAGCAAAGGTTTCGGTTGGGGGGTGACTCTTGCGTAATGAACACAGTCACATTTAACAATGATTGCCTCCATCAATATAAAAGGTGGTTACTGCTAACCATCTTTTATATTCCTTGTGTTGCCTGAGATCTTTGTTCTCAAGACCTCAAGAATCATCAGCTTATTTCTCTTCACATCACACTGCTGTTCCTGTTTTGTTGTTGGAGAAGAAGAGTCAGCCAACCCTTGATGATCATGCCCCTCAGGGAAGGAGTTGTCTGAGGTGTGTGGGGAATCCTTGGTGCCTTGCTCAGGGGCTGCTTTCCAACCTAGCGCCCCATGTCAGCTTTGCCAAGGTCACTTCTCTGTCATTCTGTTACCTTCTTGCTGCCACCATCTTCTCTGACCCTTCCCTCGTGTCTGCCTGCTGAGAGCAAGGAAAAAGAAGGAAGAATCGCATTGGTTTGTTGTGAGGGAGCAGCCTCTCTGCTTTCTGCAAATGGAGTATTACTGGGGTTCTGGTCAACATCAGTCCTTCTCACACAGCCGCAGCGCAGTGACAGGGTATGTTCCACGTTTTATTTTCATAGATGTTACACTTACACATGTGTGAAGTCATGGGAACAGATAGCCTTGTAGTAAGCTGCCCATGTCCTTTCTGCCTTCTCTCTTGGGGGAGACCCCAGAAAGAGTCATAGACACCCCTGATTACAAAATAGGAACTGCCTGAGAAACCAAGCTTGGTGTGTATTTAGCCAGCTGCAAAGGTAACAAATTATACATGAAAAGTCCAGGCTGTGGTCAGAGAGGCCCGTCAGAGTCTTCTTTAGCCCCATAATAATACATGAAAGGCATTTAATTCCATGTGAGAATTTTACTTTCTTCGTGCACTCGGGACGTTTTACAGCACGGTCATGCGTTGCTTAATGTCCACGATACGTGTTCTGTGAAAATCGGACATTAAGTGATTTGGATGTTGTGCGAATGCCATATTATATAAAGCTGCTGCCTAGGACTCAAAGCATACATTGTTACACGATACACTTTTTATTTGTAGGTAGAGATTCACATTAAAATAATGAGAGAAAGTACAGTCCAGTACATACATACATAAGCCAGTAACATAGGTGTTTATTATATCTATCAAAACATAAGTATTATAGGTTACATATGTACTGTACCATTGTACGTCTGGCAAATCAATTGCTCCTATACAAGCGACATGAGATACATGTGTTGTGTATGGGAAGCTGTGTCCTCTATGTCCTGTTTTCTGATTGGGATTTTTGAACTCTTTTATAGCCTAATGGGACCCTGGACATATATGCGGTCAGACATTGCCTGAATGGGCGTTATGTGGTGCATGGCTGTATATCTAAACATACTTGGAGGAGCCCTGGTGGTGCAGTGGTTAAGCACTCTGCTGCTAATCTGAAGGTCAACAGTCTGAACCCACCAGCCACTCCTTGAGAGAAAAATGTGGCAGTCTACTTCCATAAAGATTACAGCCTTGGAAATCCTATGGGGCAGTTGTACTCCTTCCTGTAGGGTCCACCTGTGAGTCGGCATCAACTCGACAGCAATGGGTTTGGGTTTTTTTTTTTTTTTTTGGTTGGAACATACTTAGTAAGTTTTCCCCTTCAAGTCATATGCTCATGAACAAAGTGAATGCCATCTATTTAAATTTTTTTTAAAAAAGAATTTTGTATTTTGCACTAGATATATTATGGGCAAGTTCTGATTTTATAAATTAGAAAAAAAAGTTTTCTAATCTTTTGTTAACATCCAAGAAATTTTCTTTCTCAATTTCATCTGCTCTGAACTTTGTTTTTCATCGGACAGTGATTTTTGCATGGTCTCTGTTTGAACCAGGATTCTTTCAGAGAACAGTGTGCGGAAGAGACAGAAAAGCACATAATACCAAAATATACAGGGTGCAGAGTGAAATTGTATGTTTGATTGGATCTGAGAAATAAACCTAGATCCCAAAGGAGATGTTCTTTCCACCACAAATTGGAAACAGTTGCCTTCGACTAAGTCAGGAGTTCTTATTTTTGAGCATCAAAACGAGCCTTTGGGCTTACGGCAGTAGTGTATGACAATGACTTTTCCCAAACTAAATATTTTCCAGATTGTCTTCCTTCCTTGACTCCAAAATACTATTTAACGCAAGCTGTGGAGAAGTTTTTGTTATTAAAGTCCAGAAATCTGCACTGTGGCAATGACAAATCAGTTCTTAAATCAGTTTTGATTTTGTGACTGGCATCTCAGCCAGAAAGAACATTTTGAAGTTGAAGAGGTGGTGCCAGATCACATCTGCAACTTGTGGGCAAGGACTGTCTGGGTTGCCCCATACCCCTTCAGTGCACCTGGCCATGCTGTCTTCTCAGCCCCTTGAGTCTGAGCATGGTGGGATATTTTAGAGTTAGTTAGAAGCTGGTAGATCCAGATGCTGATGGAAAAAATCAGAATTTTGATACATAAAAACCATTTCATCTCCTTTAACTTTGTTTTCATCAGAGACTGATTTTTGCACGGTCTCTGTGAGTACTGGTTTGTGGTAATCTTCTACCTGGGACCTGCACCTTGTCTTAAGGGAGGAAGGAGAGGAGGGGACAAGAGGGAGAAAAGCTGGAGCGAATGTTCCAGATTGCTTACCTGGAAGTGTTTTTTATCTCATGAATAAATGGAATGAAATTAGATCTCATTTAGAAAGAGCCCTTCATAATAAAAGAAGTGCAAAAAATATACACATACCGTCTTTCACCTCTCTGATTGGCAAATATCCAAAATTTTGACAACATAGTACTAACAAGGATATGGAAATCCCAGCATTCTCAAACATGGCAGGTGGGAATGTAAATTACTACTATGGACAGCAGTTTAGCAATATGATCAGTTTGTAGGAAAATTACAAATTACCTTTTGTGCTAGAGCTTTTCTAATTCTGGAATTTATTGTTTATTATACGGAAATGGTATCTATGCAAATTTATTTATTGCTGTGTTCTTGGTAATAGCAAAAGATCAAAAATAAACAAACCAGTGGCTGTTGAGTCGATTCTGACTCATTGCGACCCCATGTGTGTCAGAGTAGAACTGTGCTCCATAGGGCTTTCATGGCTGTGACCTTTTGGAAGTAGATCACAAGACCTTTCTTCCGAGGTGCCTCCGAGTGGGTTTAAACCTCAAATCTTTCTGTTAGTAGTTGAGCACTTAACCATTGCGCCATCCAGGGGCTTCTTGCTCATCATTAAAACTCAACAACCCAGAATCAAGTTGATTCTGACTCATAGCGACTCTATAGGACAGAGTAGAACTGTTCCATAGGATTTCCAAAGCTGTAATCTTTACACAAGCTGACTGCCACATCTTTCTCCCGTGGAGCAGCTGGTGGGTTTGAACCGCCGACCTTTAGGTTAGCAGCCGAATGCTAGAGTTAATGAAACTATGGTATATTTACTTAATGAAAAATTATGCAGCCATAAAAATGGAGGAAATCCTTAATGTCCTGATAAGTTCCTCAAGGTATATTCTTGCGTAGTAATTAAAACAGCAAAAGTTAGAATGGTGAGTATTGTATGCTAGCATTTATGTAAAAAGAGAGGGAAACAGTATACATACACTTTAGCTTGTATTTGCCCAAAATATCTCCAGGAGGAACCACAAGTAACTAATAGCATTTGCTGTGTGTGCAGGAGAGAAGGTAGCGGCTGGCTGACAGGAACGAAGGAGGCCTTTCATTGCACACCCTCTTATTCTTTCTGAAATTTGAACCTTGGCAGTGTATTTAAAGAGCTCTTACAAATGGAACAGTGCCTTAAAGGATGAGGGAAAGTAATTTTTAACCAAACTATCAAACAAGCATGAGGCCAAAATAAGGACATATTTGGGCACCCTGTGTGAAGCAAAATTACTCCACAAGGTACTCAAGCCATATTAAAAAAAAAAAGAATTAAAAGGAAGAGAATGATATGAGGTGAAAGAAGCAGTAGTGGCTTAATATGATGTACAAGAGGTCAAGACCGCTTTAAAGATGTAAACAGAGATCCTATTGAACATCGATGTTGAAAGGTTATCTTGGATACCAGAGGATTATTGACAAGGAATTACATTTTCTTGTCACGGTTACAATCACAATACTTGGTTCTGAAACAAATAGTTTCATAATATTAATGTTGTAAATGACATTTTGTGGGGTTAAAATATGTAGGATCAATTTATAAAGAAAATAAGTAAGGCAATTATAAGTACAGAACAGAATGAAAATGTTAGGTACTTGGCAGTGTGCAATAATGATACAACAACAGAACTGGGGAGGCAGGGGAGTTGGGAGACATGCTCCTAAATTCTTCATCTTTCATAACATGGAGTCAACAGATGACTTTAAAGTTCATAAAGCAAGAAAAAGCAGTGACACTCTATTATTTAAAGTTGTATTGCTTGCTTGAAGAAAACGTCAGAAACCATGCTTATTACTAGAAAGTGAGTCTATGGGCATAGGGGCTATAAAGAGATTCCTTTTTTAATCTCAGATTTCTTTACAGTTGGAATTTTTCTACCATATACACCTACTCCTCACTTATTGACTATCTCATTATCCAACATTTTACATTTACGACAATAGTAAAAAATCTGCTATCTGACTATTTTGCACATTAATGACGTATGTCTGGTGGTAACAAACAACGAGGTGCAAGGCAAGATAATGCTGGCTGTGATGGTTAAGGTTATGTGTCACCTTGGCTGGGCTATGATTCTCAGTGGTTTCGCAGTTATACGTTATGTAATTTGACATTTATGTAATGATGTAGTCATCTTCCATTTTGTGATCTGATGTGATCATTTTCACGTAACACCAATTTTCTCATAACAACCTGGTCTTTGGAATTTAACCATGTCAATAAGTGAGGAATGGGTGTATATGTTGGTACAACTTAATAATAGCAACTTTAATAACACCCCTCATATATATGCATAAATGTGTGTGTAGGTATATATAAAATATATTTACATATATGTGTGTGTATATATATATTATATGCGTATATATCTATATCCCTGTGGCACAGTGGTTAAGCACTTGGCTCTTAACAGTCAGCAGTTTGAACCCACCAGCTGCTCTGCAGGAGAAAAGACCTGGCAATCGCCTCCTGTAAAGATTATAGCCTAGGAAACCCTATGGGGCAGTTCTACTCTGTCCTATAGGATCGCAAGAGTTGGAATTGGCTCAACAGCAATGGTTTGGTTTGGGGTATACATACACACATATATATTAGGTGTGTGTGTGTATATATATATATATATATATATAATTATA
>NW_004443940.1:21865699-21895902 GCF_000243295.1 Trichechus manatus latirostris | reverse complement strand
TTATATAATATAAAATTTTTGTTTTAAGGAGGCCCTACAAAAATAGAGTTTTTCTACCTCTCTCCACCTCCCACTGGAGGCTCTGAATCTGAGTTGAATCTTTTGTAGAAAAAGGGAACTGACTTTATTTTCTTTGCCCATGTCTCAGAGGTGAGCTCTGCCGTTAAGTGAATTTAGAGGAAGCAGATGTGTTTTTTTCATGCATGATTACTATCTAAGCATGTAGCAGAAATGCCCGTGTGCTGTCATGCACATCTGCTCGTGAAGCCCAGCTCTGTGGTGTGAGGTGTTTTTCTCTTTGTGGTTTCAAAGCCAAGGCTTGCATGTTGGCTGTAGTTTAAACCCAGAATCACTTGTTTTGGTGTTCAGGGCAGAGGGTGTGAGTGCTCCTGGGTTGGAAGTTGTCTTTCATGTGACATGAAGACTAAGGTAATGTGTCAGAGACGTTTGAGCCACTCTGTAGGAAGGAAACTCAGTCTGTTCTCTTTACAGTTTCTCTGCCTGGCCGTTTTGCCAAAAATATTAATTGCTTTAATAAGACTGTTGTCCACGATCATTTTTTCTCCCTATTTTGGCATCATAAAACCAAAAATTTAAAGGCAAGTATTTCTATGACTTAAAGCAAATGTATAATAAAAAAAACTAAAAACAACAACAGCAATAAAAAAACAGATAATAACAAGTGTTGGCAAAGAGGTGGAAAAATTGGAACCCTCATACACAGCTAATGGGAATGTAAAGTGGTGCAGCCACTGTGGAAAAGTTTGGTGGTTCCTCAAAAAGTTGAACACAGATTTACCATATGATCCATGATTCCACTCCTAAGTATATACCCAAGAGAACTGAAAACTTAGATCCACACAAAAACTTACACACAGATGTTCATAACAGCATTATTCATAATAGCCAAAAAGTAGAAACAATCCAAAAGTCCTCACTGATGAATGGATAAATCACATGTGGTATATCCATACAGTGGAATATTATTAGGCTATAAAGGGAAATGACGTACTGATACATGTCACAATATGGATGAACCTTAAAAAAATTATGCCGAGTAAAAGAAGCCAGTCATAAAGGACCAGCTGATTCCGTTTATTTGAAATGTCCAAAATAGGCAAATCTATAGAGACAGAAGGCAGGTTAGTGGTTGCCAGGAAATGAGAGGGTGGGGGTGGGGTGGGGGAAAGGGAGATGAAGAGTAACTGCTACTGGGTCCAGGGTTCTTTTAGGGAGGACGAAATGTTCTAAAATTGACTGTGGTGATGGTTGCACAACCCTGTGAATATACTAAAATCCATCAAGTTGTACGCTTTAAATGGGTGCATTTTACAGTATTCTAATTATACTCAATAAAGCTGTTTAAAAATCAATAATCAACATACACACACACACACACACACACACACACACACACACAAGCAAATGTATAATAACTTTACAGCAGAAAATGGCAGGCTAAAGGTGTGGCTGTATGGGGCTGGTTTTCCAGTGCCAGGATATCCCAGATGTTCTGCCTTTTTTCCAGGTTCTTCCTTGGGTCACGTTATAACTTGACTGGAAAATGGGGAGCTCAGAGTGGAAAGCACTCCCAGTCTATGAGGTACCCTTTTATGACTGATTACGTTTCCCAAGTTGCATTTTCTGTTTATGTGGTATTTTACCTGGACCTGTGCTTGCTGAGGAAACCCTGGTGGTGTAGTGGTTAAGTGCTATGGCTGCTAACCAAAAGGTTAGCAGTTCAGATCCACCAGGTGCTCCTTGGAAACTCTATGGGGCAGTTCTACTCTGTCCTGTAGGGTTGGTATGAGTCGGAATCGACTCGACAGCCGTGGGTTTGGTGTTTTGGGTTTTGGTGCTTGCTGAGCCTCTCCTGTTCACCGTGCTCCATGTGGTAGTGACGCAGATGGAGGGGGCCCCCCTCCCTGGGGAGGGCACAAAGACTGCAGGAACAGAGCTCTGTGTGCTTTGTCTTCACTGGTTCCAGGGATTCTCATTCTTCCTGAGGTTTCTCCCACGTCCTCCCCTTAGTTTTCCTGAAGCTTTTTTTTTCTTTTTGTTAAATCTCAGAATATTCCTACCATTTTCTGTTTCTTTTATTCTTCTTCACTCTTCTCACCTACCTTGGAATTCTCACCTTCCCCCTTTTAATGATAACCTATTGGAAATTGATGTGCAATTATTAAATCAAAACATAAAATGCAGAAGTCTCTGGGGGTAAGATGCTGGGAAGTGTAAAGGAGGCACAAATCCTTGTATTTTGTTACTTACGGTTAGGCTGAGTTAATTCGTGTCTTTAAGTTGCTCTTTTAGTAACGACTTTGCACATACATAATGACTTTTTCAATCCCTATTTATTTTTACTAATCTCCCTACTTTGCTTTCTAGAAGCTTATTTATTGATCTTAGTAACCAGGTAACATTTTACCATATGAAAATTAATTGGGGGAATTGCAGTATACAAACTTATTGAAATCTATTAATTATTTACTTCAAACAAGGAAGTAACAGTAAGTATGACCCTCTGGAGAATTCAGAGATACTTCAAACTCATTTCCTTTCTTTAAGGGGTTTACCCTTTAGGAGGGGAAAGAGAATATTTAAGGCAGTATAAGATAATTACTGTAGTAGTGACACAAACCAAATGCTAAGATAGTTCAAATAAAAGAAAGGTCACTTATGACTGGGTTGATCAAAGAAGGCTTACAGAGACAAGTGATTATTGGTGTAGGCCTGGAAGTGTGAGCAAAGTATGTTTATAAATGTGTAACTATGTAATTGCTAATGGAGCATACAGTATACTAAATCGAGTTGTTAGACAAAAACAAATCATGCAGTAGTATTTCTTTAATCTAAAAGCATGTTAATCCCCTACATTTTCAAAACACTGTTTTTTAAACAATTTTGTTTTTGTTGAGAATATACACAGCAAACATGCGCACCAGTTAGTGACATTGATTACGTTTTTCAAGTCATGCAACCATTCTCACCTTCCTTTTCTGAGTTGTTCCTCCCCCTTAACATAAACTCATTGGCCCCTAAGGTTCCTTTCTAGTCTTTCAAGTTGTTGTTGACACTTTGATTCCATATACATAGTTCTTAAAAGAGTATAATGCTCAAGACAGACAAGACAGACATGTTTTCCTAGTTAAGCTAAACTATTGTTTAGTTTTAAAAAGACTTCAGGGACTATTTTTGGTTTAGGGGTTAAAGATTTTCTCAGGGCAATAGTTTCAGGGGTTAATCCAGCCACCGTGGCTCCAGAATGTCTGGAGTGCCTGAGAATTTGAAATTCTGTTCTGCATTTTCCCACTTTTGATCTGGATTCTTCTATGGAATCTTTGATCAAAATGTTCAATATGGCAGCCGGGCACCATCCAGTTCTTCTGGTCTCATGGCAAAGGAGGCAGTTGTTCATGTAGGCACTTAGCCACACATTCCATATCCTCCTCCTATCCCTGACTCTTTTTCTTCCTCTGTTGCTCCAAGTGAACAGAGACCAATTATTGTGCCTTGCATTGGCACTTGCAAGCTTTTAAGACCTCAGGCACTTTCCAACAAACTAAGAGGTAGAACCTAAGCACTAAATACGTTATTAGGCCAATTAACTGGAATGTCCCATGAAACCATGGCGTGAAACCTCCAAACCAAGAAACCAAATCCCGTGAGATTTTTTACTGCACATAAGCAGCCTCAGCAGCTACTCTTTTTTTGTCATTGTTGTAAATATATCTGTCACACAACTTTTACCGATTCAACTTTTTAAGGTGTACAACTTATTGACAACAATTACAATAATTGACTGCGCAGCCCTGCCCTTAGTCAATGGAATATTTCCAACACCGTTAACCTCCCCTCTCCCCTCCCTCTCACCCCTGGTAACCATTAATAAACTTCGGTCTCTGTACATTTGCCTTTTTATATAAATGAGGTCATATAATATTTGACCTTTTATGATTGACTTATTTCACTCATTTTACAAGTCTTCTTTGATGTATTATGTACATATATGTATATCTATCATCTGTTGTCTATATAAATGATAGTATAGCACATGACTTATTGTCCTAAGTACATAATAATTATAAATAATAGCTAATATTTAAATAGTATTTTAAATGTGTCAAAACCTGTTCTAAGGGTTTTACACATATTGAGTCATTTAATTTAAAGTACTGTTATTACTCTCCCCTTTTACAGATGGGAAAACTGAGGCATAAGAGATTAGGTAGCTTGTCCAAGGTCACACAGCATGTAAGTGCTGAAGCCAGATCATCAGATCAGGCAGGTTGACTCCAGAGCCTCCTCTTAACCATTGTGTTGTACCACCTCTCTCTGTTTCTCTCTGTCTCTCTGTCTCTCACACACACACGCACACATATATGCAGCTCTTTAGGGAGTATTTATTGAAGAACCACCTTGTGCTAGGCAGTGGGCAAGGCAGATGCGGTCATGGAGCTTACAGTGTGGTGGGAAGACAGACAATGAAACAAGTAATTTAAATAAAGGTGTTGTAACTGGAAAAACAAGGGTTAATGAGAACATATACAAATAGAGATAAGTTGTTTAGATTTCTATTCTCCCTTTTATTATTAAAATATAAAAATCAGAATAAAACAGATTTTTCACTGCAGTTCTTTAAAGGGTATTTTTAGGCTCGTGAACACCTTTGGATACCTTTCCGCGTATTCATGTAGAGGCCTTCTAAGTTTCAGTAACGTCGGAGGACTCAGGATTTGTGCAGCCCATGAATGCAAGCAGCGAGAAACAAAAATGGTTTGGGGGCTGTTCTAGGTGCCTCATAGAAGCACAATGAGAGTGCACTGACTTTGCTCTCCTGTGGAGTCGAAGGATGGCAAGACAGATGAATGGTGAGTACGGAGGAGAAAAGGAGGAGGCTTAATTTTAAGGTCACCTGGGAGCAGCACCTCTTTTCCCTTCTTTATCTACTTGATAAGATGAATCCCTGTTTGTGCCCTTCTTCAGCTGGCAGAGCTCCTGGGCAGAGCTCTCTCTTTGGGTCTTTGGCCACCTTGGGTCATATGTTAGGGTGGGCGCTGTGGCTTCTTTACCCAAGATCTCAGGGCTCATTATGGTGTTCAACAAATACCCCGTGAATGGCTGGAGGTGGCCCTAGTCCAAGGGTTTGTTATCTGAAAATATCAGGTTTACTGGAAAAAAAACGATATTCACAGAATCAAGCTGTGAGGGTTGCTGCCCTGTTTCCTTTTGTTCAATATCCCTGACCAAGGTAATTGCCACGAAATGCAATGCAGTACTGATGGCAATGTAATGTCCTGATTTGTCCCTCAGTGTGGTTAGTTCAGCTAAACAACATATTTAATATAGGCTCCTAATTTTAATCCAAGACCAAAACCAAACCAGATGCCATCAGGTCAATTCCAACTCACGGTGACCTAATGTATGTCAGAGAAGAACTGTGCTCCATAGGGTTTTCAATGGCTGATCTTTCAGTAGTATCGACAGGTACCTCTGTGTGGACTTGAACTGCGAACCTTTTGATGGGCAGCCAAGTGCTTAACTGTTTGCACCACCCAGGGACTCCATTTTCATCCAGTGGTTCTCAAATGTTGACATTCTTTAGAATCACTTGGGCTGCTTGTTCATACTACTGATGCCCAGTGATATCTCTCACAGAGGCTGCAGTTCAGAGAGCCTGGGGTGAGACCCAGTCATCTCTGTTTTTAACAAGCATCCCAGGTGATTCTGATCCATGCTGAAGTCTGGGAATCTTTGCCTTACATGGTATATTTTAAAAGACATCTTAAAACAAATCCTCTTCAGATGGACCAGGATTGTATAATGTCAACTTATAGTCGTGTGCTGAAACTGGCTCGCACCAGCAGGAAAAGAGCCCACTGTTAAATTTTCAGGAATTTTTTGAGCTGGTTGTTAAACACAGCCACCATTAAAAATTTCATCATATAAACTTACAATCAAATACATTATATGAATATCAAAGACAATAAATACTTAAAACTCATTAATTCCTAATGATTTTACTATTATCTGTTATCTCAAAGTTATTTATATCAATTGCATCTGTATGGTGGAAATATGACATAATGGTGTGCTGCTGCACATTTCTTCCCAACTCTGTGTTGAACTTCACGTTGGCAGCTTGATATCCATCATAGTGGAGTATTTACACCACAGAAATCAGCAAATGCTACTGGTTAGGGCTTAATTTATTGTTTTGTTGATTGTCTGGGCTTTATAAATTGATGAATAAAATGTTAACAGTGCAGATTAGACTTAAAAGACTATTGTGTCTGTAGCTGTTACATCGTGAATAGCACAAAAAATTGAGAAAATCTTCTTCAGTATTTGAAAACTATTATCGGATCCAATGAAGTCGCTCACAACATCGACGAATGAGTGAAGTTCCAACATACATAGTGCTGACGTCTAATTAATTTGATAATTTAAGATAATTCGTATTAGTGGGAGAAATAGTTTAACAGTAGACACACATCAGAATAAATAATAATACATTTATTGGGGAAAGGGTTAGCAGATTGGGATGTATGTAACTCCATTTGTCAAATCATGGTTAAACCTCCATCATCAATTGGCTGTGGATATAGGAGTTTGGCAAAAAACAATGAAAGGTTTCGGTGAGAATCAATGAGCTATATGGAATTTACAATGAAGAGTGTTGTATATTTTATTATTATTTGTAAACTGTATGCTACACATCTTTTATGTTAGTAAAATTTATAATAAACTTACATAAGTATATAAAACCCACCCAACCTGTTGCCGTCGAGTCGATTCCAACTCATAGCGACCCTATAGGACCCCATAGAACTGCCCCATAGGGTTTCCAAGGAGCGGCTGGTGGATTCGAACTGCCAACCTTTTGGTTAGCAGCCATAGCTCTTAACCACTGGGCTAATAGGGGTCCACGTAATTATATATATATGTGCATTTCTTTTTTCTGGGGAGCAGTTGTTACACATCGATTAGCACACCGCTTCCTTAGGGGAGCAGTCCCAGAATTGGCCTTTTTTCCTATCGAGACTGTTGACTTTGAATTAAAACATCATGTAGGGTAAGGAAAGTTGTTTTTCCTCATTATACATTTGTTCTTTCTGTCTGCCTCCTGAGACTTGAAACTGTTGGGAGACAATTCTCCATGGTTTTCTCTCATTTCTTCACATCTTGTGAGAGCACAGACATGGATTATCTCTGTCCTGCACTATCTCTTCAGTGATGTTTGTATAGGGAACAGCCTTAAAGACAGAGATCGTGTCTCCCTCTGGAGAAAAGGGAGATTTGTTTACTGTCCGCTATAATGAATCTAGCATCTCCCTCTGGGGCAAAAGTCAGTGGTTTCATTGGCACTGCCCATTATAAAAGATTCACAAAGCTCAGGATTCTGCTCCTGTAATGCCTCACACTGTGTGTGCAGGCATCACCTGGCCTTCCGTGTCACTCTGTGGGATTGGGGTGATGGAAACCAGTGCAAATGCTGATACTCTGGCTACTACCGTTGCTCTGAGTAATAAAGTTCTTTGTCGCAGACCCAGGCGTCTCATGTCGTTTGCCAGCATCCATTAAACTGTGGCACGCTAACTTGTTTGCTTGCAAAACCCAAACCAAAACTGTTGCCGTTGAGTTGATTCCAACTCATAGTGACCCTATCGGACAAAGTAGAACTGCCCCACAGTATTTCCAAGGAGCAGCTGATAGATTTGAACTGCCGACCTTTTGGTCAGCAGCTGAATTCTTTAACCACTGCTCCAACAGGGCTCGCTCCTGTTAGTTACAAGGAAGGTAAAATTTCAGATCTTTCTCGATTCTTGATAGAAATCAGCATTTCTCAACCCTGGTTGCACACTGGAACTGGGGAGCTTTTTAATAAAGAGTAATGTCTGGTCCTGCTCGTGCACTTCTCCCCAAACAAGGAACTGGAATCTCTGAGGATGGGGTCCAGGTGTTAGTCTTTTTTAGAAGGCTCCCCTGGTGGTTGTAATGTGCAGCCATTGTGGAGAACCGTTACTTTAAATGTTTGGGTGAAAAGTAAAAATAACTTGAGTGAATTACCTCAGATTCTCATTATTAAATGCAGACTAAATGTCTTGTCTTGTATGCATTAGACACTTAAGAAGGAAATTAATAGCCTTCTGGAAAGGCATATGAAGAAAATTGCTGGTTTCATTGCCGTGGGGAATGTGTTAAATATGAAAATTTATACACAGTATAGGGATGCTTCTTTGTTCATTTGTGAACTCAGAATAATTGACTCATTTTAAGTCTTTCTTTTGCCTTCTTTCTCGTATCATTATTCCATGGGTGTTTTTTGGCCTTCAATAAAATTATGATTTTGAATACAGAGAAATTATGTTCGAATTTTCTAACAGTCACACATCTGTTGAGGCGTTTCTGTTCTATGATTGTCTCTTACCATTGTTTTAATTTATTATTATCTGTTATATCAGGTATATGTATAGATAGACTTAAACAAAAGGAAGCAGAGTTAAAACCACCTTACAAATTTTTGTGCACTAATTTCTCGAGATATTCCTGAAGTATTCATCTTCCCGTCTACCTCAGGAATTGATGTTCTTTTCCCCAATGCTCATTTATTTTTTATTTACAGTATAAATATAAAACTATATTGTATTTATAGATTATTACTAATCAGAGTATTTAATAAGTAGTATGGAGCCCTGGTGGAGCCCTGGTGGTACAGTGGTTAAGAGCTTGGCTGTCAGCCAAAAGAGCTGCAGTTCGAATCCACCAGCCACTCCTTGGAAACACTATGGGGACAGTTTGACTCTGTCCTCTAGGGTCACTATGTGTCAGAATCGACTCCATGGCAACGGGTTTGTGTTTTATGGAGCCCCAGTGGTGCAGTGGTTATGAGCTCGGCTGCTAACCAAAAAGTCTGTAGTTCAAATTCACCAGCTGCTCCTTGGCAACCCCATGGGGCAGTTCTGCTCTGTCCTGTAAGGTCGCTATGAGTTGGAGTTGACTCAACAGCAACACGTTTTTTATGAAGAGCAAGAATAGCAAATGTTGGGTTACCATGGTAGATCGACAGGCACTTCCAGAGTACTTATTGACTGAAAGAACTTTGTCAAAATTGGAAGTATGGGGGTGAGTGGGAATAATATGTGAGTAATTTTAAACTCTTTATATCATTGAAATAGACCGACGCTGAAGGTCACGCTAGCATTCAGTGCTTTGGCGTAATTCCTGGACAAGTTAATCATCTGGCCCACCTGTACTGTACTCCTAGCTTTATCTGTCCCAGTACAGGTCTCTCAACAAATGTTTTGGGATTCTTTGGGCTTCTTGAGACTTGTGATGCCTTGTGATGTGACAGATCTGAAAACAATTATCCTGTCCCATGGTCATCATCGTTAATAGTCTTTGCACCAAGTGTAAGCAAAGAGCATTGATTTAGACCAGGGGTTCTCAGCCTGGGCACTGTTGACATTTTGGCCCAGATAATTCTTAGTGTACGTGCATTGTAGGATGTTCGGCAGTATCCCTGACCTCCACCCACTAGGTGCCAGTAGCACCTCCAAAGTTGAGATAACCAAAAATATCTCTAGACCTTGACAAAGGTCCCCAGGGGAACAAAAATTGGCCCTATGGGAGAACCACTGCTTTAGATGTTGTCAAGTCCACTCCCCCTAATAAACAAAGTGGGTACCTTTTAGCTACTCATTCCTTTCCCACCATCTCCCTCACCATCAGTTTCATTCTCCATGCGGCAAGCGTTTCAATGATATTAAAATTGTACACATGACTTGAGGGGGCTTAAAATCTAGCACTCATCATCATCCAGTGTAGAGCAGAATCTTTTCGGTGTGGGTCCCAGGATAAGTCTCTTTTGATGAATGGTGGAGGTGAGTATGTAGATGAGGGCTAGTGTGAGTGGTAGGAGGTGGGGGATGGTGGACACCTATGGCATTTTTCAGGGGGTTAGAAGGGAGGTTTGGACACCCCCAAATAGCAGATATCCAGATATCAAAGCTATTCTCACCTTGATCATATGCGAGACTGTGGCTCTGAATCTTGCTGTGTCACAGTACAGTGATTGACTTTTGGAATCAAATGCACTACTGAGTCCATCTGGTCTTGTGCACAAATTAATTGTATGTTCTTTTCCTTCCTTCACTGCCATCCCCAGTCCTGACTTCTGCCCTGTAGTTGGAGCTTGCACGTGGGCAGGAGACCCACCACTTATAAAAACCTGCCCTGTGCCAGTAGATCTTCTATATACATAGTGTCTTGGAGTCCTCCCAATAGTCCTTCAGGGTGAGAAATCACGCGATTTGACCCCTGGAGAAACAGGCTCAGAGAGTTTAAGCAACCTTGCTCAAGATCACAGAGCTAGTACTTGGTAGAGCCTGGGTTCCAGCTTGTGTGCTTCACTCCAGCTTCCCTACACCATCCTGCTGCCACTATGAGATGCTCCTAGGAGCCTCTCACCTAGAAGGCTTCCCTTCTCTTCTTCCACACTGCATCTACCTCCTTTCCTGGGTAGGCGGTGTTGTGTCATGGAGAGAGCCCTGGGTTGGGAGCTAGAAGACCCAGCTCCAGTCCAACTTGGCAAATCCCACCTGGGATTTGCCTCTGGAAGCCTCAGTTTTCTCTTAGCGTGAAGATAAAACAGGTTCTGTCTACCTCACTTGATTGCTGGCTAACTAATAAGGTCTGCTTGGATGATAAACTTGAAAGCAGAGTGCTAACTCTAAGGTCTTATACAAATGTGATTTCCAATTTCCCATCAGATTTTGCCTTTTTGTGGAAATCTTTCTTAGGTCTTTCAGGAAGTTACTTATGTACGCCAGGGGTCATATGAATAAAATTCATTTTTTAGTGTCTTTGAGACTGCGTGGTTATGTTTTCAGGGATTTTAAGTGGCAGCTCAGAGTACTTTTGGCAGTGATAAATGCCTGCTTTGTTGAAGGCCTCCTTATCTCTTACCATTTCTACAACACCCACTATCAGGCAGCCGACTTTTGGACTCTATCTCCCCTCAATCAGCTTGGATGTATAACCTGCTTGTCACATAGGGGATCTGGCTGAGATGGGTAGGTGGGGTGGGGCAGGTAGAAGTTGGAAGACAGCCCACTAAGTCACATCCCCAGAGGGCTTACCACTTAGGGCTAGGTGGGGGAGGCAGAAAGTGAATTCACTTGTGAAGAGCAGATGAACAGTACTGAACCACAGGGGCTAATGGCCGAACGAATGATACAGTCAGTGACGGAATGATCGGAAGAGGGGAGCTCTCTGTGACCTTTGAGGATGTCCACTCCAGCCTGTGTGGGTCACCGAGTGCTGCTGTATTTTATCTTTCTCTTTAGCTGAGACCCATGAATTAGAATCCTACCTTCACCATTCGTTATAGAGCCAAGGATCGATGTCCTTAAAATGACACAATTCATGATAGGACATTTCATCTTCTGAATGCTTAATTTTTTTCATTATGTGCATAATAGTCAATGCATGTAATGTAAGCCTGTGAACCCATCACCCAACCTAAGAGCAAGAACAGTATCTACTTTATATTCTTTACTGGTCTTAATAAAGGAGCCCTCATGGCGCAGTGGTCAAAGCAATCGACTGCTATCCAAAAGGTCAGTGGTTCGAAACAACCAGTGGCTCTGCAGGAGAAAGATGGGCAGTCTGCCTCTGTAGGGATTCACAGCCTCGGAAACCCAATGGCGTCACTATGAGTGAGGATCGCCTTGATGACAGTGGGCTTGGTTTGGTGGGTCTTAATAACCATTTAGAGAATGTAGCACTCGGTGAAAAAATGATATTTCATAAGCAAAGTTAGTTTCTAAGGAATCCAAAAATACACACTCAACACAACATTTGAAAAATTAAAAGGAAGCGAGTGGTTTCATTTTTTTCCCTTTTTCTGACTTAATTTTGCAGCTTTTCTTTCAGGATTGAGTTATTGTCCCAAAACCCCATTTTCATTTCTAGCTTAACTGGAAAAGCACAAGAGAATACAGTGTGCATTTTTTTCCAATGGGAACAGACAGAGAGGAAAGTTAGCTAATATATTGCATGTTTTAAGTTGCTGAAGGGGTTGAGTTCAATTCAAAACCGAAGAGATAAATAATACTGGGAATGTGCTGTTGTCTACACAGTCTGAAAAGAGGGAAGTGGACGATACTCCTCCTAACATTCTTTTTGATGTTTTTGCGCTTTTTGCTTCTTGTCTGGAAGCCTAGGCTGTACTTTTCTTTAGATTTTCTGAGGTCTCTCTCATCTTCCGTGCACTTCTATACTTTGCACTTCTGATCGTTAGATGAAAGCAGAGAAGCATTCAAGGTGTTCCACCAAGTTGTAATTACTGTTTTGGCAGCAGGGGAGCTGAGCAATTAATCAAGGAACATTTGCATTAAATGATGTACAGCTGGTGAGAGTGGAGACCGCCACCTTCCCTGCCCCCAGCACCTTGCAATGTAGGCCATCAGAGGGGAGGGGAGTAGAGCAGCAATTAGTGTGTGGGTGTGCTGGGGGAAGGGGACAGCACAAGGCTAGGGTGAAGGTAGGTCAGCTTCATTAGAAAGCCTGCTTGGAAGAGCTGGGCCCTGAGAGTGGAGATGCGACTCAGCAGGTAGCAGGAGAAAGCTGCTCCATTCTTGAGGGGGGCCACGTGAGCAAAGCTGAGTGCCAGTGTGGGAGGCACAAAGTTCCCTGATAGCTCCAGGCAGGGTGGGTGCCACCCCTAGATTTTTTTGTAATTGTAGAGCCACCACAAATCTTTGCCCCAAAGTATCTCCCCTCCCCCTACTTCCCTGGCCTGCCATAGGACTCCATCCAACCAGAAATTTCTGTTATTCAGGGTGAACCCGAATGCCACTTAGATTGGTGAGGGTGCTTGAACCTTCTCCTCTGTGTGGGTTGCATCTTGGCTAACAGAGCAGAGCTCTGAAGAACTGAGTCACAAGACAGATAGGGCAGGGAGAGGGAGGCCAGAGGAGAAGGCACTCCCACATGGGTTCAGGGAGAGCCCTGGGAAGCCTGGGGGCAGCCAGGCAGCAGTGAGGGTCCTTGTGTTTTTACTTAAGCTATATTTCTATCAAGTGTTTTGGGTAGCAGCAGCTCTTATTTTTACAGTGGTAGATTTTGGTAGTCACAATGCAGAAAACGACCTAAGCTAGTCAGAATCACATACCTAAATACCTTCAGGGCAGGATGGGTCCTGCATATGAATGAAGCACTCCCGGAGCCATCTGTGACAAAATGGATGTGCCTGCTGGAAGGTGGCAGCCACTACTCAGGGCCAGCATTGTTACCACAAGGGATGTGTGCCCAGAGTCTTCAAAAGCAGTGGGGTTTTTTAAAAGGTGAAGTCTTGTTAATTTTAAATGTTGTCAACTAATCAAAAAATTTAAAAATCGTTATGTGGGGAACTCATACGTGTCTCAGTGTTGCCTTTAGCTAAGGGCCACCAGACAGAGACCTCTGAGTAGGTAAACTCACAGGGAGAAGACAGATTCTTCAGTGGCAACAGTGGGACCAGCCAGGATTATCACGTGGGGTTGTGATGCCAAGGTCAGCGAAGAGGGCCTGTCCAGTCACTGACATCATAGATTTGTATATATATTATGATAACTCTCTGGCAGATGATGGAAAACTTTCTTATGCTAACAAGCTTAGTATATTACAACACTTTCCTGGCAAATGGAAATCAAATGCCTTGAGGAAGTAGCACCTTTTCTAGTTCATAAAAAGATAAGGGCTAGTGAAGGTCTAGGATGAACATCCTTGCCTAAGGCTAAGACGTTATTCCTTAGGTCTGTCTACAGGCACATCAAGAATGGAGCTACAATGTGCAAACTGTTCTTGGTCTGATGCCCATCTTTACACAGCAAAGCAATGAACCATGCCTCCTGGACACTGAAGCTAGAGCTTTCTTTAATTGCCCTCATTAGAGTCCGTTAGTTTAGTAATTGATATTAAAAATTACTGTCTTGGGCCTTAAAATTGTAAACACAAGCGCAATTCATCATAATGACAACATTATGTTACTACTTGTCCGTCATGATTACCACGGCACCAACGTATTTGGATTGAGTGGGTGATCAGGAAGTGTTTGATTTTGATGATTTGTGGCCATTGTTGGCCCAGAATAGATGTTCCTGGAGGTTAAGCCCTGAGAGTTGCCTTCACCTAGCTGTTGATGGTGCGTGTCAGGTGTACCTGTCCCCTCATTCCACTTATACTTTTTCGCATGCATATCACTAATTTATTATTTTGAATAGATAATTCATGCATATGCTATCAAAATCAGAAGGTACCAAATTACATGTAGTGAAAGTTAAGTCTCCATTCTCTCCCCTGTTCTCCAATCCCACCCTCACCTTCCCCATGATGACCACTGTTACAAGTTTCTCATCTATCCTTCTTCAAAAGTCTACATGATATACGTGTTAAGGCGACCCCTAGACGTGTACTGGACATTTTATTGCTGGACTAAGATATTTTTTAAAATTATAACCAGTGTACATGAAGGAAAAGGAAGTGGAAATGCCACTTTATCTAGTGATAGATGAGCATTTTGAAACTAAAAAAATCGTGTATGTTCTGGTTGCCTCAAAGCTTAGTGGCTTAAAACACAACCATTCTATTATGTCTCACGATTTTTTGGATCAGAAATTTGTGTCCCACGATGTGGGCAGGACTTGGCTGGGTAATTCTTTAGTTCCATGCAGCGCAGATGGAGGTGATAGCATTCAGCCAGTGGATGGACTGGTCTGTAGAGTCTAAGACAGCTTCAGATGTCTGGTGCCTCAGTGAGGACGGCTGGGGGTTGCGCTCACCTGGGGCTGTGGGCTACAGCACCTATGCATTGCCTGTCCGTCATGATCTGACTTCTTACCTGGTGGCTCAGGGCACCCAGAGAGAGGGTTGCGAGAGACCAGGGCGGAAGCTGCAGGACTTCTTCTGACCTAGTCTTGGAAGTAATGCTGCATGACTTCTGTCAAATTCTTTTGGTCAATCAAGTCACTAAGGCCAGCCTTGATTCAGAGGGAGGGGCATTATACTTTACTTCCTAATGGGAGCGGTAGAAAAGAAGTTGTGGCAATCTTTAATCTACCACGGTGTATTTGGTGAATATCTTCAAAAGCTGAAGTGAATAATACATACTCTTACACTCCTACTCAGCAGGTCATCTCATTCATTTATTCATGAAAACAGTTATAGAATGCTTATTATTTGACAGACACTGTTCTAGGTTCTGGAAAGCAAAGCAGAAGTGAGACCCAGTTTTTGCCTTGAGGAATTCATAGTCAGGAGAGAAGAGAGACAAGTGAACAAATGAGTGTAGTCCTGGGCTCCAGGAGTGAAGGATGTGAGGAAACAGCGGACAGCCAGTTCATCTGAGCACGCCAGTAGGGGTAACCCTACCCCTCCAGCTATTCAGAGGATCCATCAACCCTGCAATCCTTTGGACTTGAAGAACTTCTGCCATGTATGAATGAGGAACTGCAAAGTTAGGGAGTCCCCAGCACCACCCTCACTTTTGACACCAGTTGCAAGTTTGGGGTCTCTAAGACTACCCTCAGGTTTGATAATTTACTAGAAGGACTCAAACTCACTGAAAGCTGTTATACTCCTGGTTATGGTTTATTACAGCAGAAGAATACAGCTTAAAATTAGCCAAGGGAAGGGACACATGGATCAGAGCCCAGGAGAGATCCAAGGGAAGGGCTTCCAGTTGTCCTCTCCTAGTAGTTGTGGGCAGTGCTGACTTTTGCAGCAATGATGTGGGACAATGTTCATTGAGTATTGCAGACCAGGGACGCTCACTTGAGTCTTGATGTCCAGAGTTTTTATTGAAAGTTGGTTACGTAGATGTTATTGACCACCAGTGTGGTTGACCTTAGTTTCCGGTCCCTCTGGAGGTCGAGTTGATACCGTGTGTCCCAAAACTCACACCGTAAATCACATTGTTAGGATAGACTATATGACATGGCCCGAAGACCCCAGATAAACAAGGGCACTCTTATCAGGCAGGACATTCCAGGGGCTTAGAGATTACCTCCCAGGACAAAGGCCAGACCTCTCTTCGCACAAGGTTAATTCTTTATCGCACAATAATCCTGAGGAGTCAGTGGGAAGTTTGTTCAAGGACTTGAGTGACAGCAGCTATTGAGTTGCTACTGCTATTACTGTTATCATTTCAGATCTTATCAGATTACTTACCTTTGGATTCCTGGCTATCTAGATGTTGCAAGCAACCCAGTTGTGAGATGAGGTATTAAGTAATAGAAATGCTTGTGAAGTTGAATCAAGTAGATCAAGAAAAAGCTGCTCCTCCTTAGCTTAGCACCCACCTTCTCTGCTGAAAAATCTTTTCACAAAGTTAGAAGTTTATATCATGCCTCCACTTTTACTGATGGCAGTATAAGAAATAACCACATGAAGAATGTTTCTGCATCTTCTGTAAAATTAATGTGGAAGATATTGCCCAGTCCATCATTTAATGTCTCTTGTGTAGGAATTCCAGCAGTAAAGTTCTCTAGATTTTTTTTTTCTCCTGGAAAATTGGTATTAAAAAAAAAAATTATAAGAATTGCATATTTCATCCTATTTCTATCTTTACTTAGCTACTACGAAACTTGAAGATAAGTTTTGTGCTGAATTGCATGTGTTGCATAGATATAATTTTCCTTCTACCATCTTTTCAACTTTTAATTTCCATTTTTCAGCCTTATTATATACTTATCTTTTTTTCCATTTCAACCATTTTTATGTGTACAATTCAGTGACTTTAATCATGTTCACCCTGTTGTGCAACTATCATCATATCCATTTCCAAAAGTTTCCACCGCGCTTCACAGAATCTCAGTGCTCCTTAAGCAATGATTCCCCCTTTCCTCCTCCCTCCAGGCCCCTGGTAACCACTAATAAACTTTGGTCTCTATGCATTTGCCTGTTCTAGATATTTTATGTAAGTGGGGTCATACAATATTTGTCCTTTCATGTCTGACTTATTTCACTCAGCATGTTTACAAGGTTCACCCATGTTACACCATGTAGCAGACCTTCATTTCTCTTCATGGCTGAGTAGTATTCCATTGTGTGTATATACCACATTTTGTTTATCCGTTCATTTATTGATGGATTTTTGGGTTGTTTCCACCTTTATGATATTGTGAATAATGCTGCAGTGAACACTGCTATACAAGTATCTACTTGAGTACCTGCTTTCAATTTTTTTTTGGATATACTTAGGATTGGAATTGCTGGGTCATATGGAGCCCTGTTGGTGCAGTGGTTAAACGTTTGGCTGCTAACCAAAAGGTTGGCAATTCGAATTCACCAGCCGCTCCTTGGAAACCCTATGGGGCAGTTCTACTCTGTCCTGTAGGGTTGCTATGAGTTGAATTGACTCGACAGCAGCAGGATGGTAGTTCTATGTTTAACTTTTTGAGGAACTGCCAAATTTTTCCACAGGGACTGTGCCATTTTACATATATACTTATCTTTTATACCAGAACATACTACTTACTCTTTTTGGAAGTAGAAGGAAATACAAAATATACGTAAGTAAATGTTCCGGTGCCACACTCCTCCCTGGAGCAAATTTCACCTGTATTTGCAACTTCAGCCAGCCCTGTGGTGGTCCAGGCCGTTGCTGACATCAGTGGAGTCAGATCAGAGTGGACTCGAGCCACCAACCTTTCGGTTAGCAGCTAAGTTCTTAACTGTTTGCACCACCCAGGGGCGCCGTTTGTGGCTATGGAGTGCTTATTAGATACCACCTGCTGTGCTAGGTGCCGGGGACCCAGCAGGAACAAAGGCACACCCTGCCCTTGCCCTTGTGGAGGCTGCAGTGGGCAAGAAGCCAGACATCACACACAGCATCACTTTTTACTGTGTCCCCAGGTTTGCTGGGGAAGGAGAGGGAGCCGTGACTGCGGCTCGAAGGGGTAAAAGCTTGAAGCTGGGCCCTGAGAAGACTTCTGTAGCCCCCTGACATCTCATCTCCCCTCAGAGTAAAGAGGCGATTATTGTCTGAGCCCGCCCTTGCTGGCTGCTGGCCTTCTAAGACAGGGGGCTTCTTTAGCAGCGCTGATATTGCTGAGCCGGTGGTGGTTCAGTGGTACAATTCTCGCCTTACATGCGGGAGACCTGGGTTTGATTCCCAGTCAATATGCCTTAAGTGCAGCCACCGCTCGTCTTTCACTGGAGGCTTGTGCGTTGCTGTGATGCTGAACTAAGACAGACTAGGAAGAAAGGCCTGGCAATCTATTTCCAAAAATCTTCCAGTGAAAACCCTGTGGATCACAATGGTCCCATCTTCTACCAGTCACGGGGATGACACAGGAGCAGGCAGTGTTTTCTTCTAGGGAGCTGAGGGCTGACTCGATGGCAGGTAACAAATAGCAAGAGACTCTCCAATGGCCTGATGTTACTTTGCAGACTCTCCCAGGAGGCACGGGCGTCCAGAACTTAGCTCTTTCCTGTCTCCAGGTCAGACTTTAATCAAAGGCTCCCCTCTCGTTTGGGTTTTTCTGGCTGTGTTCATTATGGCAGTGCAGCCTCCCTCCCATAGCACGATGCATTATACCAGCCTTAGCCTGGGAACGATGGCTTTCAGATCATCACCTTTATTTGTGTTCCCGATTGCCTGTTGCGTGACTCCTGTAACTGGATATCAGGGTTTGCTGTTTTTTCACTGTTTATAGTATTATTTTTAAGGACTGCCTTTTACTTCTATTAGGAAGTCAGGTTTACAGAGATGGTATTGGGTACCTAATTTTTCTGTCTTTTTCAGACTATTAAATGGGACAGTTTTGTGGGTAAATAGAGAGTATACATTTTCACGATCATGCTTAATAGCAGTGGTCATGTGAAAAGGGATAATTTTCATACGAACTCTTAGAATAAAACCAGAGTTGACTTTTCTTTTACACTTGTAGTCATTTAGTCATCCTTTCAGTCAACAAATAAATTCAACTCCGACTGTATACCAGGGGCAGCTTTGTCATAATTAATGCAGTTAGGAAGGGAAAACAACCCTAACCTTTGGTCTGTGTATCCACATGGGAGAAATAGTGATCTGTTTTGAGTACTGTAGAGAAAATGCAACCACCATAATAAGGCTTATGGTAGAAGTACTGTCAGAGCAGAGCCTTTCCGCTGCTCTGCTCGGCTGGGGTGCTTCAAGTAGACACTCAGTGTTAATTCATCCCTTTGCAGTTCTTTTACGTTCCAGCCTCACATGGGCTTATAAACCATAAGGGCACTGGACGGAATGATGTGGCACAGGGCGGGAGTGCTGGTAATTGCTTCCAACCCCTTCGTGGTCGAAGAGGTTTGTTTAATGTTGGCTCAGGTCGCCTGGCTGGCCTCACTGGTGTCACCATCGTCATAGAAACCAGGATGTTTCCCCAACAGTCCAAATTGAGGGTTAGGGAGGGGATGGGAAGGAATGTGAATCAGACTGCATCAATACCACCACATGATAATTTGGCATTTTTCAAGCGTCTATCTAACAAGTTGTTCAGAGAATGCTCATCCTGTCTCTTCCATCCTAACAATCCCCACATTCAAAAAGGGTTAGCTGTTATTGCTTGCGTTTTGAGGTTCTTTGGAGAATAAACAGGAACAAAATCCCAGTTCTATATTTTCCACCAAAACCATCTCCCAAAGGACTTCCAAAATTTTTTTCCTTTTAAGAAAAATGAGAACTTGCAGCTAAATATCTATATGTATTTGTTACCAAAAAAAAAAAAAATAAAAAAGGGTTAAATTCCAAAGGGAAATACTGTAAACCCTGATTCCACTCATAACAGTGTCAGCTGGAAAATCAAAAAAGTCAAGGTGGTTTTGAGGTTAACGATTTGTAAATGCTGCAAAAGTGACCAGTTCCAAAAACAGCATTAGAAGATCTGAAAGACCCATTACAACGTGGCGCGTGTGATGTGCCACCTCTTCTGACGCAGCAGAGTTGAAATAACAATGACCAGGAAATCTGTGTCTACTCCTTCTTGCACAGGCACCTTCTCCATCTTTCTCTACTGCTCTTACTCTCGCTTTGAAGAAGCCCGTTGATCCATATTCTATCCTTTTGTGCTTGTGAATACATTACGGACCCTGCATACATGCGTATATATGACCTTTCACATCTGCTGAAATCCTTCAGGAAGTCTGTCTTTTGGCATTTAATGACTCACTTGAATCTTGGATCAGATTCAGATGTCTGTTGGCAGATTGGCAGTCTGCGTGCCATGTTTTCCCGTGCTCCACTCGTGTATAAATAGCACGTTAGTGGGAGGGCTTTAATGTTTAGCTGTCTTGAGGATGACAGTGACTGTAAGAAGACATTCGTTTTTTTCTTCTTCACTAACTCATAGTCATTGATGATTTCCAGTAGAAAAGGTAGAAGCGTTTCAGAGCCAGAAGAGCCTTTGAGAGCTAGTCTGCTCTCTTGCTTTTACATTTGAGGAAACTGAGGCTCAGGAATGTAGGGCCATGTGTTCTGGCCCATATATAGGAAATCACCCATATGCAGATTAGACCCTGCGAGCAGCTGGGTGCCAAAGTTACAACCAATGATGGCTGTCATCCTAAAAAAGCACCTTTGATGCACCAGAAGCAAAATTTATTAATGTAAAAAGTATTCATGCAGTTATTGAAAGCCCTTTATTAACTTATGCCTCTACTCAGTGTCTGGAATTAATAACATATTAATGAAAAGTTTAAAAAAATCTTCAAGCACATCAAGTTTAATTTCTGCTCTTTGGGGGTTCATGCATGCCAGTTTGCAAACTGGCATCTTTTCAAATGAACGACTTTCCTCAAGTGAGTTATAATGTATGTTTTTGTTGGGATTATGCAGAAGAAAGTATGACTGTTCTAGGGGGCTTTGATTTTAAGTGTTCAGTACTAATTCTGAAGACGGAGTTCCGAAGAACTTCTATTTTTTTTTTTTTTTTTTTAGTTTCAACAAGGATAGGGTGATTTAGCCCTCAGTAGCAATAACAGGGAAGCCCCAGTGGTGTACTAGTTAAGAGCTCGGCTGCTAACCCAAAGGTCAGCAGTTCAGATTCACCAGGCGCTCCTTGGAAACCCCCTGGGGCAGTTCTACTCTGTCCTATAGGGTCGCTGTGAGTCCGAAGGACGTCAAGGGTAGGGTAGGTAGCAATAACAGGAAGCAGCACGTGCCGTGGTGTGTTGTTGGCTGTTCCACATTCTGTTCTCTCTCCTTGCATTGTGTCTGACGTGTGGACATCCAGTGCCAGATGTCTGCAGAATCAAAGTGACTCTGGAGGCAAATAAGGGCTTTGGGAGGCGAGAGCGTGTTAGAGGTGTTTCTTCCACAGAGCTAATTTAAACTGGGCTGCAGTTGTTGGAGTTAAAAAACTACCTTTCATTCATTCATTTTTGTTCTGTCTCTCAATTCACAAATAAACCATGCTGTTTCAATCTACCATTTGCGCTCTCTTGGAGCGTTTAGTAGCGGGTGCCAGCGCTTGGGGGTTTTGGTAATGATCTCTAGACAGACCCAAGGGCAGATAAGGAGTTGTTATGGTGTGGACATTTTCTGCAGGGCCAGCCTGGCACTCTGGCTGCCTGGAAGTTTCCTCGCTCTTTTCACTCACCTTATGTACTTAAATACTTTGCTGGGGCTTTTATATGGAGGAAGGGGATTGGGGAAGAGAAAACAGTGGACTCACATTGAGTCTCTTCGTCCAGATTTTTTTCTTAACTGGCAGATCTCTCAGTATTTTAAACAGCTGAAGTTTATAGTTTAATCTTGTCAATGAAAAAGTCAAGGTTATTCTCCTTAATTATTGCCCCAACTTTGACCTAATACTATAAAATTCATTTTAGAATGTAAGGGACTAATGTGGATTCAAAGCAAAATGAAACAAGACAAAACAAATAGCAATCCTTTATTCCAAGGCGGATGGATTCCTACTTTCGCCATTTTATTTTAGAGGTTGATGTGGATGTTACTTTTCATTTTAACAGTACAAATGGTATTCTCATCAATAACTTGACTCACCTTGGGTAGCAAGGAAACCAAGACGTTATAAAGAGCTAATGAATGTACAAAAGAGAATGCAGGTGCATTACTGTGAAGCAAATACGTTATTTGGAAACGTGTCTGCGGTTAGGCCAGGTGACTAAATATCTTTATGCCAGGAGGTAATATATGCTACCTTTACTTTTTAGGTGAAGCCAAAAATCTTCCCACTTACCCGGGGCCAAACAAGATGCGAGATTGCTACTGCACTGTGAACCTGGACCAAGAGGAGGTTTTCAGGACCAAAATAGTGGAAAAATCACTCTGGTAATGTCTTTTGTTGCTTTACTTATTAATGATATATTTTCTTCAGTATAAACAGTATCCTGAACACATATGCCATCTTGCCAGTTTTTTATGTTGGTTAGCTTGAGTGAGGTGGAAGAAATATTCCCATGAGCTCTTGCTTGCAGAATGGTTAAAGTTTGAGCTTCTATCCTTGGTGGTGAACTGGTATTTCCTTACTAAGTGCTCATAATACACATATGTAATTGCTTGTAATAACTCTCCTACCTGAACATTTAAAAGGACTTTTTAATTAGAGGTGGGTTGGAAAGTCTATATTGTAACAAAAGAGTACAAATCAAGAATTTTGAGAGGGGAAATATATTTGGAAAGCTTTTTTTACCATCTTCTTGTAAGATTTTCTAAAGAGGCATGCTTAAGATGGTCATCGAGTTAACTATGAACTGAGGTAAAAGGCATAGAAAATATGTACCAATATAATTTGATGAAGAGAGGAGTCTCTCAAGACTCCAAGAAAGGCCAACATGTAGTATGTCCTAAGGTTGAGCAGTTTGCTGTGTAACGCATCAGTGTTTCTCAAGTTTAGCTTATATAAGAATCATCTGGAGGGCCTGTTAAAACACAGACACCTACCCCAGGAGGTCTTGGGTGGGGCCCGAGAATTTGCATTTCTAGGTAGCTCCCAGGTGATGGTGATGTTACAGTTTCTTGGCCCACGTGTCGGATAAACACATTGCTGTTGAGCTGATTGTGACTCATAGTGACTTTATAAGACAGAGTAAAACTGCTCCATAGGGTTTCCAAGGAGTGGCTGGTGAATTTGAACTGCTGAGCTCTTCACCACACTGTAATATATCATGAAATGAAATGTGCCTGGCTGGGGGTGGGGGGGTGGTGCACATAGTGGTAGGAAGTGATGGTACCTTAAAAGTCACAGCAGCTTATATAGGAAATGAGAGGAGAGAAACCAGAAAAGAGAATTGTGAGGTGGCAGAACATTTCACTATCAACTGTGTTAGAAGATGGAATGAGAAATTAGGGGTTTGTAGTCCAGTGAGTCTCTGGGTGGTGCAAACGTTTAATGAACTTGGATGCTAACTGAAAGGTTAGTGGTTCAAGTCTACCCAGAGGCTCCTTGGAAGAAAGGCCTGGTCATCTAGTTCTGAAAAATCATCCATTGACAAACAACCCTATGGAATACAATTAAAGAGAATGTTGACATGTCATGAAAAATGTAATGTCACTGAACGATTTGTGTAGAAATTGTCAAATGGGGACCTAATTTCTTGTGTAAACTCTCACTGAAAACACAATAAAATATTATTAAAAAAAAAATGAAACAAACTTATGGTGCACAGTTCTACTCTGACACACATAGGGTCACCATGACTCACAATCAACTCAACGGCTTCGGATAAGGTAGTGGGAAGGGCAGGTTAAGTGTACTAATGAGTTATTTGTAATGAAGCAGTTCATGAAGCAAAGAAGACGTCTCTGCAGCCAGTGAATTCATCCTCAGGTTTAGAGTTATTGGTTGTGTGGTTTCATCAAAACAGCTATTTTGACTTGTGAACATTTGTAGTAGATGAATTATATCCTCGCATATTGCTACTTCTAAGTGGGGAAAAACAACACATTCTGATGATTTAATGAATTTAATTTTTACAAAACTGTTAAGGATCTCCTGCCACTGAAAGAGATTGGAAACATGTTTTAATCTCCTCCATATGCACCGTCACTGCTAATGACTCTTTTTAATACATTTTTGGTGATGCTGCTCCTAAGACCGAGTAATTATGGTTGTTTATGTTATTTTAATGCCTACTCCAGATTTTTTTGAAATATTTGTTGAAGAAAACTAAAAAAGACTGAAGAATAGCGTCAGACTTTAAAAGAATGCCTTTATGGTGTTGATGGTGAAGATAATGATGGAGGTGATAATTTCTCCTTAAGAAAAATGGAAATAATGATTACTATACCCCTCATGTTAGCTTGGAGTGCCGGTGGTGCAGTGGTTAAGAGCTACGGTTGCTAACCAAAAGGTTGGTAGTTCGAATCCACCAGCTGCTCCCTGAAATCCTATGGGGCAGTTCTACTCTGTATTTTCTGTATTTAAATAGCCTGATGTTAGAGGCCAGTGGATCACAAACCTGGTGAATTACTGGCAGTCTTTGTACAGCTGGGCTCTCCCGACCCTGGCTCCTCCTGGACCTACTAAATCAAAACCTCTGGAAATCTATTTAGGAACCTCTGTTTTAGGTGAGGTTGAGAAATGAGGGCCCATTGTCTTCAGAAATATCTCAGACAAGTTTAGAACTGGAAACAATGGTTTCTGGTTCCAGTGGCATTAGAAAATGTTCTTCTGGAGCAGGAAAGGGAGGCTGAGAGCGACATAAAAATAATGATGTAGTAAATACTGTCCCTGCTAGCAAATCATCGGTCAGTAATATAGCCAGAATCAGGTGGTAACTCCCCAAATGCCTTCATAAGAAACCAGTTAATGCTACGGTGAGTGCACCGAAGCTAATACGTTTGACTTACACAGAGCTTCTGACTCCTGTTCACAGACTATTTAATCTTTGTTTATTGTAGACAGTTTTAAGGAGCTCAGTTATTTTTTTCATTCATTAGTTCAATGAATACTTACTGAGCTCTTATCTGACATGCCAGATAAGGAGAGTGGCTACTGAGGGCAGAAAGAGTTAAAACTGACAGTAAAGAGAGAGACAAAAACCTTTACAGAATAGTTCCAAGAGCTTAAAAAAATATGAATGTGTGTGGCCATTTAACATTGGAACAAACAACCTTATTAACACTGATGGGCCTTGCAAGCTGGCACCCAACAAAGCTCTACTCTGAGTGTAACGGTGAAAAATAAATAAAGCCACCCTATAATAGAAGTTTGCAAGGAAACCTGCCTGTCTTCACTTGGTGCTAAATATTTGAAACCAAAAACTGGCTCTCACATGAGTTTATAGCCTGAATCCACACTACTTCTGTGGTCCAAAGAACTTCAATCTATGAATATAAATTAATGTAGCCTTGGCTTAGTAGTTTGTCACGCCCACTGAGGCAATGATATGCCAATCCAAAGTAAATTTATTTATTTCTGAAGGAACTCAGTTTAATCCAGCTCTCAAAGAATTCCTATACATGAAGTTCCAAGGTTGATGAGCTCAGAGCAGAAAATATATAAAGTGCACAAGGAAATAAAGCATCAGGTACAAGTGTCAACAAAAACAACAGCAGAAACAGACCTGCAGAGTTTGCCGATAATGGCATTATCCAACAAAGAATATGAAAAACCTAAGTTTAATGTATTTAAATTAATAAGAGACAAGCTTAAAAACATGAGCAGCAATAAGAAACCATAAAGACTGATCAAGCCAGTTTGAAAAAGAATCAAATATAATTTCTATAAGTGACAAACACAAGAATTTAAATGAAAAACTCAGTGAGTGAATTAGATAGTGGATTAGATGTAGTTGAAGAGAGAATTAGTAAATGAAAGATACATTTGAAGTACAGCTCAGAGAGACAAAGAAATGAAAGTATAAGAAGTTTAGAGACACAGAAGATGGAATGATGATGTCTCCTGGGAATTACAAAAGGGGAGAGGAGAGACAATGGTGGAGAGACCATATTTGAAAATAACCAGAGGAAACTGGTATTTCTGGTAAGATTCAACTTACATTCTTAAATGGCCTCAATTGGTGAGGGACAGAGCCTAGCGACGGAACACCAGTCTGGAGGCTCTGCCATAGATGAGACAAGAGAAGATGAAGGCCCAGATTCATATGATAGCTATGAGAATGGAAGGAAATGGACAGACTTGAGGGACAGTTATAAGGAAGGAGCTGAGTGGACGACATCATCAACACAAAGAATTTTCAACCCCTGGATAACTGAGGTGACCACATCCCAGGTTTTAGCCATTGCCTCCAAGGAAGCAGCTGCTGCCCTGTCTCTGCTGTGTCTCATGGTGGTGACTTCCAGGATATATATCTGACTTTTTCCCAGCACGTTTCCAGGATCAGCATTTCCTGTAAGATTTGATCATTCATTTGGCAAAGTCACTGTTGTTGTGTGCTGATTCCCACTTATAGCGACCCTATAAGACTAAGTAGAACTGCCCCATGGGGTTTCCTAGGCTGTAATCTTTATGGGAGCAGATCGCCAGGTCTTTTCTCCCATGGAGCCGCTGGTGGGTTCTAACCGTCAACCTTTTGGTTAGCAGCTGAGTGCTTAACCACTGCACCACCAGGGCCCTGAAGTCACAGTAGAACATACGAAAGCCTACAGCTGCATCTTTGAACTCAAGTACCCTTAGGATGGTGTTCTCTAGCTTTGGGGATTCCCAGCGTGGCAGGCCAGCTGGTCAAGGCCAGCAGTGCTGCACAGCCCTATGAGAAGGAGCAGTAAGGAGACCAAAATAACCAACAAAAGCCCCTTCTAATGTCCCTGAGGGTGGAGAAGTGTTTAGGACTGAGTTCAGCTAGCTGTTACCCAACATTGTCTTCTGACTCAACATGGAACTGCAAATGGAATGTGTGAGAAAGAAAAGAAAGAGAACCGATTTCTTCCTTCCTTTTCATTAAAAGAAGCTCCCAGTCAAAGCTCTACGGTATGTCCTCTGACAAGTCTCTCCCTATCTGTTAAATGAGGGGTGTGGCCACAGTTTTACTGTTAGAGCTAACATTTATGACAATAGGATCTACAGAGTATCATTATCAATTACTGTGCTAATATTTTAAAGGAAAAGTCCTCTTTTCTTTTTTTCTACCTGGGCCAGAGGAGGTTGGGCAATAGGATCTATGGCAGATTTACTTTTAAAAACTAATCAGAGCTGACACACTGAGGGGAAAAAGTGCCTTCTCTCCCTGTCCTTGTCCCTTCTCTAGCCAAATGATGTTGGGCAAAGTTTCTCTTCTACTAGGAAAAATGCTGTCCTTATGTTGAAAGGGACCTTTGTTCCCATGTTTAACTTTTTAGAGCAATAATTTTTTTAACCATTTAAATAGCAACTCTTTGTTTGCTTAATCTCCAAAAGTTGTACAGGATTTGATTGGAAGCTCAGGAAACGGCTACCTGCCGTTTGTGTGTAGTAAATCTGTCAGAAAATGTCCCAGGGCCTCATCTGGGAGGTGCCAGCCTCCTGCTTCTAAAACAACAGTCATGGATCCCTCCACCCTCCCAGTGCCCTTTTGTACATGAGAGAAATAATTAGATGATAAGGAGAAGGTTATGTCATGCAGGAAATCACCATTTTATCCAGTAAAAAGGACCATGTTGATGTTACCAAGAAAAAAAAAAACACCTCAGAAACAATTAAAAATAAAATCTCTTAGATGCTGGAGTTGGTCCAATAATTTCCAAGAATATACCATAAAGTATCCGTGTTTTCATCTCCTTTCATTCTCATAAGGAAGTGGAATACTGTTTCCATCCTCATTGATAATTGGGATAATAATATTGCCTACTTTTCCCCACAAAATGACATATGTGTGAAAAGACAGCTTCATGGCTCAATGAAGAGTTGTCTCAAGATTCCCCTGATTCAACCCTCACATTTCTCCTTCAACCTCAGGGGGTGCAGCTGTAGAGAGAGGAGGGGGAAGCTCTGTTCCAGGAGGTTCATCAAACCTCCTGTCTGATACCAACCCATGAGCAGAGAGCCCCTCTCCATCCCAAAGAAAGCGACTTCCACCCTCCACACATCTCCAGCACTAGACAACCTCTTTCCCTTCTACGCAGTTGCCCCCCAACTTCATCTCAACTTCGTTTTATCTGTAGTGACATCTGGAGAAGGCAACAAACCAGTATGGCCCCAGGGTCACTCTAGGTAGAAGAATTCTGTGGCTTAAAGCAACACTGGACAGGGAATGGCTGCTTCTTTTCGTCCCCTTCTCTTTTACTTCTTTTCTTCCTCCTCATCCCCCAAATATAAAACACTTATTTATGTTTAGCTTATAGCCTCTCAATATGATGCTTTCGGTTTTTAAGGGTTTAGTTGTATATCGCTAAGTGAGAAAAGCAAGTTACAAAGATGTATTTATAGTAGAATTCTCTTTTGTTTAAAACATTGTGATTGCTTCAAAATTTGTCAGGTATATACATATATATATATACACACATAAATGTCAATGTGGCTATTATTTCTGGGTAGTGGGATTGTAGAAGGTATTATTTATTCTTTTATTTGTATTTTTAACATAAAATTAGAAGTTAATGAAAAAAGTAACAAAGGCAAACCTTATAAAACAAAGGAGAGAGGAGTTAGATTATCGCTGTTGGCATAGCGATCGAATCTCAACTGCTGTCATTCTTGCCAGGAAGCAAACTTTAAATAGTTTTCTTACCCAAAGTCTGTTCCCACATGGATGGGTATGAAGGGCCTATTTGGTATTCAGAAGGAGCAACTGGGTCAATAATATGAAAGTTTCTTTCTGCTCATACTGAAAGATGTAAATTGCTCAGAAAACAGTACTTTTGTGTGGTAGTAATGACTAAACCAAGAAAGATCTCAACAGTTCCCAAAGTTTAATTCGGGAGGGGAGGAGTCACTTGGGGTTAGCGACAATAAGGGCACAGGAAGAAGTTAGTGGTTAGGGAAGACAGACGACTCATTCTTTCAGAAGGTTTTTAATAAAAATCGCGTTGACTTATAAAACATCTACTTTGAAATTATGAGACTATCCAAGTCATATTTCCTCTCCTAACATTTACTTTTCTCTCTAATTTCTTTAGTTGAAGCTAAAACACAAAAGAAGTCAGTCTGAACCAAACGCAACATTTAGTAAGACCCCGAATATAGCATGTCAGCTTCAGGAGGAAGATCTGTTCTCTCCTAGTCCCTCGGAGCACTCCAAGCAGTACCACTCCTTAGATTTATGATTTTTCTGGAACTTCTTTGGGTGTGCATTCTGTGTTGGTTGGAAATATGTGCAAATGAACCTGTTGCTTTTTCTCTGGCTGTCTGTGAAGCCGATGCTTCTGTCGTGAAAGTCCATGGAGGTGGAGTCGGGCAAGCTCAGAGCTGCCCTGAATGTCTGAACAGCAACCCTCAGCAAGGCTTCAGGGCTGTCGCCCGAGGGCCCGGGGTCACCTTTTGTTTCCGTGTACAGGCCTCGTGTGCGATCATGGGCTGCATGTGTTGGTAGAGAAGGTGGCAGGATACTGAACCCAACAGAGAGAAACTGCAAAGCGAGAAATGCCAGGAATTTTTGAAAGAAGAAATCATCAGCAACCTTCCCACCCCAAAAATACGCCTATGGTGTCCTCTGATGGATGCGGTAGAGGGAGTGCTAATCTGGTGCAGCACTGAGCAAGCAGAGCAGTGCTGGCCGGGGTGCTAGGACCGCCGGGTCGTGAACTGACCTTTTGATTGCTGGAAGGTGAGGAGGTCAAGGGATCCAGGGGCAGGGCAGAGGTGGCAGAGGTGCACAGGCACTGAGGGGTCCTTTCCTCACAGCTTTTTACCCACAAGTTTGGAGGTGTTTCATTATTAAGCAGTACAACTGATCAGCCTAGTTTACTTCTAATGATTCTGCACATTGACTCCTAGGACCCTCAGAAGAAAGGCTTGGCGATCTCCTTTCAAAAGGTCACTAAACCCAAAACCCACTGCCATGAAGTCGATTCCGACTCACAGCAACCCCATAGGGTTTCCAAGGCTGTAAATCTCTATGGAAAGAGACTGCCACATTTTTCTCCCTTGGAGCTGCTGATGGTTTTGAACCGCTGACCTTTTGGTTAGCAGTCAGTCGCTCTAACCACTGCGTCACCAGGACTCCTTCCAAAAGGTCACAGCCATTGAAAACCCTATGGAACACAGTTCTACCCTGAAACACATCGGGCACCACGAGTTGGAATTGACTCTACAACAACTGTTTTTTTTTTTTTTTTTTTT
>NW_004443940.1:21863367-21864876 GCF_000243295.1 Trichechus manatus latirostris | reverse complement strand
GACTATAATCGTACTTACAATTGCTATTTTTACAGGTGAGCCTTGTTTTGTGAAAAGGATTTTTCTGGGTAGTTTTATGTAAATCAGATTTCATCAGGTCTTTGTATTTTTTCTGTTATAGCATCTATTATTTACGCTTTATCTTTTTTTTCTGAGCGAGAACTAGTTTACAGAAGTCGTACACAGAGCGGAAGTATTTCACACTGCACCCAGTCATTCCAGACTGAGCACCTGCTTTAGCCGTGGGAAGAGCAGAGGGCCAGAGAAGACGAGCGATGCTCAGTTTCCAGCTCCTGGTTGTGGCAGAGGAGCTGGGCCCGGACTCGTGTCCAGGTAGTTAAGAAAGTCTTTATGCCACACCGTATTATCTTCCCTTTGCTTTGTTTCTTTGCTTCCAGTTTCTGGGACAAGTGGTAGATATTTAAATGCATCTAGGGCAGTTCAGCATTAAAGGGAATCGTCTGCATCAATTTCATAATCTAAGAGTGTTTTTAGATTTGCAGTATTCTGCAATGAGAAGTTATCTTCTCCAAATTGAAAGGTGGGGCGACAATTACTAACATGAAGGTTTTGGGTCCTGTTAGTCTCATGGGCCTCATGCGGGTTTTGGAACCTCTTCACAATTTACCATTTGGCAACTGCTATTTTTACCAAAACCTGGGGTAGATCGGGGAGTAGACCTGTGGAGCAGGCTGTGGGTTCTCTTGGGTTTCTGGTTGTCTCTGAGGGCTTCTCTAAGTCCAGGGGAGAGCCCTAGTGAGTCAGGGAATCCCCACTGTCCTTTTTATATGGCTGACAACTCCTCTCCTCCCTTACATCTTGCTTCAGTCCCTCTTTCAACTAAAGTTCCCTTCCGTTTTCTTGTTTTCTTTTTGCTTTTTTAAATCGCGAGGGCACGCCTTGTGCAGAACTTCACGGGAAAGCACAGGCTCGACACCGAGTGCGCGTCTGGTTGTCTTCCACAAGCTTGAGTCTCAGTGCATGCTACGTGGTGCACCAGGCTCCGTGTGCAGCAGGGGCTTAGCGTTGATGTGGTGCCTTGGATGGTCCCTCCTGGGCCTCCAGGTTTGTAGGGAGAGATTATGGGTATGCTCACTGCAGGAGGCTGTGGGAGAGGGGGGCTTGCACAGAGTGACCTTGTCACAGCCTTGAATGACCTTGCATGGAAGGTGTTAAGGAGCCAGTTTATGCCTCACACTCTTCTCTTTCTGCCCTTTCCTCTGTCTCTGAACAGGGACTAGAATGGCTCCATTTCCTATCTCCTTGTGGGGGTTTTGAACTAGGCAGCTTCTGGACAAGCAGGATGCTGGGGGAGTTAGTGGATTTTCCACTTGGCCAGTCAGAACCCCTTATGTTGCTGTGAGCTGCTGTCAAATCATCCTTTGACTCAATGGCAGCTCCATGCACACTGGAACGAAACGCTGCCCGGTGCTGGGCCCATCCATGATCCGCTGCAGATCGGACCAGTGTGATCCACAGGGTTTTCATTGGCTGATTTCTGGAAGTAGA
>NW_004443940.1:21860618-21862305 GCF_000243295.1 Trichechus manatus latirostris | reverse complement strand
AGAGGTCAGGTGACTTACCTAAGGCCATGGGGCTTCTAGTCTTAGAGCTAGGATTCACACCAGGTAAAATGAGCTGCAGATCTGTCATGCTGCAGGTTGGGCCTGACAGAGGCTTGCGTTGTTGTGTGCAGAAGTCCATTCTGACTCCTGGTGGTTTGGGAAGAGTATAAACAGCTGCCTGGCCGTGACTTGGGGGCCCTATGTGCATTTTCTGCGGCTGCTCACCTGCTGGCCTAGCTGCCTGATTTTGACTATTTCTGGATGTGTCCTGGCTTCTGCCTGCCAAGCTGGCATCACCTTGCAGCTCCATCCTGACACCCATTGTCTGAGCATTCTCAGGGCCTGACAGTTTTCTTGGCATCTTCTTGTAATTTTGTCCTCAACAGCCACCTTGGATCCATCAGTGCTTTAATTCCCGTCTTAGAGCCCTACCACTGGAATTCCGCACTGCCAGTATCCCAAAAGGACAGGAACATTAATAAATGAAGGCAGACTCCTCTCAAGCATCTGGAAACTGGTGTCAGGATACG
This sequence comes from Trichechus manatus latirostris, assembly GCF_000243295.1. NCBI lineage: Eukaryota > Metazoa > Chordata > Mammalia > Sirenia > Trichechidae > Trichechus > Trichechus manatus. Next base: position 21,861,775 of record NW_004443940.1, on the reverse strand, counting down.
ACTGATAAGCAATCCCAGGCAACAGTTCTTAACTGATGAGGCTTCTCATGTCTTTGGCCAAGGCAAGTGTTTCTAACGTTGAGAAGCCAGACATGAGGAATATAGCTGGCAATCTCTACCCCCATATACGTTTTTCTCGACAGTTCGTTGTGTTTACTTTGAAAATTCACAGCTCTGTTTGCCGGCATTTCAAAAACAAACAACCCCACCCATCTTAACCCACACTGAAGGGCCCTAGCAGTTCAGCTGATGCTTCATTATCAGTATTCAGATACTGAGGTGTTAGGCTGCAACTGGCTGGGGTAGGTGGTGTGCTCTGCTCAACCCTCTCAGGCTGAATCTTGGGCAGGAAATGTCTGCCCCAGTCTGGAGAAGAAAACTGATCTGATCTCCAATTTTCTTCTATCTTAGGAGAGGGGTTGAACTGATAGCTCTCCTATCTCCTTGTCAAATCTTTAAGACCAAAGTTGCTGTCTAACACTTGGCGTGCGGTCTGGTAGCTTCAGATGCATGCGTCTTTTTCCATCCTGTCCTTTGCAGAAGATCTATCAATTCTCTCGTCTTTGGAGCTGCCCCCTTTCATTTAGGACGCTGCTATGGAATAATTCAGGCAGCGAGTTGTGAGTTCGGGTTTAGAGTTAAGCACGAGAGGCTGAGAATCTTGCCGATGCGACATCTTATTGGAAACCTCGGTGGCGGGGGGGAGCATTTATCTTGAAAGCTCACAGACTCTGTGGGACTGTGCTGTTCAGGCAATTTAAAGGAAGTTTTAAAATCACAATTTAAAAGAAATAAGAGCCAAAAGAAACCAACAATATTTTTCTACTGCTTCTCAATATCTGTAGGATAAATGTGGTAATGGTAGGCTTATGCAATCTGAGATTCCTTTATTGAACCATCAATAGATCATCCCAGTACTTGGGACCCATTAAAACCTACTGCAGATATGTGGCGTTACGGATATTTAAAGCTGTAAATAGTACAATGTGGTATATGTACAAGTTAAGTGACTTCCTTTTCATTCCCGATTTATCTAGTGTGGACATTTGAATACAATATTTGGTTTATGACTTTTTAATCCAGCTTTTATTTAATGATTTAACCATATGTACATTTTATTAGCTGGATGCTGAGCTGTTCAGAAGTAGGTTGATGTC
>NW_004443940.1:21857977-21859876 GCF_000243295.1 Trichechus manatus latirostris | reverse complement strand
TTTGAAAATGTCCCAGCAGCTGAGTTCTTGTCCTCTTCGCCGCCAATCTGAGCTGATGAGCAATTTAGATGGTTTCCCCTTGTCAGATCTGTTGCTTAAAGATCAACTCTGTTTTCTACAAGAGTTTTTTTTTTTTTTTTTCTTATTAAAGTTTGCTTGATTCTGTGAAACTTCATTTGAGCTTCATCCAGTAATTACTGAGGGGGAAAAAGGAGCTTGTCAGTCTCGCTGGCCTCAGAGGCAGATGCTGGTGGCACGCATTAATCTCCTTATGTCAAGCAGCAGTATTAAGGCAAGCCAGTTCATTTTAGGCGGCATTTTTTTCTTTATTTGGAAAGGGGGTTCTGGAGCCCTAAGGCTGGGAGTGGGAACCAATTGTGCTCAGGCATTAATCATGCCATTTGACTGCTGTTTGACCTCTGGGTGCTCAGATCTGGACTTGAGACAAAGCCAGTCCTGTGCGAAGGGATTCCCCAAGGTTAAGTTGGTAATGTTAAGGGGAAGCTCATGGCGGTTGTGTGGCCCCTTTGATTCAATGAGAAAGAAGATATTGTCTTGCACGGGAAAATTGAGAAGGATGAGGGGATGGGGAGGGAAGGGATGGGAGAGCTCACATGGCTTCTCGCGTGCAGCCCCTTTCTTTTGAAAATACACTTTAAACTGGGTAGATGCTTCTCTGCTGCCTAGTGAAGAGACTAGTGCAAACTTTCCTGTGGATAAAAGAAATGGGGAGAGGTCACCGGAGTAAACTGCATTAGGGATTGTTGGTGGACCTGAGAGCTTAGTGCTATGGGGTGGATTGAAATAGTTCATTCTACCTCTGTTCTCTGCCCCCAGCTGGGAAACAGGGCTGAGAAGGAAGGGAAGACCTGGTTGGGTTGTCCACCTCACAAAATGGACAATGTTTACTTTCCTTTCCAGTTACCATTGAGTCGATTTTGACTCATGGCGACCCCATTGTGTCAGAGTAGAACTGCACTCCATGAGGTTTTCAGTGGCTGACCTTTCGGAAGTAGATCACCGGGCCTTTCTTCCAAGGTGGCTCTGGGAGGATTTGAACCACCAATCTTTCTGTTAGTAACTGAGTGTTTAGCCGTTTGCACCACCCAGGAACTCCTTTGTCTGTTTAATCTTCAGAGATCATGCTGTCACTACTCTTCCTGGTGGGCCACCTAATTTTGGATCTTGCTTAAAGGCTGGAAAGGTATGAAACATCAGCCATTCTACCCTAAGAAATGATATTGTTGAGGTTGATATGACCTGTTCTGCCTCATGCAATGTCAACTCCTTAAGGTTGAAGGGAACATTCATGTACTTCTAGTGGAATACATTTCTGAAATTGCATCGTCACTTGCCTGCCACTTGCCCACTGATGACAGATATTGTTAACAAATATTTAATGTTCTTAGTTAAAAAAGATATTCCTTATATATTGCAGATTAGGTGTTTATCTTTTCATTTGCAAGATTAAAACATCCTCAGAGGATTAATATCCTGCATATAAAAAGAACACTAACAAAATAAGGAAAAGATGGATGTTCTAATAGAAAACTGGGTAAAGGACATTTCAAGAGAAAAAATACAAAAATGCTAACAAACACGATAGGGTATTCAATCTCACTAATAATTTCAAATTTCAAATTAAAACAGTAGATTTTTTTGCCATCAGTTTAGCAAAATTCAAGAACATCAGCAAGACTAAGTGTTGGTGTTTGGAGACTCTGAGTATGGGTGTAAATTGTGCCAACTTTCTGGAGGGTTATATGTGGTATTATGTGTCAAAAGCCTTAAAACAGCGAATAGCCTTTTACCAAGCAATTCCACTTATAGGAATTTATTCTAAGGAAATAACTGGACAACTGTGTGAAGATCTGTACACAAGAATGTTTATTACATTGT